>NC_084830.1:98488574-98793408 GCF_033115175.1 Lepus europaeus
AATCTCTGCATCATATGTTTTATACTTGTTGGTACAAAGAAACTAAAAACATTTTATATGGTTGTGCTTAAGTCTACTGGTTAAACAAACTACACCATGTTAGATATTTAAGAGGTGTTTCCAAATACATGATTCTTAAAATGTCTAGAAGGCATTGGACCTTCTGGTAAATGCTTTCTTAAGTTGGTGTCTAATGGTTGAAACGGTTTGCTATGTATTCATGTAATATTGCTATTGTCAGCAAGCGATCTAGGACTTGCTCCCTCATTTCTCTATTCTAAGCCCTACTTGTTCTTTCATTTCTCTATTCTCCTCAAGGTAGGAAACTAATTCTATTATAAAGCAATCTGTAGGACGCACAATTTAATCTTTAGACCTAATGAAAGAGATGGCTAACATTTTTCTGTAATAGCATAGCCAAAATAAGAGCGTAAATAATAATCTCATAGCTAGATTTACTTCGCCATCAGCGAAGTAAACAGTAAGTAGAAAAAACCTCCCTTTCAGACCAAAGGGAAAGAAAGTTTTTAAGTGAGAATATAATTTTCCTCATGGGCATTGTCTACATTAGAAAAGCCACTACAGAACATGCCTGTGACTAGAGACTTGCAGTTCAGGCCACCGAAGATTAGAGATGGGACTTGGGCACTCCCTTGACTTGCATCCTCTGGTCTGCTTTAACACAAACCAGGAGGAAAAGAAAGCTAGGCATCAGAAGCAATGGGTGGCAGGCCTATTAATGGCTGATCTGTACAGTGATCTGCCCTCAAGGAGACCCAACAGGCCAGTCCACTGCAGTGGCTTTCAATGTGGTAAGCCTGGGCTTCAGCAAAAGTCAACTTGTGAAGAGCCCTGGCAGCTCTGGCAAGAGTTGGATCATTGGAAATGGACCTGCCCTGGAGTCGAAGGATGTCAGAGCCTCAGATCTTATTGGCTCTAAGCTGAAAAGCCTTTCACTCAGCCTAACTTCCAAAGTGACCACTGCAGCTGAGGGGATGGCCAAGTAGGGTCAGCAACATGGCAGGCAGAACTGTAAATTTCTTGTTAGAGATGCCCCCTGCCTTTACCTGGCCAGCTCTCCTCCCAGGCCAGCTAAGTAATGAAAGTCAACAGAGTACCTTCCCCTAGGAGGTTCACACCTCCCTTAGGATGTACCCCATGTGAAGAGATAGATAGGTCTGGGCCTCTTAACTTACAAGGCCTAAAGCCCACCAGATTATTATCAAGCCCCTTCTATCAGGTTCTATTTGCCTCTCAATCAGAAAACTTAATTGTAGCTTAGACAGCTCCTTTCTTAGCTCCTCTAAGAATGACTCTGTCCTTTGTTCTAGACCCTGTCTAGCGCACTTGGGCCTCATTCCTTTGTAATCATAACCTCTACTCTACCTCCAATGGCTCTACTCCCAACCTGTGGGTACTGATGGTCCTCTTCCCCACTTAATGCTGTATAATTGTTCAGACCTGGTTAATGCCACTCTTAGGATCATTGGTTACTATCCTCACCCTGTCTTTTATGACCTTGTCTAAATATGATCAGAGTCGGTGAACTTGGAAGGCTTCCATAGCCTTGGCAACTCACGACGAGAGCCTAGGGTGGTTACTGGCGCCATAAACTAGAGTGTCAATTTGTTGGGTCAACAACAGGAGTCACTGTGCACTTGCTCCTCATGTGGGATCTCTGTCCTTAATGTGCTGTACATTGTGATTTAATGCTATAACTAGTACTCAAACAGTATGTTTCACTTTGTGTTTCTAGGTGGGTGCAAACGGTTGAAATCTTTATATACTCAATTGGTCTTCTGTATATAAAGAGAATTGAAAATGAATCTTTATGTGAATGGAAGGGGAGAGGGAGCGGGAGAGGGGAGGGTTGTGGGTGGGAGGGAAGTTATGGGTGGGGGAAGCCATTGTAATCCATAAGCTGTACATTGGAAATTTATATTCATTAAATAAAAGTTAAAAAAAATGAGAAGCTTCAGCCTGACTCACAAAATCCTGGAGCTGAAAGACAATGCATCAATGCCTTCAGAACTTGGGAAAAACCATTTCCAACCTAAAAGCACATACATGTTTTCAATCACACATTAAAGGACAGTAAGATCAAAGCATATTTAGAGATGCCAAGCATCAAAAACTCTTCTGTATGTCATTGCTCAGAACCTACCAGAAGATGTGCTCAAGAAAACCAAGCGTGGAGGGGCTGGCGCCATGGCTCACTTGGTTCTTCCTCTGCCTGCAGTGCCGGCTCCCCATATGGATGCTGGGTTCTAGTCCTGGTTGCTCCTCTTCCAGTCCAGCTCTCTGCTGTGGCCCAGGAGGGCAGTGAACAAAGGCCCAAGTGCTGGGATCCTGCACCCACAGGGGAGACCAGGAGGAAGCACCTGGCTCCTAGCTTCAGATTAGCACAGAGCAGGCCATGCGGGCCATTTGGGGAGTGAGCCAACAGAAGGAAGACCTTTCTCTCTGTCTCTGTCTCTCTTACTGTCTATAACTCCACCTGTCAACTAAATAAATATAAATAAATATATAAATAAATATTTTTTTAAAAAAATCAAGCGTGGAAACAAAAAACTATGAGGAAAACATGAAATGCAGGATGAAGGAGCACCATCAGGAAAGAAGTGACCAAATTCCTGGAATGATGGGGAACAGAAACCCCAGGCTGACAACATCCACAAAGAGAAAAAGATCTTGAATCCCCGTTGGAGCAACTAGGAGGTGGTAGGGAAACGTTCACCATGAAAGTAAAACTGAGAGAAAGTCTGCTACATATAGAAATGTTTATGAGACTGTAAGACAGTAAAGAAAGATTAGGATTCTACGAATGTTCAGCAAAATGAGCTAAGCAAAGGGTCAATATGGGGAGCAGGTGTTTCACGCATTGGTAAAGATGCCACTTGGAGAGGCATACACCCCATGGCAGAGTGCATGGGTTTGAGTCCTGGCTCCGATTCAGAGTCCACCTTCTTGCTCATGTGCACCCAGAGAGGTGGTCAGAGGAGCCTCAAGGACCTGGATCCCTGGCACACAAGTGCAAGACCCAAATGCAGTTCCAGGCTCCTGGCTTCAGCCTGACCCAGCCCTTGGCTGCTGGGAGCATTCGGGGAAGGAACCCAGCAGATGGACAATCTCTGGGTCCCACTGCCTTTCCAACAAATACATTTAAAAAAAAACCCAAGTAACACAAATAGTTGTTCAAGCTAATCATGATAATTAGCACTGGTCTTGATGATCAAGATTCCCTACTTATTTACAATGATGTAAATGCTGCATACTAAACTAACCACACCCTGACATATCTGTACTAGGGCACTGGAGGGACAGCCAAAGTTCATTGCCTAGTTGGCAGTGGAGAGTTAGGGGGAGGAGAGCTCCATATTTCCCCATCTTGAGAAGCACAACACCAGCATGTGATTTAAGGACCAAGGTGTGGAGCTCAGAAGAAAGCTCTAAGAGTGAAAAGGATGATCCCTGAGAAGGAACGGTGGGAGAAACACCAAAAGGCCTTGATTAACCTATGTTATAGAAGAATAGGAGTTTCTGAAATGAGCCATTCTTACCTTAGCAAACTCAGAGAGCCTGTCATCACTCGTCAAAGACTGCCGACTTGCGAGGAAGCACAGTCTGAGGTACCCACGACACCCTCGCTATCTTCAAATTCGTTACATTCACCAGCACCTTCCCTGTCCCTGTCGAGCTCCCAGTCAAGGAAATGCAATTCACCTAAAAGAGCACAAGTTGCAACTTGCTTCATTTCAAATCATTAAATGGTTTACATCTATTTTTATTCTCAGCAGTTGTTATATCCCTGTTACTGAATAAAGGTTACAACTGCATTCAGATGGTGAAAAAGGTATCCCTAGCCTCATTTCTAGTCACTTGGTTGCTCGCATCTCTTAACCCCACCCAATCAAAGAGAACTACATTTCTTAGCTCTTGCCGAGACTCCATTGCCTGTTCAAGTAAACAGGTAACCGTGCATGTTTCATTTTGCCTCCTTTCCTACAAACCATGATCTTTTTCACTTCACATCATTAAGGTGACTTTCCTTATCACTAAACAGGGAATACCCTCAGTCCCAAATGTCCTTGTAAAATGAGGATATTTTCAGCTCAGAAGACCCAGCATATATCAAAGGAAACAACTCAGCCAAGTGCAAAAGAAAAAAAATATTGGCCATCTTCTAGAGAGGCTGTCTGTACAAAGCTAACTTGATGGCTTAAGTCGCTAATATGAATGGTGATGATTAAAAGTTACCAGCTTACTTTGAGTGCATTAAGATGTTTCAATAGTCTCGTTAAGCTATCTCTTTTAAGATTTGTAAAAGTACATGATTTCTACAATTCTTGTCTGTGTCTATCAACTGAGGTGTGTCCTTCAGGGGATGCCTCACCTCAGAAGACCTCTTTGGTTGTGTCCACGGGGACCGGTGGTGTCACTGTAATCTACTGGGTAGAGGTTGGAGAAGCTGCAAAACTTTCTGCAACACACAGCAACGTCCTCCTCCTCACGACAGAGGCATCTGGACCCAAGCGATAACAGTGCCAAGACTGAGAAACCCTATTTCCAACTGTCTAAAACATGAGGCAACACAAAATACTAACAGCACACACAACTGGCAAAAGTTACACTAACATCACACACTCATTGTTATAGTATTGTCCCAATAACCACAAGTTAGCCAAGCATCCCATGGTGCTGCCTGTCCGAGGCCCGGCTGCTCCTCTTCTGATCCAGCACTCTGCTATGGCCTGGGAAAGCAGTAGTGTCTGGCACAACGTCAGCTTCTTTGAGTTAAGGCCAAGTTACAAGAAAAACAAACAAACAAACAAAAAAACACAAGAACTGGCTGAGATAGATTATCAATCGATAGTAGAAATGAAAGATCTCCATGAGTGAGATCCCGGGGGAAAGAAGGGGCCATCAAAAAAGGAGGTACCTTCTTTCTCTGAATGGTGGAGAGAAATTCCATTTTAATGATGGCCTTATCTTAATAATGTCAGAGCTTGTGAACTCAAGAGGCATCCATGCCCTTGGCAGCTCATGACAAGAGCCTCGGCTGATCACTGACAGAACAAGTAACAGTGTCACTTGTTAAATCAACAACAGAAGTCACTGTGCACTTGCTCCTGCTGTAGGAGCTCTGCCCTTAAGGTGTTGTACTATGGGAATTAACGGCAACACTAACCTTCAAACATTACTTTATCCTTTGTATGTCGGTGTGGGTGCAAGCTGTGAAAATCGTTACTGACGATAGGGTTGATCTCTATATAAAGATAATTAAAAATGCATCTTAATGAAGAATGGGATGCGAGAGGGTGTAGGGGGAGGGCAGGTAGGTGGGAAGAACAGCTACAATCTGAAAGCTGTACTTTTGCAATTTATCTTTATTAAATAAAAGCTTTCTATAAAAATAGATAATAGATATTAATACCTAGAGCACTGATAGAGTAATATTAACAATAATATTAATAATGATAATAGAAAGAATCAAAAAAGAATGAATGCTCCAACATGGGGAGTATTCCATATAGCAGACTCCCAGAATGACAATCACTTCAAATAACACCCTGGCTCAGAATCAACCCTGAAGACATTCTGATGTGGCTAAAACACCTATGAGAGCACGTCAGGCAAGGGAAGACAAAACACTGTGGCAAAAAGGGTTCCACAGGAAGGACTTCTGTGGGTAGACCCCAAGACAAAGACGTGGCCATCCACAAACGATATACTTTACTCTGAAGGCACGAAAGAACTTCCACTTCCCCATGGCCCTGTCTAAATATTTTTAGGAAGGAGTCAATGGATTCCATAGGCTTCCACAGCTTAGGCAGCTCAGGTCAAGATCCTCAGGTGTTCGCTCATGTGCTAACTCTTAAATTCTCCACAGGGGTCACTGTGCACTGACTTCCCACGCAGGACCTCTCTCCTCAGAGAGTTGAGGTATGTGAGTTAACAGTACCACTTGGTCACAAAGGTCTACCACACTTTCATGTGGATGACATCACCTATGGATTATAAGCTAGAAGAATGTCTAGTACTCGCTAAAGTCACGCCGTCCTTGGGTTCTTCTCCAAAGTTATCTCACTCAACCGCAACTGATAATACATACCTACGTAAGTCAAATCTCAGAAAGCCTTACTTTCTTTGAATTAAAAAGTACTTGCATCTCTTGTTTGTTGTAAAAACAAGCCTGTCGGTTTTCTATTGCATAGTAGGGTAATACTACTTCACAAAAACATACAGTATTTTCTCAAAAGCTAGAAGAAAGACTTCTGAATGTACATACTACAAAGAAACCTTGAATATGGAAGGGGTGGATGCGAATGACCTAATATGATCATTTAAATGTATGCATGTAGGGCAATATTACATTGCACCACATCAAGATGTACAGCTACTCTTTGTCAACAAATAAAAATAAAGAAACACATCAAAAAGAAAATACATCATTGTTCAGTTAACTGCATCTCCAAATGTCCACTCTTTTTCATAAAAGTATATGCCATTCCAAAGTTTCAAAATATGTATAGTATGCAGCCGGTCATGTTCTGCCGATGACTTCTAGGTAAATTCTACTGCTGTCAGAGAAGATGCCCCTAAAGGAGATGGAGGAGGAAGAAGGGTGGGAGGGCTGGTGTGAAGTTAGGTATGGTGGGAGAATCACCATGTTCCTAAAGCCGTGTGTAGGAAATGCATGAAGTTGGTATAGCTTCCATAAAAGGTGTCTGGGAACACATTGAAATAAAACATTCCAGGATTCCATGGTTGGCTGTGCACTGTGTAGAGAAAATCAGTGTCTACAGGGGCTCTTTGCTGCACACCCAGGGCAACGCTCTTTCCGTCTTTTCTCTAGAAGATGCCATTTGGGAAGAAATTATGGACATCTAGTCGTCTATTTTCCTGTCTAGTCTAGCAGTAGAGGGTGCACTGCACTTCCAACAAATCCAAGACTGATGTGTGCTTTTGTGGAGTGGGAGGCAAGGGTGTGACAGTCAAGGGATACTATTAACAAAGGAAACATGGGTTGAGAAGGAATTTAGCCTAATGGCTTAGATGCTTTGATGCCAAGTTCAGATGCCCAATTCTCACATCAGAGTAGCTGGTTTTGATACTCATCTCTGGAGCCTGACTCCAGTTTCTTACTAAAATACATCTGGGGAGGCAATGGTGACCCCGGCTCCCATAACAAGTTCCATGCTAGTCACATGGGCGACCTGGTTGGAATTGCCAGTTCCCAGTTGCAGTCTGGCACATCTCAAGGCACTTGCGGCATTGGGAAGTGAGTGAATTAGCAGGTGGGAGCTCCTCTCCCCTCTCTCTGTCTCCGTTCATTTCTTATGTTAAGATGGGAAGAGTGGCGAAGGCCCTGCCAACTCGGAAACAAAATGCATTAGTTATAAAGGAAAAGTCTGTTATATTCAGCCACACAAAAACCTTAATTCATGCATGGCAAAGCAAGATAAAGGAAAAACAAATACCGACTAGGAAAGTGTAGTTGGCATTCCTATTATATCAAAATAAAAGAAACCTAACGTACACATTGTTCTTGGAAACAGGGAGAAATGGCCAAAATTCCAACAGAAAGATGGGCAAAGGACAAGGACAGTTTACAGGAAAAGGGACACAAGTGGCTTTTCTTCCAATGGAAAGAGCGCCACCTTTCTGCTGTGCAGAGAAATGCAAGTAAAAACTGCACATCTCTCATTCGGCTAAAATTCAAGTAGTTGGCAGCACATAGTGGAAAAAGAAGACACTCCTCGAGGGGCGGTAATGAACATGCGAACCCATACAACCTCTATCAAAGGGGAATCTAGCAATAGAGTTCTACACTATATCTGCCATTTGCACTGGCAGTGTCACTTCTGGGAGTTAATGCCACAAGGATAGGGGCATATGTGGTTTCTGTGTTTGTGTTGCTAACACGCAATGCCTGAGACTGGATAATCTGGGAAGATCAGAAATTTATTGTGCTCACACCTGGAGTGCCTGGGAAGTCCAAGATCAGGCCATCAGCATTCTTTGTCTGATGAAGGTCTTACCACTGCATTGTCACATGGTGCAAGGCTGAAGGCAGAAGGGCAAGAGAGCAAATTAGCTGAACACCACATGAAGCCTGTTTGACAGGGGCCTCAATCCCTGGTTTCAGTAAGGCCCAGCCCTGACAGTTGTGGGTATTTGGAGAGTGAATTAGTGGATAGTGATTCTTTCGCTCTCGCTCTCTCTCTCTTCCTCTCTTTCTTTCTCTCCCTCTCTCTCTCTTTGTCACTTCTCTCGTGTGTGTGTGTGTGTGTGTTTCCACATCTCAAGAAAACTGAAAGAAGAATTCATCAAAGGCAACCATTGTTCTACAGTGAATACTGTAAAATAGACAAAATTGATGGCCTGCTCAGTTCTGAAGAGGTGAACTAAATGCTGATACCTTTACAAATGATGGTCCTCTTTCTAGAACACAGAAGGAAACAAACTCAACCAAAGCCTAAGCAACCTAATTTTATTTTTATTTGTTAAGAGTCTATCCTGATTTACTTTGAAGATTCCTGGGTTCATATTTCATATTTATTGATTCCGTATGGAAAGGTAGAATGACAGCGAGGGAAATACAGAGTATTTTCCATTCCTTGGTTCTCTTCCCAAATCCTGCAACAGCCAGGGCTGGACCAAGCCAAAGCCAGGAGCCAGCACTTCAATCTTGGGTCTTGGAATTGTGTGGCATTTTGTCATCTGTTGGGGCATAGTCTGTTTGACAGGTGCATCTGCAGGATCTTACAGCGGAAGCACAGAGTAACAAGGACTCCAAAATGGGATATGAGTGCCCCTTGTGGTACTTTAATCACTGGACCAGATGCCCACCACAAGAGTGATGATTTCGTACAGTCATTGTCTGCTAAGTCCTTTGTATGAGTGAAAATTAGGAAAAGCAAGCGAAAGGAGACAAGTAACATCCCCCAAATTGGCTTAATGCACAGCATCACAACGTTCACCCACAACTTAACTTCAACAATGGCCAACGGCAAGGGCAGACATTTCTCCAAAGACGACAAGTGCAAGAGCTCTATGAAAAGGACACAGTGTTATTTGTCACTGGCCATCACAAATCTAGTCTACAATGAGATGGATAGCCCTTCAAAACCACCTAGAGGCTATGCAAATAACCATGAACCTGCAGTTGCATTCTCAACTAGCTATCTAAAAGGACTGGAAATAAGTATGAAAACTATTTATACAGAAGAGTTCACAGGATGCACACTAGCCAAAACACAACCACAGCTCCAGGGTCCATCAGTAGATGAATGAACAAACACAATATGGTATACTCGTATGATGGAATTCAGCATGAAGTAGAATACAAGTACTGATACGGGCTACCGCATAGGCAAACCTTGAAAACATGATGCAAGTTGAGGGACTCCAGATACAGCAGAGAATAGTTTATAATGCTAGCTCTATGAAAAATCCAGAGCATACTCAGAGACCGAGAACTAATGGGTGGTTGCAATTGCTGGGGGAGGGGAGACTGGAAACTGGCTACTACTGGGCCTAGAGCTTGCTTTGGAGGTGATGTGATTCACTATTAGATGGTGGCGGAGGCGGTGGGGGGCACTAAAGCTCAGAATAAACTTAAATACAGCCTTTTGGGAAAACTTCTCTGACTGCACCCACCAGTGAACTAGGGCCTCGCTCTCGGTCCCAACTCCCAAGGCTTCCACCACAACCCACTACAGACCTTGAGGATCAAGGGTTCACAACATGAGCCTTTGGGGAACATTCAACATCAAAACCCTAGCATCCTGCACCAACCCCCCCAACATTCATCTCCGTATCCCAATACAAAATGAGCTCATGTGTAGTTTGTAGAAAGTAATTTGGAACAAAATGTTTTGTATGTGGATGAAGTTGAAGTCTAAAATAAATGTTTATAGGTGCGAATAGTTTATAGATTCCCATTGAAATGAGTCAGTAGATACCTACAGATGATACACAAAAGACAATGATAAGCAACCAAAGTATGTCATTATAGAAGATCAGCCAAACACAATGGGCAACCATGCAAATAAATGGCAAAGAAGACAAAAGGCCATATGAGAGATAAGAAGTCGTTAGGAGGGGCTGGCACTGTAGTGTAGTAGGTTAAGCGCCCGCCTGCATCAATGGTATCCCATATGGGCACCAGTTTGAGTCCCGGCTGCTCCACTTCCTATCCAGCTCTCTGCTAATGGCCTGGGAAAGATATACAGCCTGGAAAGACAGTAAGTGATGATTCAAATCCTTGGGCTCCTGCCACACATGTTGTTGACCCAAATTGAGTCTGAGACACCTTATTTGACTTAAGTTTGGGGGGACTGAACCAGCAGACGGAAAATCTCTGTGTCTCTGCCTTTCAAACAAATACATAGGAATTCTTGGGAAAAAGAAAGCACAGCGGCTGGCACTGCGGCATCGGGGGTAAAGGCGCCTCCGGCAGGGCAGTGCCGGCATCCCCTACGGGTGCTGGTCCGAGTCCCGGCTGCTCCTCCCCTGATCCAGCTCTCTACTGGGGCCAGGGAAAGCAGTGCATGATGGCCCAAATGCTTGGGCTCTGGCACCCGGTTGGGAGACCCAGAGCAGGCTCCTGGCTGCTGGAATTGCATCGGCACAGCTCCAATCGTTGCGGCCATCTAGGGGCTGAATCAAGGGATGGAAGAACTCTATCATCTATCTATCTATCTATCTATCTATCTATCTATCTATCTATCTCCCTACCTATCTATCTACCTACCTATCTATCTCTGTCTGTCTTCTTCTGTCTCTCTGTAACACTGACTTGAAATTAAATAAATACATCTGCAAAATGAACCAAAATGACTCCTGGCCTCGGTCATGACTTCCGTAATTCCCCAGCCTTATGGGTTGAAGCAGGGAGGACTAGGGCTCTTCCTATTGCTTGGAGGACATGGAAAAGAAAGCAGCTCACCCAAAACTCTAGGGATTACAAACTAAGTCTAATGCCAAGTTCCTCACTTGCCTCCCTAGGGAGGCAAATGATTTGGCCCTTGTCATCTGAGATTCTTGAATAAAACACTAAGCAAACCAGACACGGAAGGAGTCTGTTTCATCAGGCACTCGTCGTATTGCACTCTTCTAAAGAGGCTGGACAATTTGAATGAGCTCAGACCTGTTTCCAAATGGATGTCATTCTCTGTGGTAACAATGAAGCTTCCTAACCAGTAGTTGATCCCCCAGCCCTAGTGATTTTCTGTGAGGTCTTTTGCTCTGTCGATAAGGTGGCCTGTTTCTGGGGCCCTGCATGCTGAAGATGGGAGATCTGATGCCAGTTTGGGGGGATGGCTTTCAGGTGAGCTCTCTCCCCTTCTCCTGGAGTTCTTGGACGTGGCTGATATCATAGCCAGAGACACTGAACCCGCATTCCGGGAAGATGCGCTTTAAGCTGCGACCTCGAAATCTCCTGAAGGGGCAGTATCCATGACTCAAAGATGGAGTTTATAGCCTGTTGTGTCCCTAACCTTGGCTTTTCATGGGTCCCCATACCTGGCTTGTTTCTTAGGGGATTTCCCGAAGGAACATGCTAGAGTGTTTTGGAAATGATACGAAAAGTAGGTTTGGGACCCAGCTGTATGTCCTCAAGCTTAGGGCCCTGTCTACATTCAAGTCTCTTCAGGGAACCGAGGAGTGGGACTGTGTTTGCATCCTTGTGTACGGTTAAGGGATGATATTGCGGCAGCAGCCTAGAGGGGCCTTGGCATATCTTTGTAAGGGGAAAGTGTCCACATAATGGAACTTTGAAGATGTGACCTCACTTCCTTGGTGATAGAACTTAAACTCTGATAGCAACCGTCCTTAGCGGCTCACTTGATGGGAGACGTTCAGGAGAAGACAATGTTCTCTTGTTGCTGCCAATCGTTGCCAGGCTCTGGCCCTAGCAGGGCCCAGGGTGAAGGCTTTTTCTGGCGGTTGAGACGTTGGCTCCGCTCTCACATTGGGTGTCTGTGGCCTCGTACTGCAAGGCAACCACAGGGAACAGAACAGCCCGGGAGGCAGCCACAGGTAACGGGAACAGTCCCGCCCTGACAGGGGATCCCCTGTGACCCTATCGGGGCCTTCTTTGCCCCTCCCTTCACCATGGTGGTGGCAGAAGAAGAGGGGCTCTTGCTGCCCAGCAACACGATTCACGTGTAGGAGCCTACTGTGCCTTCCGTGTTCATACCCTCTTTTGTGGACAGCTGGTTGGGCCAAGTGGGTGTTGGGGGACCTCCTCTTGTCTTCTGGAGTCCTCTCTGCCTGGAGGTGGGTATAGATGCCCCTACTTTCCTGACCTGGGTAACAGGATGCCTCATGGGGGGAATTATTCTCTGTGGGGACAGCCAAGCACAACACTGATGCCTTTGGTCCGGGCTGCCACACACTCTCTTTGCAGAGCTCCACACTGGAGTCCACACACAGAACACAGGAGGAAGCCATCGGCATCATCGGTGGACACGTGAGTCCGGCCAACAACTTGGCTAATGCTGGTGTGGAGTGAGCGAGGGGCCCAGGAGTACCCACGTGTTGGGGCACAAGATGACCACGGTGTGCCTAGAACCACTTTCCGAAGGGAGGAATGCCCCTGGCTTTTGGCCTCGCCTTCTCCCACTCAGTCACTGACCCCCATCCCACTCTCCAATAAGTCTCCTCCCCTTGGAAACTGGGTGTTGGGAAACACCCTGTTCACACAAGCATCGTGTGTGGCCGTGGTGCTGAATGTTTTCCCACCTAGTCCAAGAATCCTGTGCAGTCCTTAGTCAGCTCCACTGCCTTCCAGGTCTTCTCCAAGGTTTAGGACTCAATGATCCTACCAGGAAGGTTTTCCCACCCAAAAGGGCAGAGGGTTCACCCAAAAGGGTGAAGATATCACACAGGACTGAAGCCTGGCCCCCGCCTGTTCTATTCCATGTGATGACATTGCCGCTGTGGCCACACTTGCATGGCTGCTGGGAAGTGTTGGGATTCAGCTGCATTGCCACGGCAGCGGTGCTGTAGGACACAGCCTCAGTGTCTGCTCACGGAGCGCAGTCTGCTAGGCTGCTCAAAGCACAGGAGCCCAGCTTGGGCAGCTCTCCCAACAGGAGTCGCTTGTTCCCATTTCTGGCGGCTGCCTGTCAGGGTATGGCCGAGGTGATTTCTCAGGAGGGCTCATTGCCATCTCCATCCCCAGCTTCATATGCACCCCTGGGTTTCTCTGTGCCCCTGTCGCCTCTGCAAATGAGCACAGCAAGGTGATGGGATGGGTCCCACCCCATTACTTGGGGTCAGCTCAATCACCTCCTTGCGGACTATTGGCCCAACTGCAGCAGTCACACTCAAGTGCTCGGGGGTCAGAACAACCCCACGTGTGTGTTGGTGATGGGGGCCACAATTCGGCTCTTAACAGGCAGTGATGCCCTGCTGAGTACAAACTCCAAGGACCAGGCTGGCTGGGGACAGGGTCTGCACGTGTGTCGGTGTAATGGCTGAAGTCACAGCACTTTGCAGAATGCCTGTGGCCATTACGCCACAGGCAGACACCTCTGAATACGGCTTCTTTTCAGGATCTGGCCTCCCCTGGGGCTTCCTATCCTACTCTGCCCACTTGTTTCCATCCTGCAGTCTGGTGGCAAAGCAAATCACACGGTGGCCCTCATTTCTAGCTCCCCCAGGGGCACAGAATCATCTTTCACTGCTGGCCCCCTGGGAGGACTTTCTCATCCCTCAGTCCCTGTTCAGGCTCTTGGCCCCAACTGGGGTTTTCTCCCAACCTGGGTGTCTGCTTGCCTGTGCTCCCTGGAGCTGCCACTGACTCACGTCCTTTCTGGTCCTCCCTAGTATGGAAATGGGTCCATGCTGTACTTGGCAGAGCTCTGTGCCATGCGGACCCTACAGCCAGAGACTAAAGAGATGCTGGTGGATGCCCTGGTCCCGGGCCCCCCGGGAGAAAGGATCTGCTACTTCAACACCTTCCTGTGTGCATACAGCGACTTCTCCACCAGTCCCTATTACTTAGACCAGATATTTGACAGGTGGGTACCTGCCTTTCAGCACTGCGGTGATGCAGAGATGAATCTGACCTGTTGTAGATGACCTAAGCGACTTAAGACATGGCGGGCATGGAACGGGTGCCTTTCTCTGTGGACAGGGCTGCTGGCACACTGCATCACACCTCTTGATTTTCTTTCACTGCACCCTCACGAACCAACTTCTCTACTCAGGTGGGAACCGGCCATGGGACCCTATGTTTGGAAACCTCCCAGATGGCGATCCTGCTTTCCCCTTTTGCAAGAATTGGAAATGTTTTCTTTAATAGGCAGAGTTCGACTGAGAGAAAGAGAGAATGAGTTCTTCTATGTGCTGGGTCACTCCCCAAATGGCTGCAACAGGCAGGGCTCTGGCAAGCCAGACCGAGGAGCCTGAAGCTATATCTGGGCCCCCTCTCAGGAGTCCCAGGGGTCCAACTACTTAGGCCATCATGCGGCGCTTCCCCGGGCTCATTAGCAGGGAGCTGGATACCAAGGACAACAGCCAAGACTTGAACTGGCCAACCCTGATATGGCTTGCCAGCATCACACGTGGGCAGGGGGATTGGAAGCTGCTATACCTTGGTACCAGCCATGTTTCCTGCTTGTTCCAGCTGCTCCTGTCCTTGATATATGCACAGAACAGGTGCCCTCAGTGTTGGTAGCAGTTGCCCAGACCCCTCATCGACCTGGCAGGTCTGCAAGGAATCATTCACTCTACACATATATGTTGAGCCCTCACTTTGCGCAGTTTTCCAGACACTTGCTACAAATCCAGTGAGCAAAGCATTCAAGGGCCTCGCATTTGTGGGGAATCAGACCCTCACAGCCCAGATCCTATACAAGTCCTGTCCTGCAGCGGCAGAGCTGAGGCTTGCAGACCTCCTCTGGGAGTAGCTGCAACGTCCCCTACTCTGATCAGAAGGAGAACCCCACGTCCCACTAAGATGCGGGTAGATTGGGGTGCAGATGTGGCCTTCTGTCACTCTAGAGAGTGGCAGGAAAATGAGGGCTGAGGCAAGGCAGAGGCAGACAGCAGGTGCAACTCCAACTTCTGGCCCCACCACATGCAAAGGAAGTGCTGAAGAGCAGTGCTAGGGACAGGAGCGGACACGTTGTGTCGAGGAGCGGGCACGCTGGGGCTCACAGACAACACCCAGATAGCCATGTCCAGGGCAGTTGCTTCCAGCTTTGCCTACCCTCCCTGACCTCCAGACCCAACCCACCATCCCAGGAGCAACCTACTCCCAAGTCTGCCCAGAGCCAGAGCCTAGGGGCCTCCACCTTACAACACCATGGGAATGAATGGGAAGGCACTGAAAGGAAAAGGAGAAGCCATCGAAAGGAAAGCTACTGCCGGCAATGCCAGAATCCCACATGGGTGCTGGTTGGTGTCCCTGTTGTTGCAGTCCAGATCCAGCACCCTGCTCGCGGTCTGGGAAAACCAGGGGAACATGGTCCAGGCATTTGGACCCCTGCCACCCATGTGGGAGACTTGGATGGAGCTCCGCACTCCTCGCATGAGCCTGGCCCAGTGCTGTCCACTGTGCCCATCTGGGGAGTCAAGCAGTGGATGCAAGATCTCTGCCCTGGTGTGTGTCTCTCCCTCTCTCTCTGTAACTCTTGGGATTCACAGGAAAGAAATCGCTTTGGGAAACAGCAAAGCATGGCATTGTCTTTAAGAAGCTAGAGTTCACAGGCAGGCTCCGTGCCCCACCCCACACAGGGAGTCCTGGAAGGGCAGCAAGCAGGGAAAGGTCAAGGCTGACTCTGCTGCCTGCTCTCCTTCCCCAGGAACATGGCTTCCTGTTTGGAAAGCTGCAAAGCCAAGTACAAGGCAGAACTCTGCGATCGCATGGATCTCCCGCTTCTGAAGATGAGGGTCGGCTACAAGCAGGTCCGCTTGCCCAGAGGAGACCTGCAGACCCGTGTGTACTTTCTGCGTGTCAGGATGGCCTACCCAAATGCCACACAGGCAGAGGCAGTTGGTGAGATGCACTGCCCTGGGCAAGATTCTCTCAGTGGGCTTTGGGGCTGGAGTCCCTTTCGAGGCAATGGGATCGCTCCTGGGTTGGGAGAGGCCATTGCAAAGGGCTTGATGTTGCTGACCCTTTCTCACTCCCAGCTCCTGCTCTACTTGCCGGGCTGCAGTCATGCCAAACACTGGCTTTAGAGCCAGATCCCCCACTGCTCCCAGAGCTAGAACCTATTCTGGAGCCAGGATCCACTTCCAAACTGAGGCCGCCCCCATGCGCAGAAGCAGCACCAAAGACAACTACCAAAGTCTCCTGTGAATGCCGGGGGCCTGCAAACAAGCAGCCTCACAAGACGGCTGGCATCACGACATTCCCCGCCAAGCTGCTGGCGGAACAGTTCACACTGATGGACGCGGTGAGCAGTGGGCTTGTCTCGGCAGGGCCAGGGCCGAACACCCCTTTGGCACCAGCCTCCCCACAGCTGCCCCCACCGGAATCCAGCGGCCTGGCTCCAGTTCAGGCTTCAGGTCCCACCACCTACGTGACTGGCCGCATTGCTTCACTCCCAAGGCTGCCTTGCTCCCATGGCTGGCAGAGATGGCACACAAACCACGCCAGCTGCACAGTGACTCTGCAGATCGACTGACATGGGCCTGGCAGAAAGCAGGGCTGGTTCTGACACACAGAGTGCTGGGCGGTCCTAGGTGTAGGGCATCCAGGTCCACCCACTGCCTTCCCATCTGCCTGGGATGCCACAGGTGTCCTGGGCCCTAGCGCACACATGCCACACAGCACCTTGTTGGAGTTGCCACAGGGAGCAGCACTGGCACAGGGACAAGGACTCCAGGGCAGATGCCGTGATAGGCAGAAGGATGAGATACTGGGCGGGATGCCTGGGAGCACACACCTCTGTCTCTTCGCTCAAGGGGTGAGAGGGTTGGGATCCGGGCTGGCAGGAGCGAGGCGCCCTCAGTGGCAGAAAACAGCCCAGCTGCTCCCACGTTGGGCAGCTGCATGCCAAGCTCCCTGAGCTGCAGCTTCAAGCACTGTCACTTGCCAGGGGGGGTGGGCTTCACTGCATTCTGAGCAAGGGTGGCTGTGCCCAAGGGATACCCTCTTGCCCCCAGGAGCTCTTCCAGAACGTGGTCCCCTATCAGTGCCACAGCTCCATCCGGATCCAGCAGAACAAGGAGGTCAATGCGCAGCTGCCCCCCACTGTGCTCGCTGTCATCATCCACTACCACCGTGTGGCCCATTGTGTTACTACCACGTGCTTGGGGGACCCCAGCATGAAGGCAGAGGACAGGGCCCGCGTGGTGGAACACTGGATCAAGGTGGCCAAGGTAAGCTGAGGCTGGCCCAGGGGCTCCCCCTCTGCATGGCAGGGACGTGCCACTTTGCTTCCTCAGCTCTCAGGTGTACAGTCTGTGGTCACAGATCCTGCCCAATCCCGGGAATCCTCGCATCAACCAGGCGGCCTGATCTGACTCACTTGTCCCAGAACTAAATGCTCACTTCCCGCCGAGGCCCCTGACAGGGGTTGAACCCAATCCTAGCCCATGTGAGCGTGGCTCATGGGGGACCTATCACTGACCTGGGGCTCCCTGGCCAACTCTCTGATGCACGAGGGGGATGTCAGCACAGCTGGCTGAGCCTGGCTCAGGTGGGGCTCCAAGCCACCTGCCATTCATCCGCTCCCCTCCCTAGGAGTGCCTGGCCCTCCAGAACTACTGCTCGGTCCACACCATCCTCTGCGCTCTGCAGAGCCACCCGGTACGCCAGCTAAAAACAACGTGGGGAGAAGTCTCCAGGTGGGTGTGCATCTCTCAAAGCACCTGCTGGACCCGGGGCTACCCTCAGGCCTAAGCACTAATCCTCCAAGACTCAGAGAGGCTGGTATGCTGGGACACAGGGATAGGCGTGGACTGCCAGGGGCAGGGGTGGGGAGCACCATCTTTCAGCTGCCCTGGGACATGAGGACTGGGTTTCTGCCTCAGGATGACATTTCCATTAGTCAGGCACATGTGGCTTCCAAACTATGTACTTGCACCTGTGCACCACGCAGCACTGGACCTGCTTGGGCACTCCAACTCTTTACACACACACACACACACAAACCCCACACTCAAAACAGAAGATAATACCAGGCAGGGTGGATCCTCTGATCTTTGTTCTTAAACCAAAGGAGTTTGAACTCACCACCTCACCATTCCATCCAAATATCTCCTTCCGGTTTTCCCCTCACAACAGAAAAAGTGCCAGGAAATTTCAACGTCTTTGCGCACAGGACAACAAAGTCAACAGAGATGTGCCCATGAAGGTAAAGTGGAGGCTCTGGGACAGGGGTGAGGGCTTGGCAGGAGGGGAAGGGGTGTGGCTGTAAGGGCATCAGGGCAGAGGTGGGTTTTGGGTGTCACTGAAAGTGTGCTTGCACAGAAAACCTGGGGTGTGCCTGCTAGGACAACAGGCAGAGAGGGCTGTGGTCACAGGTAGTGGTATGGAGTCGGGCTCAGAGGGCAATGGGAACGGGCTGCCACGAGAGCAGCTTGGCTCTCAGAGGGGGCTGTGAGCACCCACAGGTCTCTGGCTTCCATGCTGTTCCTGCTTCCCCCAGGCTGTGAGGTGGATGAGGCAGCAAGGGCTTCCTTCCTTCCGTCTGCCCTGGGGCCCTAGAGGGCCTTTGGAAACCAGGCCTGCTACAGTGTTCTCTGTTCAGCCTTCCATGGGGAGGGCCGCCAAGCCTGTGCCACGCATGGCACAGCTCGGGAATGCCAGGGGCTGAGCGGTCGAGTGGGATGCCAAGCATTGGCTCTTACTGGCTACCCTGGGAGCAGAAGTGCTGTCTTCTCAAGGAGAGAAGCAAGCACGATGAGATGAGCCTATCTCTCAGTCTTCACAGGGAACCTCATGTGCATCCAGGGGGGCAGGGAATGGGGTGCAGGGCCTGGCCTCCTCCCAGGGACATGCTGAGGCACAGGTCAGTCCGAGGATCCTTAGCCCAAGGGTGACCTGAGGTGGGAGGGCAGCCCAGCACCTTCTCCAGCTGAGGAGCAGGCACAGGGAGGCGTGGCCAATCCCCCAAAGCCACCTTACCAGTGGGAGCTGCATGAATCCAGACAGAGCACGTGGTGAGGGGAGGGGAGTGCAGGGTGGGCCTTGTGCCAACGGAAGTGAGCCAGACATGCAGGGCTCAAGGGGAGTTGCACAAGTGTGGGCCGGTCAGGAAAGGACTGTCTCCCTGAATGTGACCCCGCCCCTGGCAGATGGCGATCTGCAAGTTGCCCGCCCGGGAGCAGAACCCCCAGAGAACACAGATGCGGCAGCGGCTGCAGAAGAAGGCGAGTGTGCCTGGGGCGGCAGGGGCTCCTCCCTCCCACTGGGGGCCCACGTCAAGGGAGCAGGGCCTTCTGCCTCCCTTGTTGCCCACGCCCATCACCACAGTACCTGAGAGGCCCCAGTGGAGAGAGACCAGGGCCGAGGGCCTGAGCTGAAGGACTCCCAGCAGACTTGGACCTGAGCTGGGGCAGGCACCCCACACCGTGACTGGTTATCATGCCGTCAGGGCTCCCAGGGTTGTCCGTTTCTAGAGGCAGTTGGCTGACTGCAGGGAGAATTGGGAAAGGCAGTTTAGGGGCGGGAAGCTTCCCAATGGGGAATGTGGCCAGGGCTCCAGGAGCTGGGGTGGAGAGCATCTCAGGGGCCGGGCCTTGGTGGCACCTGAGAGCAGCTGCTCACCACCACCACCTCATGGCACAGGGTGTCGTCCCCTTCCTTGGCACCTTCATCCTGTATCTGGATAGGCTGGACATCGCCATGAAGGACTTCGTAGATGTGAGTGAACCTGCCATGGGTGGGGCAGGCTCCAGGATCTTGAGGCTTGGGGGCAGGGTCCTGGCCTGAGCTCTCAGCCCTCAGCCCCTTGCTGCCCATGTCTCCAGAGGCCTCACAAGCTGTCCTGGTGGGAGGGCTCACCTGCATATCCCCTCTGAGCGCTGGAGCCTGCAACCAGGTGCCCATCCCTGTCCCCCAAGGGTTGAAGCCGCATAGACAGAGCCCCTGATTGCGAAGCTGCACAAGGTCTTGGCCGAGCTTGCTCAGCCTCTGAGTTGAGTGGCACCCAAGGGAAGGAGAGAAATTGGGCCCCTGCGAGGTCAGGCAGCACCCACATGCCTGAGCCCACCCATCCATTCCCAGGCCTCCGTTTCCCTGCCTGCCATCAGACATGGTTGGGACAGCAGGTCCCTGAGCCTCTGCCGCCATGTCCCCTTCTGCAGAGCTAACAGCCTGTCCCAGGGACACCTCCTTTCCCTTGCTCATATCGAGAGGGGAGGGCCAGGGGCTAGTCACAGGCCAGGGGCTGTTCTGATGGACTCTGCCTTCCAGGGAAAACACAACATGCTGAAAATGACAAAGGTGAGCAGCTCTGCCCTATCTTCCAGGCACAGAGGGGATGGAGGGGTCAGAGATGCCCTGGGCGGGAACCCCAGGCTCCAGCCCATCCGTGTCTGTCTGCTCTCTCCGCTGGGATGGATACACACAGAAGGAGGAGAGCATCCCTAGGGAGCTTGTGGCTAAGGGACTGCAATCCAGGAGAACTTCCTGGGCGAGGGGCTGTGTGTATGCTACTCAGAGGACAGCTTGGAGCCTGGAAGGGACGGTCAGAGAAGGCTTCTTTAGAAAAAAGACCCAGAGGCCAGCCCCCTGCCCCTCCCACAGTGTGCCCCTCCAGCAGTCCCAGTGCAGGCCTGTCAGCATCCTCTCTGCCCCCCTTGCCACAGGAGATAAAAGTTCTCCAGGAAATGCAGCGGCTCCAGGTGGCAGCCAGCCAATATACTTTTCTGCGTGACGCAGAGTTTGCACTGTGGTTCCAATCCATGGAGAGGCTCGGTGACACTAAGAGGTGAGGGCTGGGCAGGGATTGCGGGACATCCAGGGTGGCAGATGGGGAAGGTTCTCCTGTCGCGCACTGCAGAGAGGGCTATCCATGGCTCCTTGGTCAGCAGAGGGCCTTACACATGGGGACTGCGGGGCTCCAGGACTGCAGCTGCAGGGCGGGCCCTGGAGGGAGCCTGAGATGAGCAAGAGTGGACTCATGGCCACTTCTGTGTCCTGCAGCTACAACCTGTCCTGCCTACTCCAGCCCCTGTGCTAGAATCTCAGCCTCATCCTCAAGGCCAAGAACATCAGGCCTTGGAGAACATCAGCATGACTGAGTCCCCCGTGCAGGCAGGCAGTCAGTGCTGCAGAGTTGATCTGTGGGCTCTGGGACTGCACCGTGACACTCGCTCCATTCCCCGCTGACCAAGCAACAACCCAGTGCCTGGGAGACTGGCCTCCCTCTCTCAAATGGGTGGTCACATTGTCACCAATTTCATGTATTCCTCCTAGATTTCCCTATGTTTATAGTTACTCATGATTAGTACCAATTTGTTAGGCCTTTCATTAAAGTACATATACCTGTTAGACTGTGAGTGTCGTTCTTCCTCTTTCTCCCTTCCCTGCCCTGCTACTTAGAGACCATTCTCTAGACCCACAGACAAAGACATTCATGCAGATTCGAGAGGGGTGTGTCTCCCCATGCAGGGTGCCACAACCACGAGTGCTCTTTCAGTTCTGAGGCTCCTACATGGAGCCCCATGCTGTCTCGTGGAGGAAGTCCCTAAGGTTCTTTTCAGAAGTGCAATTCATACATCACTCGGTATCTGGCGAGAACAAGGGTCTCACTGATTCCACACTCTCTCATGAGTTTTGGGATTTTGCTGCTCGAAGCCCTATTGACTCCGATGTGGTCCCCTGTATACAGTGTTTCCCAAATGATGTTTGTCACCAGGGTTCAGCAAAGTGGCCCAAGCACACAAATCAGCCCTAGTCACCAGAGACAATCCCCTGTGCGATTAGTGGGAAGTGCATATAATAAGAGTGCACAATCTTGGGAAATCAACACTGACAAAAAATGTCATCGGTGTAACATAGGACATATATATACACATATATGTCACATATATGAGTAACATGTATGTCATAGGTGTGACATTTAGCATATATACACACAGATTTGTATGCATTCAGGTGTGCTGTTATCCGTGAATTTATACTTATGGATGGATGGTTTTGCTATGAAAAGTAACGAGATTCCTTCTGCGTTATGCTAGAGTAGGGAGAAAGTTCAAAGCACAGAAAATTGTTGTCATGTGCAAGTGAACTTGTGCAAGATTATCTAGAACACAGTCAGAGACATAGAACGAATTGGCAGGTGCAATTGCTGGAAGAGGAGAGGTTACTAGTAACTGACCACAAATGGGTATGGAGCTTGCTTTGGTGGTGATGTGATTCACTATAAGATAGGGGAGGAGACTGTAGCTCCTAAGAAACATACATACAGCCCTTGGGGAAACTCCTTTCAGAGAACACCTCAGCAGTGACCCAGGGCCTCTCTGGGTCCCAACTCCTAAAGCTTAAGCCACATCCCAGTAGAGACTTTGGGCATCAAGTCTTGACAATGGGAGCCTCTGGGGAACATTCACCATCACAACTATAGCATCCTGCTCTGGATCCCTCAGAGATACATCCCCATATCACAATACAAAGTGCATTCATTCCATGACCCAGAACCTCGAGTTCTTGCTGTCTGAGCATTGTCACGATGCCAAGTCCAAAGTCTCACTGAAGGCAAATCCCTTAGCTAATAAACTCTCAATGACTTTTTTTTTTGGATGTTACATTCTTCCAAGGTCTGGTAATGGAGTAGGCCCTGGGTGCACATTGCTATCCCCACAAGAACAGACAATGGAGTCCAAAGGAGGAACTGTCTCAAGGCAAGTCTGAAACCTGCAGAGCAAACCATAAATCCTTGGGTTTCATGATTGGCATTTGGGAAACATGTGGACTTAGGATGGGCAGCCCTGCTGCTATAGCTTTGCCGGTCCAATTATTTGTGTGTTTGAAAGGCAGAGTGACAGGAAGACAGGCAAGGAGAATGAGGAAGAGAGGAAAGTTCATCCAGTTAACCGCAGTAACACTGCTTCAGCTGATACCCCACAGTATCCACTGTGAACCAGAGCCTTTCCTGCACCCCTCCCCAGAACAGCATGTGGTTCTGAACACACAGCAGGCCATCAGTAACTTAAAAGCACTCAGAAAGCTTGTGTTGCACAGGATGTGTGTGCAAAGTGGAACTCTATGCATGTCTGGCAGAAAGAGATACTTTTGTGACTGCAGTCGAAGAGCATCCACCAAAGCTGGACAGGACTAGCTCTTGGATCCTTCCCAGAGATTTAGACTATCAATATAAGAGAGGATACACACTTCAGTAAGAACACCAGGTTTCTCAGAAGAAACTTCACAGGCCTGACGCATGTAGAAGCTTATCTTCACATACCTGAAAGAATACACTTCCAACCAACGAAAAGTACATCTTAGACATGGGCAGGTTAAGGGAGTTCAGCATGAGCCTGGCCTGACAGGAATGCTACATTGCCCTCTAGTGGAAGCAAATGGACACCACATCACAACCGAAAACAACCAACTAGAGGCCAAGCTCTCCTGTGCAAGATGAAATGTACAGACAAATACAGGGTCATAACTACTGCAACGCGACATAAATCATTTTACATCTTGTCAGGAAAGTTCAGGTAAAATCACAGAACTTACAGCAACGATAAGTAGTCCATCTGTGTCTACAAAATAATTTCTGACTAATCTTTGCAGGTGGTTGAAGTTAATGTCTACAATAAAGTTTTACAGGTGTGAATCATTTAGATACTCCCACTGTAAGGAGATGGTAAATACCTATAGATGATACACAAAAGAAAATGATAAGGAACGAAAGTATGTCATGACAGAAATACCAGCCCAGCACACTGGGCAACAATGCAAATGGAAAAGAAGACAAACAGCCGGAAGACAGATGAGAAGTAGTTAACAGGGACTGGCACTGTAGTGTGGAAGGTTAAGTATCCACCTGCAGCAAAGGCACCCCACATGGTGAGTCCCGGCTGCTCTGCTTCCTACCCAGCTCCCTGCTGATGACCTGGGAGAGACGTACAGCCTGGGAGACAGGAAGTGCTATTTCAAACACCTGGGTCCCTGCCCCGCAGGTTGGAGACACACGCTGAGTTGCAGACACCATACTTGACTGAAGTATTTGGGGACCGAACCAGCAGTTGGAACATCTCTGTGTCTCTGCCTTCCAAACCAATGAGTCAGAATTCTTTAAAACATGAAAACACAGGGGCTGGCACTGTGGCATAGCAGGTGAAGGTGATGCCTACAGGGCCGACATCCCATGGTGCTGCCTGTCTGAGGCCTAGCTGCTCCTCTTCTGACCCAGAACTCTGCTATGGCCTGGGAAAGCAGTAGTGCCTGGCACAAATATTTTGGCCCGTGCACACTTGTAGGAGACAAGGAATCATCAACTGGCTCCTGGCTTTGGGTCAGCTCACTCCCGGCCATTGCAGCCATTTGAGGAGGGAACCTGCAGGTCGGAGGTCACTCTCTCATTCTCTCAGTCTCCCTGCAACTCTGCCTTTGATCAATATATCTTGAAAGAATTAAAATACAAGTCATATACTAAAGCAGTAACTTGAACCAAGAAAACAAAAGATCGTTGTAAAACACTACTACAGAAACCACAGGTGCTATAAATATATGCCATGATCATGGGAAAGATATCTCATGTTCCTCTTGGACAAATTAACCGATGTTTGACAATGTATGCTGAAGCTGCAAAAATGTACAGTTTAGACTGAGGATGGATTTGCCTTCTGGGAACCTGGGATTTTAGGACAGGGTAGGAAGAGAGAACACCGGGTAGGAGCCCCAGGAAACATCCTGGTCATTGACTAGCTAGAGTTCTCCAAGAAGAGCACAATTTCCATAGCTTGTCCACGTGAGGTGAATCTACTGGGAGAGGATGCATGGGGAATTGATGGCACAGCTTCTTTTCCTTTCACTGTAGCCCTGAGATGCCTCTACACCAACTCTCCAGTGTCCTACAGATGAGCAAACCTGGCGGTGTTCCTGGGGACACCTCAAACCCCGCAGATCAAAAAACACTCGACAAACGCTAAGCAGAAAAACATACCAAAGCACGTCCCAATGAACTGCTCAAAACCACTAGCAACACCAAAACCTTCAAAGATCAAAAATGAGAAGCTAGGGGAGCAGCAAGATGGCGGAATAGGAAGGGAGCACACTGATAGTCTGGGAAGAGACAGTTTAATAAAAGTGGAGATACTGCAGATTTAGGGAAGAGTAGGGGAAGAAACAGCAGAGGAAACTCTTCTGGAACTAGTGATTCACAGTGGACCTGCGTGGAGAGCATGGGAGCCCAAGTTCAGGACACCAGCGGCAGACTCAACACACCAGCGCTGGAACGCAAGGTGAGCTGAACCCCAATAGCCCGAGACACCAGCGGGCAAACGGAAAGAGGAGACTAGAGGGAACTAGGCTTGAAACTCCGTGGGGAAAAGTTCACCAGGCTAACTAGAAGAGAGAGAGGGGGAAAAAAAAAGGGACCGATACGGACATGAGTTTCTCTCTCTCCGCTCACCCCTCAAAGGTGAGCAAGACAAGGAGCAGGCGCCATTTTGGACATACGTCATAAGCAGCGCAACCTCAGGTCTGCACCGGCCCTGAGCCTAGCAGAAAAACCTGACTCTGGGGCGGGGTGAAATAACAAAAGATTAGGATCTAACTTGGCAACCCAGTGGGAGACTGCAGGAGAATTGGAGCCCACACCGAGGGCAGCAGAGATTCCCTCTGTGGTCCTTGGGAAAGAGCTTCCGATCTCTGGCTCCTGTGGGTATATCATTTGCCTACTAACTACCTCCAATTACATTCAGCTGTGCGTTTATCTGTGTGGAATTACTTCCCTTTTGAATCAAAAAAAAAAAAAAGAAAGAAAGAGATTTACCACGCCTAACCTGGGAGTGTCACCTTTGACACACCCTCAACCCTGAGGAACCAAACAGAGCTCTCAGGCCAGACTCATCTCAAGCCTCTAAGACTCCACCGAAAGCAGACAGTACACTTAATTTAGAGCCATAGTATAACAAGAAAAAACACCACAGTGAAGAAACCAAATATCTCCAACATGCCAAACAACAAACGCAAAAACCGAGGGAACAAGAACAAGGAAGACACTATCACGCCCCCAAATGAAAAAGACACCCCAATTCAAGATCATGAAGATGATGAGATCGAAGAAATGCAAGAAGCGGATCTCAAAAAATTGATAAGAACATTAAGAAGTTCTCAAAAACAGATTCTTGAACTACAGAAGTCCTTAATGGACAAGATAGAAAATCTCTCTCATGAAAATGAAATATTAAGGAGGAATCAAAATGAAATGAATCAACTAGTAGAACAAGAAACTGTGATAGTGATGAGAAATCATAATAAAATGAAGAATTCAATAGATCAAATGACAAGCACATTAGAGAGCCTCAAAAACAGAGTGGGTGAAGCAGAAGAGAGAATATCAGACTTAGAAGACCGAGAACAGGAAAGGAAACAAGAAAACCAAAGAAAAGAAGAGGAAATTAGAAATCTAAAAAATACTGTCGGGAATCCACAGGATACTAGTAAAAAACCTAACATTCGGGTTCTGGGAGTTCCTGAAGGCATGGAGAGGGAGAAAGGATTAGCAGGCATTTGCAGTGAGATACTAGCAGAAAATTTCCCAGGTTTGGAGAAGGACAGAGGCATCTTAGTACAGGAAGCTTATAGAACCCCTAGTAAACATGACCAAAAGAGATCCTCACCACGACATGTTGTAATCAAACTCACCACAGTGAAACATAAAGAAAAGATTCTAAAATGTGCAAGAGAGAAACGTCAGATTACTCTCAGAGTATCTCCAAATAGACTCACAGCAGACTTCTCATCAGAAACCCTACAAGCTAGAAGGGAATGGCGAGACATAGCCCAGGTACTAAGAGAGAACAACTGCCAGCCCAGAATATTATATCCTGCAAAGCTCTCATTTGTGAATGAAGGTGAAATGAAGACTTTTCATAGCAAACAGAAATGGAAAGAATTTGTCGCCACTCGTCCAGCCCTGCAAAAGATGCTTAAAGATGTGTTACACACAGAAACACAGAAACATGGTCATCAATATGAAAGCAGGTAAAGCAAGGAAACCTCACAGCACAAGATCACAGGAAGCTCAATTTGTCTTTGACATAGAATTAAAATCTGATTCTCTGTTAAAGCAATGTGCTAAAGTAATCTATTATGTTCTCTTGATGTCTGTTAAATTCTAATTGTTCAAAAACAGCTGAATTTTTATTAAGAGCTATGGGTTATTGAAATATGTGCTTATTTTCAAAGATTTGAATAATCACCTTGTAACAATGATCAAATTGGGTCTATGCTATGTCATGATTTTAAGGAATCTTATTTCAACCAGATATTTTGGATTTTGAGCCTTCTTGGCATTCTTGACGGGCACTCAAAAAATCAAAGTTCCAAACAATCTGGACTCTAAAATTTCCAGTAAATCTTGGACTTTGTTTTTTTCCAGTTTGGGCCCAACTGAAAAAATCGAAGGACCTATGTCTCTCATCTTATAGAGACACCAACTAATCAGGCTATTTGGATTATATTAGAAGTACTGTCAATTGGTGACGTGGTACTAAATTTTAAGTTTCTATAATGGAAAATGCTATTAATACAAATGTTGGAGAATTAAAAAGTCTAATGATCTTGTGTTACTAGACATGATAGTTATTTTAATGAGAAAGCCCCAGAGGCCTAAAGGGTTAAATACGTGTAAAATCCTACAGGTGCTTTCAAAAATACTGTGAAGTAAGCAAGTGCCTCTTGTTGGTTGATGAGTTTATAGTTTTAAACATGGCAACTTAAAGTCTTTTGTCATCCACAGTTATATATGATTTGCTGCTCATAAAACTAAAGCGTTGTTGGTTCTGGGTTTAGCTGTCCTCCTATAGGTTCCTATGGACTTTTTCCAGCCACTTCTATTGTAATCGGTACTTTGGGATGGCTCTGTAAACAGATGAAGCCAATGATGTATTAAGAGTATCAACTGAGAGAAAGTATGGTTAACTGAGGTTACTAACAACAAAAAGAATTCAAATCAATTGGCAATCTACAAAAAAGAGTTAAAGATTTTAAAAGCTATTATTAAAATTGCTATTTTGGTCTATTATGTTATGTTATCTGTGTGTACATATTGTATGTCCACATAGGAAAATTGTATTGAGTTTTATTTTAATTGGCTTATAGATAAGATTGTCCATAAATTTAAGCTGCTAAATTTAATCAAAGATCCATTTTACTTCGTGTGGCCAGAATCTCTGCATCATATGTTTTATACTTGTTGGTACAAAGAAACTAAAAACATTTTATATGGTTGTGCTTAAGTCTACTGGTTAAACAAACTACACCATATTAGATATTTAAGAGGTGTTTCCAAATACATGATTCTTAAAATGTCTAGAAGGCATTGGACCTTCTGGTAAATGCTTTCTTAAGTTGTTGTCTAATGGTTGAAACGGTTTGCTATGTATTCATGTAATATTGCTATTGTCAGCAAGCGATCTAGGACTTGCTCCCTCATTTCTCTATTCTAAGCCCTACTTGTTCTTTCATTTCTCTATTCTCCTCAAGGTAGGAAACTAATTCTATTATAAAGCAATCTGTAGGACGCACAATTTAATCTTTAGACCTAATGAAAGAGATGGCTAACATTTTTCTGTAATAGCATAGCCAAAATAAGAGCTTAAATAATAATCTCATAGCTAGATTTACTTCGCCATCAGCGAAGTAAACAGTAAGTAGAAAAAACCTCCCTTTCAGACCAAAGGGAAAGAAAGTTTTTAAGTGAGAATATAATTTTCCTCACGGGCATTGTCTACATTAGAAAAGCCACTACAGAACATGCCTGTGACTAGAGACTTGAAGTTCAGCCCACCGAAGATTAGAGATGGGACTTGGGCACTCCCTTGACTTGCATCCTCTGGTCTGCTTTAACACAAACCAGGAGGAAAAGAAAGCTAGGCATCAGAAGCAATGGGTGGCAGGCCTATTAATGGCTG
This sequence comes from Lepus europaeus, assembly GCF_033115175.1. Taxonomy (NCBI): domain Eukaryota; kingdom Metazoa; phylum Chordata; class Mammalia; order Lagomorpha; family Leporidae; genus Lepus; species Lepus europaeus. The sequence goes on from NC_084830.1 coordinate 98,517,636, forward strand.
ATCTGTACAGTGATCTGCCCTCAAGGAGACCCAACAGGCCAGTCCACTGCAGTGGCTTTCAATGTGGTAAGCCTGGGCTTCAGCAAAAGTCAACTTGTGAAGAGCCCTGGCAGCTCTGGCAAGAGTTGGATCACTGGAAATGGACCTGCCCTGGAGTCAAAGGGTGCCCAGGTCAGAGCCTCAGACCTTATTGGCTCTAAGCTGAAAAGCCTTTCACTCAGCCTAACTTCCAAAGTGACCACTGCAGCTGAGGGGATGGCCAAGTGGGGTCAGCAACATGGCAGGCAGAACTGTAAATTTCTTGTTAGAGATGCCCCTGCCTTTACCTGGCCAGCTCTCCTCCCAGGCCAGCTAAGTAATGAAAGTCAACAGAGTACCTTCCCCTAGGAGGTTCACACCTCCCTTAGGATGTACCCCATGTGAAGAGATAGATAGGTCTGGGCCTCTTAACTTACAAGGCCTAAAGCCCACCAGATTATTATCAAGCCCCTTCTATCAGGTTCTATTTGCCTCTCAATCAGAAAACTTAATTGTAGCTTAGACAGCACCTTTCTTAGCTCCTCTAAGAATGACTCTGTCCTTTGTTCTAGACCCTGTCTAGCGCACTTGGGCCTCATTCCTTTGTAATCATAACCTCTACTCTACCTCCAATGGCTCTACTCCCAACCTGTGGGTACTGATGGTCCTCTTCCCCACTTAATGCTGTATAATTGTTCAGACCTGGTTAATGCCACTCTTAGGATCATTGGTTACTATCCTCACCCTGTCTTTTATGACCTTGTCTAAATATGATCAGAGTCGGTGAACTTGGAAGGCTTCCATAGCCTTGGCAACTCACGACGAGAGCCTAGGGTGGTTACTGGCGCCATAAACTAGAGTGTCAATTTGTTGGGTCAACAACAGGAGTCACTGTGCACTTGCTCCTCATGTGGGATCTCTGTCCTTAATGTGCTGTACATCGTGATTTAATGCTATAACTAGTACTCAAACAGTATGTTTCACTTTGTGTTTCTAGGTGGGTGCAAACGGTTGAAATCTTTATATACTCAATTGATCTTCTGTATATAAAGAGAATTGAAAATGAATCTTGATGTGAATGGAAGGGGAGAGGGAGTGGGAGAGGGGAGGGTTGTGGGTGGGAGGGAAGTTATGGGTGGGGGAAGCCATTGTAATCCATAAGCTGTACATTGGAAATTTATATTCATTAAATAAAAGTTTAAAAAAATGAGAAGCTTCAGCCTGACTCACAAAATCCTGGAGCTGAAAGACAATGCATCAATGCCTTCAGAACTTGGGAAAAACCATTTCCAACCTAAAAGCACATACATGTTTTCAATCACACATTAAAGGACAGTAAGATCAAAGCATATTTAGAGATGCCAAGCATCAAAAACTCTTCTGTATGTCATTGCTCAGAACCTACCAGAAGATGTGCTCAAGAAAACCAAGCGTGGAGGGGCTGGCGCCATGGCTCACTTGGTTCTTCCTCTGCCTGCAGTGCCGGCTCCCCATATGGATGCTGGGTTCTAGTCCTGGTTGCTCCTCTTCCAGTCCAGCTCTCTGCTGTGGCCCAGGAGGGCAGTGAACAAAGGCCCAAGTGCTGGGATCCTGCACCCACAGGGGAGACCAGGAGGAAGCACCTGGCTCCTAGCTTCAGATTAGCACAGAGCAGGCCATGCGGGCCATTTGGGGAGTGAGCCAACAGAAGGAAGACCTTTCTCTCTGTCTCTGTCTCTCTTACTGTCTATAACTCCACCTGTCAACTAAATAAATATAAATAAATATATAAATAAATATTTTTTTAAAAAAATCAAGCGTGGAAACAAAAAACTATGAGGAAAACATGAAATGCAGGATGAAGGAGCACCATCAGGAAAGAAGTGACCAAATTCCTGGAATGATGGGGAACAGAAACCCCAGGCTGACAACATCCACAAAGAGAAAAAGATCTTGAATCCCCGTTGGAGCAACTAGGAGGTGGTAGGGAAACGTTCGCCATGAAAGTAAAACTGAGAGAAAGTCTGCTACATATAGAAATGTTTATGAGACTGTAAGACAGTAAAGAAAGATTAGGATTCTACGAATGTTCAGCAAAATGAGCTAAGCAAAGGGTCAATATGGGGAGCAGGTGTTTCACGCATTGGTAAAGATGCCACTTGGAGAGGCATACACCCCATGGCAGAGTGCATGGGTTTGAGTCCTGGCTCCGATTCAGAGTCCACCTTCTTGCTCATGTGCACCCAGAGAGGTGGTCAGAGGAGCCTCAAGTACCTGGATCCCTGGCACACAAGTGCAAGACCCAAATGCAGTTCCAGGCTCCTGGCTTCAGCCTGACCCAGCCCTTGGCTGCTGGGAGCATTCGGGGAAGGAACCCAGCAGATGGACAATCTCTGGGTCTCACTGCCTTTCCAACAATACATTTTAAAAAAAACCCAAGTAACACAAATAGTTGTTCAAGCTAATCATGATAATTAGCACTGGTCTTGATGATCAAGATTCCCTACTTATTTACAATGATGTAAATGCTGCATACTAAACTAACCACACCCTGACATATCTGTACTAGGGCACTGGAGGGACAGCCAAAGTTCATTGCCTAGTTGGCAGTGGAGAGTTAGGGGGAGGAGAGCTCCATATTTCCCCATGTTGAGAAGCACAACACCAGCATGTGATTTAAGGACCAAGGTGTGGAGCTCAGAAGAAAGCTCTAAGAGTGAAAAGGATGATCCCTGAGAAGGAACGGTGGGAGAAACACCAAAAGGCCTTGATTAACCTATGTTATTGAAGAATAGGAGTTTCTGAAATGAGCCATTCTTACCTTAGCAAACTCAGAGAGCCTGTCATCACTCGTCAAAGACTGCCGACTTGCGAGGAAGCACAGTCTGAGGTACCCACGACACCCTCGCTATCTTCAAATTCGTTACATTCACCAGCACCTTCCCTGTCCCTGTCGAGCTCCCAGTCAAGGAAATGCAATTCACCTAAAAGAGCACAAGTTGCAACTTGCTTCATTTCAAATCATTAAATGGTTTACATCTATTTTTATTCTCAGCAGTTGTTATATCCCTGTTACTGAATAAAGGTTACAACTGCATTCAGATGGTGAAAAAGGTATCCCTAGCCTCATTTCTAGTCACTTGGTTGCTCGCATCTCTTAACCCCACCCAATCAAAGAGAACTACATTTCTTAGCTCTTGCCGAGACTCCATTGCCTGTTCAAGTAAACAGGTAACCGTGCATGTTGCATTTTGCCTCCTTTCCTACAAACCATGATCTTTTTCACTTCACATCATTAAGGTGACTTTCCTTATCACTAAACAGGGAATACCCTCAGTCCCAAATGTCCTTGTAAAATGAGGATATTTTCAGCTCAGAAGACCCAGCATATATCAAAGGAAACAACTCAGCCAAGTGCAAAAGAAAAAAAAAAATATTGGCCATCTTCTAGACTTTTTTTTATTAAACTTTTATTTAATGAATATAAATTTCCAAAGTATAGCTTATGGGTTACAATGGCTTCCCCCCTCCCATAACTTCCCTCCCGCCCGCAACCCTCCCCTTTCCCGCTCCCTTTCCCCTTCTAGAGAGGCTGTCTGTACAAAGCTAACTTGATGGCTTAAGTCGCTAATATGAACGGTGAGGATTAAAAGTTACCAGCTTACTTTGAGTGCATTAAGATGTTTCAATAGTCTCGTTAAGCTATCTCTTTTAAGATTTGTAAAAGTACATGATTTCTACAATTCTTGTCTGTGTCTATCAACTGAGGTGTGTCCTTCAGGGGATGCCTCACCTCAGAAGACCTCTTTGGTTGTGTCCACGGGGACCGGTGGTGTCACTGTAATCTACTGGGTAGAGGTTGGAGAAGCTGCAAAACTTTCTGCAACACACAGCAACGTCCTCCTCCTCACGACAGAGGCATCTGGACCCAAGCGATAACAGTGCCAAGACTGAGAAACCCTATTTCCAACTGTCTAAAACATGAGGCAACACAAAATACTAACAGCACACACAACTGGCAAGAGTTACACTAACATCACACACTCATTGTTATAGTATTGTCCCAATAACCACAAGTTAGCCAAGCATCCCATGGTGCTGCCTGTCCGAGGCCCGGCTGCTCCTCTTCTGATCCAGCACTCTGCTATGGCCTGGGAAAGCAGTAGTGTCTGGCACAACGTCAGCTTCTTTGAGTTAAGGCCAAGTTACAAGAAAAACAAACAAAAAAAAGAAGAACTGGCTGAGATAGATTATCAATCGATAGTAGAAATGAAAGATCTCCATGAGTGAGCTCCCGGGGGAAAGAAGGGGCCATCAAAGAAGGAGGTACCTTCTTTCTCTGAATGGTGGAAATTCCATTTTAATGATGGCCTTATCTTAATAATGTCAGAGCTTGTGAACTCAAGAGGCATCCATGCCCTTGGCAGCTCATGACAAGAGCCTCGGTTGATCACTGACAGAACAAGTAACAGTGTCACTTGTTAAATCAACAACAGAAGTCACTGTGCACTTGCTCTTGCTGTAGGAGCTCTGCCTTTAAGGTGTTGTACTATGGGAATTAACGGCAACACTAACCTTCAAACATTACTTTATCCTTTGTATGTCGGTGTGGGTGCAAGCTGTGAAAATCGTTACTGACGATAGGGTTGATCTCTACATAAAGATAATTAAAAATGAATCTTAATGAAGAATGGGATGCGAGAGGGTGTAGGGGGAGGGCAGGTAGGTGGGAAGAACAGCTACAATCTGAAAGCTGTACTTTTGCAATTTATCTTTATTAAATAAAAGCTTTTTTATAAAAATAGATAATAGATATTAATACCTAGAGCACTGATAGAATAATATTAACAATAATATTAATAATGATAATAGAAAGAATCAAAAAAGAATGAATGCTCCAACATGGGGAGTATTCCATATAGCAGACTCCCAGAATGACAATCACTTCAAATAACACCCTGGCTCAGAATCAACCCTGAAGACATTCTGATGTGGCTAAAACACCTATGAGAGTACGTCAGGCAAGGGAAGACAAAACACTGTGGCAAAAAGGGTTCCACAGGAAGGACTTCTGTGGGTAGACCCCAAGACAAAGATGTGGCCATCCACAAACGATATACTTTACTCTGAAGGCACGAAAGAACTTCCACTTCCCCATGGCCCTGTCTAAATATTTTTAGGAAGGAGTCAGTGGATTCCATAGGCTTCCACAGCTTAGGCAGCTCAGGTCAAGATCCTCAGGTGTTCGCTCATGTGCTAACTCTTAAATTCTCCACAGGGGTCACTGTGCACTGACTTCCCACGCAGGACCTCTCTCCTCAGAGAGTTGAGGTATGTGAGTTAACAGTACCACTTGGTCACAAAGGTCTACCACACTTTCATGTGGATGACATCACCTATGGATTATAAGCTAGAAGAATGTCTAGTACTCGCTAAAGTCACGCCGTCCTTGGGTTCTTCTCCAAAGTTATCTCACTCAACCGCAACTGATAATACATACCTACGTAAGTCAAATCTCAGAAAGCCTTACTTTCTTTGAATTAAAAAGTACTTGCATCTCTTGTTTGTTGTAAAAACAAGCCTGTCGGTTTTCTATTGCATAGTAGGGTAATACTACTTCACAAAAACATACAGTATTTTCTCAAAAGCTAGAAGAAAGACTTCTGAATGTACATACTACAAAGAAACCTTGAATATGGAAGGGGTGGATGCGAATGACCTAATATGATCATTTAAATGTATGCATGTAGGGCAATATTACATTGCACCACATCAAGATGTACAGCTACTCTTTGTCAACAAATAAAAATAAAGAAACACATCAAAAAGAAAATACATCATTGTTCAGTTAACTGCATCTCCAAATGTCCACTCTTTTTCATAAAAGTATATGCCATTCCAAAGTTTCAAAATATGTATAGTATGCAGCCGGTCATGTTCTGCCGATGACTTCTAGGTAAATTCTACTGCTGTCAGAGAAGATGCCCCTAAAGGAGATGGAGGAGGAAGAAGGGTGGGAGGGCTGGTGTGAAGTTAGGTATGGTGGGAGAATCACCATGTTCCTAAAGCCGTGCGTAGGAAATGCATGAAGTTGGTATAGCTTCCATAAAAGGTGTCTGGGAACACATTGAAATAAAACATTCCAGGATTCCATGGTTGGCTGTGCACTGTGTAGAGAAAATCAGTGTCTACAGGGGCTCTTTGCTGCACACCCAGGGCAACGCTCTTTCCGTCTTTTCTCTAGAAGATGCCATTTGGGAAGAAATTATGGACATCTAGTCGTCTATTTTCCTGTCTAGTCTAGCAGTAGAGGGTGCACTGCGCTTCCAACAAATCCAAGACTGATGTGTGCTTTTGTGGAGTGGGAGGCAAGGGTGTGACAGTCAAGGGATACTATTAACAAAGGAAACATGGGTTGAGAAGGAATTTAGCCTAATGGCTTAGATGCTTTGATGCCAAGTTCAGATGCCCAATTCTCACATCAGAGTAGCTGGTTTTGATACTCATCTCTGGAGCCTGACTCCAGTTTCTTACTAAAATACATCTGGGGAGGCAATGGTGACCCCGGCTCCCATAACAAGTTCCATGCTAGTCACATGGGCGACCTGGTTGGAATTGCCAGTTCCCAGTTGCAGTCTGGCACATCTCAAGGCACTTGCGGCATTGGGAAGTGAGTGAATTAGCAGGTGGGAGCTCCTCTCCCCTCTCTCTGTCTCCGTTCATTTCTTATGTTAAGATGGGAAGAGTGGCGAAGGCCCTGCCAACTCGGAAACAAAATGCATTAGTTATAAAGGAAAAGTCTGTTATATTCAGCCACACAAAAACCTTAATTCATGCATGGCAAAGCAAGATAAAGGAAAAACAAATACCGACTAGGAAAGTGTAGTTGGCATTCCTATTATATCAAAATAAAAGAAACCTAACGTACACATTGTTCTTGGAAACAGGGAGAAATGGCCAAAATTCCAACAGAAAGATGGGCAAAGGACAAGGACAGTTTACAGGAAAAGGGACACAAGTGGCTTTTCTTCCAATGGAAAGAGCGCCACCTTTCTGCTGTGCAGAGAAATGCAAGTAAAAACTGCACATCTCTCATTCGGCTAAAATTCAAGTAGTTGGCAGCACATAGTGGAAAAAGAAGACACTCCTCGAGGGGCGGTAATGAACATGCGAACCCATACAACCTCTATCAAAGGGGAATCTAGCAATAGAGTTCTACACTATATCTGCCATTTGCACTGGCAGTGTCACTTCTGGGAGTTAACGCCACAAGGATAGGGGCATATGTGGTTTCTGTGTTTGTGTTGCTAACACGCAATGCCTGAGACTGGATAATCTGGGAAGATCAGAAATTTATTGTGCTCACACCTGGAGTGCCTGGGAAGTCCAAGATCAGGCCATCAGCATTCTTTGTCTGATGAAGGTCTTACCACTGCATTGTCACATGGTGCAAGGCTGAAGGCAGAAGGGCAAGAGAGCAAATTAGCTGAACACCACATGAAGCCTGTTTGACAGGGGCCTCAATCCCTGGTTTCAGTAAGGCCCAGCCCTGACAGTTGTGGGTATTTGGAGAGTGAATTAGTGGATAGTGATTCTTTCGCTCTCGCTCTCTCTCTCTTCCTCTCTTTCTTTCTCTCCCTCTCTCTCTCTTTGTCACTTCTCTCGTGTGTGTGTGTGTGTGTGTTTCCACATCTCAAGAAAACTGAAAGAAGAATTCATCAAAGGCAACCATTGTTCTACAGTGAATACTGTAAAATAGACAAAATTGATGGCCTGCTCAGTTCTGAAGAGGTGAACTAAATGCTGATACCTTTACAAATGATGGTCCTCTTTCTAGAACACAGAAGGAAACAAACTCAACCAAAGCCTAAGCAACCTAATTTTATTTTTATTTGTTAAGAGTCTATCCTGATTTACTTTGAAGATTCCTGGGTTCATATTTCATATTTATTGATTCCGTATGGAAAGGTAGAATGACAGCGAGGGAAATACAGAGTATTTTCCATTCCTTGGTTCTCTTCCCAAATCCTGCAACAGCCAGGGCTGGACCAAGCCAAAGCCAGGAGCCAGCACTTCAATCTTGGGTCTTGGAATTGTGTGGCATTTTGTCATCTGTTGGGGCATAGTCTGTTTGACAGGTGCATCTGCAGGATCTTACAGCGGAAGCACAGAGTAACAAGGTCTCCAAAATGGGATATGAGTGCCCCTTGTGGTACTTTAATCACTGGACCAGATGCCCACCACAAGAGTGATGATTTCGTACAGTCATTGTCTGCTAAGTCCTTTGTATGAGTGAAAATTAGGAAAAGCAAGCGAAAGGAGACAAGTAACATCCCCCAAATTGGCTTAATGCACAGCATCACAACGTTCACCCACAACTTAACTTCAACAATGGCCAACGGCAAGGGCAGACATTTCTCCAAAGACGACAAGTGCAAGAGCTCTATGAAAAGGACACAGTGTTATTTGTCACTGGCCATCACAAATCTAGTCTACAATGAGATGGATAGCCCTTCAAAACCACCTAGAGGCTATGCAAATAACCATGAACCTGCAGTTGCATTCTCAACTAGCTACCTAAAAGGACTGGAAATAAGTATGAAAACTATTTATACAGAAGAGTTCACAGGATGCACACTAGCCAAAACACAACCACAGCTCCAGGGTCCATCAGTAGATGAATGAACAAACACAATATGGTATACTCGTATGATGGAATTCAGCATGAAGTAGAATACAAGTACTGATACGGGCTACCGCATAGGCAAACCTTGAAAACATGATGCAAGTTGAGGGACTCCAGATACAGCAGAGAATAGTTTATAATGCTAGCTCTATGAAAAATCCAGAGCATACTCAGAGACCGAGAACTAATGGGTGGTTGCAATTGCTGGGGGAGGGGAGACTGGAAACTGGCTACTACTGGGCCTAGAGCTTGCTTTGGAGGTGATGTGATTCACTATTAGATGGTGGCGGAGGTGGTGGGGGGCACTAAAGCTCAGAATAAACTTAAATACAGCCTTTTGGGAAAACTTCTCTGACTGCACCCACCAGTGAACTAGGGCCTCGCTCTCGGTCCCAACTCCCAAGGCTTCCACCACAACCCACTACAGACCTTGAGGATCAAGGGTTCACAACATGAGCCTTTGGGGAACATTCAACATCAAAACCCTAGCATCCTGCACCAACCCCCCCAACATTCATCTCCGTATCCCAATACAAAATGAGCTCATGTGTAGTTTGTAGAAAGTAATTTGGAACAAAATGTTTTGTATGTGGATGAAGTTGAAGTCTAAAATAAATGTTTATAGGTGCGAATAGTTTATAGATTCCCATTGAAATGAGTCAGTAGATACCTACAGATGATACACAAAAGACAATGATAAGCAACCAAAGTATGTCATTATAGAAGATCAGCCAAACACAATGGGCAACCATGCAAATAAATGGCAAAGAAGACAAAAGGCCATATGAGAGATAAGAAGTCGTTAGGAGGGGCTGGCACTGTAGTGTAGTAGGTTAAGCGCCTGCCTGCATCAATGGTATCCCATATGGGCACCAGTTTGAGTCCCGGCTGCTCCACTTCCTATCCAGCTCTCTGCTAATGGCCTGGGAAAGATATACAGCCTGGAAAGACAGTAAGTGATGAGTCAAATCCTTGGGCTCCTGCCACACATGTTGTTGACCCAAATTGAGTCTGAGACACCTTATTTGACTTAAGTTTGGGGGGACTGAACCAGCAGACGGAAAATCTCTGTGTCTCTGCCTTTCAAACAAATACATAGGAATTCTTGGGAAAAAGAAAGCACAGCGGCTGGCACTGCGGCATCGGGGGTAAAGGCGCCTCCGGCAGGGCAGTGCCGGCATCCCCTACGGGTGCTGGTCCGAGTCCCGGCTGCTCCTCCCCTGATCCAGCTCTCTACTGGGGCCAGGGAAAGCAGTGCATGATGGCCCAAATGCTTGGGCTCTGGCACCCGGTTGGGAGACCCAGAGCAGGCTCCTGGCTGCTGGAATTGCATCGGCACAGCTCCAATCGTTGCGGCCATCTAGGGGCTGAATCAAGGGATGGAAGAACTCTATCATCTATCTATCTATCTATCTATCTATCTATCTATCTATCTATCTATCTATCTCCCTACCTATCTATCTACCTACCTATCTATCTCTGTCTGTCTTCTTCTGTCTCTCTGTAACACTGACTTGAAATTAAATAAATACATCTGCAAAATGAACCAAAATGACTCCTGGCCTCGGTCATGACTTCCGTAATTCCCCAGCCTTATGGGTTGAAGCAGGGAGGACTAGGGCTCTTCCTATTGCTTGGAGGACATGGAAAAGAAAGCAGCTCACCCAAAACTCTAGGGATTACAAACTAAGTCTAATGCCAAGTTCCTCACTTGCCTCCCTAGGGAGGCAAATGATTTGGCCCTTGTCATCTGAGATTCTTGAATAAAACACTAAGCAAACCAGACACGGAAGGAGTCTGTTTCATCAGGCACTCGTCGTATTGCACTCTTCTAAAGAGGCTGGACAATTTGAATGAGCTCAGACCTGTTTCCAAATGGATGTCATTCTCTGTGGTAACAATGAAGCTTCCTAACCAGTAGTTGATCCCCCAGCCCTAGTGATTTTCTGTGAGGTCTTTTGCTCTGTCGATAAGGTGGCCTGTTTCTGGGGCCCTGCATGCTGAAGATGGGAGATCTGATGCCAGTTTGGGGGGATGGCTTTCAGGTGAGCTCTCTCCCCTTCTCCTGGAGTTCTTGGACGTGGCTGATATCATAGCCAGAGACACTGAACCCGCATTCCGGGAAGATGCGCTTTAAGCTGCGACCTCGAAATCTCCTGAAGGGGCAGTATCCATGACTCAAAGATGGAGTTTATAGCCTGTTGTGTCCCTAACCTTGGCTTTTCATGGGTCCCCATACCTGGCTTGTTTCTTAGGGGATTTCCCGAAGGAACATGCTAGAGTGTTTTGGAAATGATACGAAAAGTAGGTTTGGGACCCAGCTGTATGTCCTCAAGCTTAGGGCCCTGTCTACATTCAAGTCTCTTCAGGGAACCGAGGAGTGGGACTGTGTTTGCATCCTTGTGTACGGTTAAGGGATGATATTGCGGCAGCAGCCTAGAGGGGCCTTGGCATATCTTTGTAAGGGGAAAGTGTCCACATAATGGAACTTTGAAGATGTGACCTCACTTCCTTGGTGATAGAACTTAAACTCTGATAGCAACCGTCCTTAGCGGCTCACTTGATGGGAGACGTTCAGGAGAAGACAATGTTCTCTTGTTGCTGCCAATCGTTGCCAGGCTCTGGCCCTAGCAGGGCCCAGGGTGAAGGCTTTTTCTGGCGGTTGAGACGTTGGCTCCGCTCTCACATTGGGTGTCTGTGGCCTCGTACTGCAAGGCAACCACAGGGAACAGAACAGCCCGGGAGGCAGCCACAGGTAACGGGAACAGTCCCGCCCTGACAGGGGATCCCCTGTGACCCTATCGGGGCCTTCTTTGCCCCTCCCTTCACCATGGTGGTGGCAGAAGAAGAGGGGCTCTTGCTGCCCAGCAACACGATTCACGTGTAGGAGCCTACTGTGCCTTCCGTGTTCATACCCTCTTTTGTGGACAGCTGGTTGGGCCAAGTGGGTGTTGGGGGACCTCCTCTTGTCTTCTGGAGTCCTCTCTGCCTGGAGGTGGGTATAGATGCCCCTACTTTCCTGACCTGGGTAACAGGATGCCTCATGGGGGGAATTATTCTCTGTGGGGACAGCCAAGCACAACACTGATGCCTTTGGTCCGGGCTGCCACACACTCTCTTTGCAGAGCTCCACACTGGAGTCCACACACAGAACACAGGAGGAAGCCATCGGCATCATCGGTGGACACGTGAGTCCGGCCAACAACTTGGCTAATGCTGGTGTGGAGTGAGCGAGGGGCCCAGGAGTACCCACGTGTTGGGGCACGAGATGACCACGGTGTGCCTAGAACCACTTTCCGAAGGGACGAATGCCCCTGGCTTTTGGCCTCGCCTTCTCCCACTCAGTCACTGACCCCCATCCCACTCTCCAATAAGTCTCCTCCCCTTGGAAACTGGGTGTTGGGAAACACCCTGTTCACACAAGCATCGTGTGTGGCCGTGGTGCTGAATGTTTTCCCACCTAGTCCAAGAATCCTGTGCAGTCCTTAGTCAGCTCCACTGCCTTCCAGGTCTTCTCCAAGGTTTAGGACTCAATGATCCTACCAGGAAGGTTTTCCCACCCAAAAGGGCAGAGGGTTCACCCAAAAGGGTGAAGATATCACACAGGACTGAAGCCTGGCCCCCGCCTGTTCTATTCCATGTGATGACATTGCCGCTGTGGCCACACTTGCATGGCTGCTGGGAAGTGTTGGGATTCAGCTGCATTGCCACGGCAGCGGTGCTGTAGGACACAGCCTCAGTGTCTGCTCACGGAGCGCAGTCTGCTAGGCTGCTCAAAGCACAGGAGCCCAGCTTGGGCAGCTCTCCCAACAGGAGTCGCTTGTTCCCATTTCTGGCGGCTGCCTGTCAGGGTATGGCCGAGGTGATTTCTCAGGAGGGCTCATTGCCATCTCCATCCCCAGCTTCATATGCACCCCTGGGTTTCTCTGTGCCCCTGTCGCCTCTGCAAATGAGCACAGCAAGGTGATGGGATGGGGCCCACCCCATTACTTGGGGTCAGCTCAATCACCTCCTTGCGGACTATTGGCCCAACTGCAGCAGTCACACTCAAGTGCTCGGGGGTCAGAACAACCCCACGTGTGTGTTGGTGATGGGGGCCACAATTCGGCTCTTAACAGGCAGTGATGCCCTGCTGAGTACAAACTCCAAGGACCAGGCTGGCTGGGGACAGGGTCTGCACGTGTGTCGGTGTAATGGCTGAAGTCACAGCACTTTGCAGAATGCCTGTGGCCATTACGCCACAGGCAGACACCTCTGAATACGGCTTCTTTTCAGGATCTGGCCTCCCCTGGGGCTTCCTATCCTACTCTGCCCACTTGTTTCCATCCTGCAGTCTGGTGGCAAAGCAAATCACACGGTGGCCCTCATTTCTAGCTCCCCCAGGGGCACAGAATCATCTTTCACTGCTGGCCCCCTGGGAGGACTTTCTCATCCCTCAGTCCCTGTTCAGGCTCTTGGCCCCAACTGGGGTTTTCTCCCAACCTGGGTGTCTGCTTGCCTGTGCTCCCTGGAGCTGCCACTGACTCACGTCCTTTCTGGTCCTCCCTAGTATGGAAATGGGTCCATGCTGTACTTGGCAGAGCTCTGTGCCATGCGGACCCTACAGCCAGAGACTAAAGATATGCTGGTGGATGCCCTGGTCCCGGGCCCCCCGGGAGAAAGGATCTGCTACTTCAACACCTTCCTGTGTGCATACAGCGACTTCTCCACCAGTCCCTATTACTTAGACCAGATATTTGACAGGTGGGTACCTGCCTTTCAGCACTGCGGTGATGCAGAGATGAATCTGACCTGTTGTAGATGACCTAAGCGACTTAAGACATGGCGGGCATGGAACGGGTGCCTTTCTCTGTGGACAGGGCTGCTGGCACACTGCATCACACCTCTTGATTTTCTTTCACTGCACCCTCACGAACCAACTTCTCTACTCAGGTGGGAACCGGCCATGGGACCCTATGTTTGGAAACCTCCCAGATGGCGATCCTGCTTTCCCCTTTTGCAAGAATTGGAAATGTTTTCTTTAATAGGCAGAGTTCGACTGAGAGAAAGAGAGAATGAGTTCTTCTATGTGCTGGGTCACTCCCCAAATGGCTGCAACAGGCAGGGCTCTGGCAAGCCAGACCGAGGAGCCTGAAGCTATATCTGGGCCCCCTCTCAGGAGTCCCAGGGGTCCAACTACTTAGGCCATCATGCGGCGCTTCCCCGGGCTCATTAGCAGGGAGCTGGATACCAAGGACAACAGCCAAGACTTGAACTGGCCAACCCTGATATGGCTTGCCAGCATCACACGTGGGCAGGGGGATTGGAAGCTGCTATACCTTGGTACCAGCCATGTTTCCTGCTTGTTCCAGCTGCTCCTGTCCTTGATATATGCCCAGAACAGGTGCCCTCAGGGTTGGTAGCAGTTGCCCAGACCCCTCATCGACCTGGCAGGTCTGCAAGGAATCATTCACTCTACACATATATGTTGAGCCCTCACTTTGCGCAGTTTTCCAGACACTTGCTACAAATCCAGTGAGCAAAGCATTCAAGGGCCTCGCATTTGTGGGGAATCAGACCCTCACAGCCCAGATCCTATACAAGTCCTGTCCTGCAGCGGCAGAGCTGAGGCTTGCAGACCTCCTCTGGGAGTAGCTGCAACGTCCCCTACTCTGATCAGAAGGAGAACCCCACGTCCCACTAAGATGCGGGTAGATTGGGGTGCAGATGTGGCCTTCTGTCACTCTAGAGAGTGGCAGGAAAATGAGGGCTGAGGCAAGGCAGAGGCAGACAGCAGGTGCAACTCCAACTTCTGGCCCCACCACATGCAAAGGAAGTGCTGAAGAGCAGTGCTAGGGACAGGAGCGGACACGTTGTGTCGAGGAGCGGGCACGCTGGGGCTCACAGACAACACCCAGATAGCCATGCCCAGGGCAGTTGCTTCCAGCTTTGCCTACCCTCCCTGACCTCCAGACCCAACCCACCATCCCAGGAGCAACCTACTCCCAAGTCTGCCCAGAGCCAGAGCCTAGGGGCCTCCACCTTACAACACCATGGGAATGAATGGGAAGGCACTGAAAGGAAAAGGAGAAGCCATCGAAAGGAAAGCTACTGCCGGCAATGCCAGAATCCCACATGGGTGCTGGTTGGTGTCCCTGTTGTTGCAGTCCAGATCCAGCACCCTGCTCGCGGTCTGGGAAAACCAGGGGAACATGGTCCAGGCATTTGGACCCCTGCCACCCATGTGGGAGACTTGGATGGAGCTCCGCACTCCTCGCATGAGCCTGGCCCAGTGCTGTCCACTGTGCCCATCTGGGGAGTCAAGCAGTGGATGCAAGATCTCTGCCCCGGTGTGTGTCTCTCCCTCTCTCTCTGTAACTCTTGGGATTCACAGGAAAGAAATCGCTTTGGGAAACAGCAAAGCATGGCATTGTCTTTAAGAAGCTAGAGTTCACAGGCAGGCTCCGTGCCCCACCCCACACAGGGAGTCCTGGAAGGGCAGCAAGCAGGGAAAGGTCAAGGCTGACTCTGCTGCCTGCTCTCCTTCCCCAGGAACATGGCTTCCTGTTTGGAAAGCTGCAAAGCCAAGTACAAGGCAGAACTCTGCGATCGCATGGATCTCCCGCTTCTGAAGATGAGGGTCGGCTACAAGCAGGTCCGCTTGCCCAGAGGAGACCTGCAGACCCGTGTGTACTTTCTGCGTGTCAGGATGGCCTACCCAAATGCCACACAGGCAGAGGCAGTTGGTGAGATGCACTGCCCTGGGCAAGATTCCCTCAGTGGGCTTTGGGGCTGGAGTCCCTTTCGAGGCAATGGGATCGCTCCTGGGTTGGGAGAGGCCATTGCAAAGGGCTTGATGTTGCTGACCCTTTCTCTTCTCCCAGCTCCTGCTCTACTTGCCGGGCTGCAGTCATGCCAAACACTGGCTTTAGAGCCAGATCCCCCACTGCTCCCAGAGCTAGAACCTATTCTGGAGCCAGGATCCACTTCCAAACTGAGGCCGCCCCCATGCGCAGAAGCAGCACCAAAGACAACTACCAAAGTCTCCTGTGAATGCCGGGGGCCTGCAAACAAGCAGCCTCACAAGACGGCTGGCATCACGACATTCCCCGCCAAGCTGCTGGCGGAACAGTTCACACTGATGGACGCGGTGAGCAGTGGGCTTGTCTCGGCAGGGCCAGGGCCGAACACCCCTTTGGCACCAGCCTCCCCACAGCTGCCCCCACCGGAATCCAGCGGCCTGGCTCCAGTTCAGGCTTCAGGTCCCACCACCTACGTGACTGGCCGCATTGCTTCACTCCCAAGGCTGCCTTGCTCCCATGGCTGGCAGAGATGGCACACAAACCACGCCAGCTGCACAGTGACTCTGCAGATCGACTGACATGGGCCTGGCAGAAAGCAGGGCTGGTTCTGACCCACAGAGTGCTGGGCGGTCCTAGGTGTAGGGCATCCAGGTCCACCCACTGCCTTCCCATCTGCCTGGGATGCCACAGATGTCCTGGGCCCTAGCGCACACATGCCACACAGCACCTTGTTGGAGTTGCCACAGGGAGCAGCACTGGCACAGGGACAAGGACTCCAGGGCAGATGCCGTGATAGGCAGAAGGATGAGATACTGGGCGGGATGCCTGGGAGCACACACCTCTGTCTCTTCGCTCAAGGGGTGAGAGGGTTGGGATCCGGGCTGGCAGGAGCGAGGCGCCCTCAGTGGCAGAAAACAGCCCAGCTGCTCCCACGTTGGGCAGCTGCATGCCAAGCTCCCTGAGCTGCAGCTTCAAGCACTGTCACTTGCCAGGGGGGGTGGGCTTCACTGCATTCTGAGCAAGGGTGGCTGTGCCCAAGGGATACCCTCTTGCCCCCAGGAGCTCTTCCAGAACGTGGTCCCCTATCAGTGCCACAGCTCCATCCGGATCCAGCAGAACAAGGAGGTCAATGCGCAGCTGCCCCCCACTGTGCTCGCTGTCATCATCCACTACCACCGTGTGGCCCATTGTGTTACTACCACGTGCTTGGGGGACCCCAGCATGAAGGCAGAGGACAGGGCCCGCGTGGTGGAACACTGGATCAAGGTGGCCAAGGTAAGCTGAGGCTGGCCCAGGGGCTCCCCCTCTGCATGGCAGGGACGTGCCACTTTGCTTCCTCAGCTCTCAGGTGTACAGTCTGTGGTCACAGATCCTGCCCAATCCCGGGAATCCTCGCATCAACCAGGCGGCCTGATCTGACTCACTTGTCCCAGAACTAAATGCTCACTTCCCGCCGAGGCCCCTGACAGGGGTTGAACCCAATCCTAGCCCATGTGAGCGTGGCTCATGGGGGACCTATCACTGACCTGGGGCTCCCTGGCCAACTCTCTGATGCACGAGGGGGATGTCAGCACAGCTGGCTGAGCCTGGCTCAGGTGGGGCTCCAAGCCACCTGCCATTCATCCGCTCCCCTCCCTAGGAGTGCCTGGCCCTCCAGAACTACTGCTCGGTCCACACCATCCTCTGCGCTCTGCAGAGCCACCCGGTACGCCAGCTAAAAACAACGTGGGGAGAAGTCTCCAGGTGGGTGTGCATCTCTCAAAGCACCTGCTGGACCCGGGGCTACCCTCAGGCCTAAGCACTAATCCTCCAAGACTCAGAGAGGCTGGTATGCTGGGACACAGGGATAGGCGTGGACTGCCAGGGGCAGGGGTGGGGAGCACCATCTTTCAGCTGCCCTGGGACATGAGGACTGGGTTTCTGCCTCAGGATGACATTTCCATTAGTCAGGCACATGTGGCTTCCAAACTATGTACTTGCACCTGTGCACCACGCAGCACTGGACCTGCTTGGGCACTCCAACTCTTTACACACACACACACACACACACAAACCCCACACTCAAAACAGAAGATAATACCAGGCAGGGTGGATCCTCTGATCTTTGTTCTTAAACCAAAGGAGTTTGAACTCACCACCTCACCATTCCATCCAAATATCTCCTTCCGGTTTTCCCCTCACAACAGAAAAAGTGCCAGGAAATTTCAACGTCTTTGCGCACAGGACAACAAAGTCAACAGAGATGTGCCCATGAAGGTAAAGTGGAGGCTCTGGGACAGGGGTGAGGGCTTGGCAGGAGGGGAAGGGGTGTGGCTGTAAGGGCATCAGGGCAGAGGTGGGTTTTGGGTGTCACTGAAAGTGTGCTTGCACAGAAAACCTGGGGTGTGCCTGCTAGGACAACAGGCAGAGAGGGCTGTGGTCACAGGTAGTGGTATGGAGTCGGGCTCAGAGGGCAATGGGAACGGGCTGCCACGAGAGCAGCTTGGCTCTCAGAGGGGGCTGTGAGCACCCACAGGTCTCTGGCTTCCATGCTGTTCCTGCTTCCCCCAGGCTGTGAGGTGGATGAGGCAGCAAGGGCTTCCTTCCTTCCGTCTGCCCTGGGGCCCTAGAGGGCCTTTGGAAACCAGGCCTGCTACAGTGTTCTCTGTTCAGCCTTCCATGGGGAGGGCCGCCAAGCCTGTGCCACGCATGGCACAGCTCGGGAATGCCAGGGGCTGAGCGGTCGAGTGGGATGCCAAGCATTGGCTCTTACTGGCTACCCTGGGAGCAGAAGTGCTGTCTTCTCAAGGAGAGAAGCAAGCACGATGAGATGAGCCTATCTCTCAGTCTTCACAGGGAACCTCATGTGCATCCAGGGGGGCAGGGAATGGGGTGCAGGGCCTGGCCTCCTCCCAGGGACATGCTGAGGCACAGGTCAGTCCGAGGATCCTTAGCCCAAGGGTGACCTGAGGTGGGAGGGCAGCCCAGCACCTTCTCCAGCTGAGGAGCAGGCACAGGGAGGCGTGGCCAATCCCCCAAAGCCACCTTACCAGTGGGAGCTGCATGAATCCAGACAGCACGTGGTGAGGGGAGGGGAGTGCAGGGTGGGCCTTGTGCCAACGGAAGTGAGCCAGACATGCAGGGCTCAAGGGGAGTTGCACAAGTGTGGGCCGGTCAGGAAAGGACTGTCTCCCTGAATGTGACCCCGCCCCTGGCAGATGGCGATCTGCAAGTTGCCCGCCCGGGAGCAGAACCCCCAGAGAACACAGATGCGGCAGCGGCTGCAGAAGAAGGCGAGTGTGCCTGGGGCGGCAGGGGCTCCTCCCTCCCACTGGGGGCCCACGTCAAGGGAGCAGGGCCTTCTGCCTCCCTTGTTGCCCACGCCCATCACCACAGTACCTGAGAGGCCCCAGTGGAGAGAGACCAGGGCCGAGGGCCTGAGCTGAAGGACTCCCAGCAGACTTGGACCTGAGCTGGGGCAGGCACCCCACACCGTGACTGGTTATCATGCCGTCAGGGCTCCCAGGGTTGTCCGTTTCTAGAGGCAGTTGGCTGACTGCAGGGAGAATTGGGAAAGGCAGTTTAGGGGCGGGAAGCTTCCCAATGGGGAATGTGGCCAGGGCTCCAGGAGCTGGGGTGGAGAGCATCTCAGGGGCCGGGCCTTGGTGGCACCTGAGAGCAGCTGCTCACCACCACCACCTCATGGCACAGGGTGTCGTCCCCTTCCTTGGCACCTTCATCCTGTATCTGGATAGGCTGGACATCGCCATGAAGGACTTCGTAGATGTGAGTGAACCTGCCATGGGTGGGGCAGGCTCCAGGATCTTGAGGCTTGGGGGCAGGGTCCTGGCCTGAGCTCTCAGCCCTCAGCCCCTTGCTGCCCATGTCTCCAGAGGCCTCACAAGCTGTCCTGGTGGGAGGGCTCACCTGCATATCCCCTCTGAGCGCTGGAGCCTGCAACCAGGTGCCCATCCCTGTCCCCCAAGGGTTGAAGCCGCATAGCCAGAGCCCCTGATTGCGAAGCTGCACAAGGTCTTGGCCGAGCTTGCTCAGCCTCTGAGTTGAGTGGCACCCAAGGGAAGGACAGAAATTGGGCCCCTGCGAGGTCAGGCAGCACCCACATGCCTGAGCCCACCCATCCATTCCCAGGCCTCCGTTTCCCTGCCTGCCATCAGACATGGTTGGGACAGCAGGTCCCTGAGCCTCTGCCGCCATGTCCCCTTCTGCAGAGCTAACAGCCTGTCCCAGGGACACCTCCTTTCCCTTGCTCATATCGAGAGGGGAGGGCCAGGGGCTAGTCACAGGCCAGGGGCTGTTCTGATGGACTCTGCCTTCCAGGGAAAACACAACATGCTGAAAATGACAAAGGTGAGCAGCTCTGCCCTATCTTCCAGGCACAGAGGGGATGGAGGGGTCAGAGATGCCCTGGGCGGGAACCCCAGGCTCCAGCCCATCCGTGTCTGTCTGCTCTCTCCGCTGGGATGGATACACACAGAAGGAGGAGAGCATCCCTAGGGAGCTTGTGGCTAAGGGACTGCAATCCAGGAGAACTTCCTGGGCGAGGGGCTGTGTGTATGCTACTCAGAGGACAGCTTGGAGCCTGGAAGGGACGGTCAGAGAAGGCTTCTTTAGAAAAAAGACCCAGAGGCCAGCCCCCTGCCCCTCCCACAGTGTGCCCCTCCAGCAGTCCCAGTGCAGGCCTGTCAGCATCCTCTCTGCCCCCCTTGCCACAGGAGATAAAAGTTCTCCAGGAAATGCAGCGGCTCCAGGTGGCAGCCAGCCAATATACTTTTCTGCGTGACGCAGAGTTTGCACTGTGGTTCCAATCCATGGAGAGGCTCGGTGACACTAAGAGGTGAGGGCTGGGCAGGGATTGCGGGACATCCAGGGTGGCAGATGGGGAAGGTTCTCCTGTCGCGCACTGCAGAGAGGGCTATCCATGGCTCCTTGGTCAGCAGAGGGCCTTACACATGGGGACTGCGGGGCTCCAGGACTGCAGCTGCAGGGCGGGCCCTGGAGGGAGCCTGAGATGAGCAAGAGTGGACTCATGGCCACTTCTGTGTCCTGCAGCTACAACCTGTCCTGCCTACTCCAGCCCCTGTGCTAGAATCTCAGCCTCATCCTCAAGGCCAAGAACATCAGGCCTTGGAGAACATCAGCATGACTGAGTCCCCCGTGCAGGCAGGCAGTCAGTGCTGCAGAGTTGATCTGTGGGCTCTGGGACTGCACCGTGACACTCGCTCCATTCCCCGCTGACCAAGCAACAACCCAGTGCCTGGGAGACTGGCCTCCCTCTCTCAAATGGGTGGTCACATTGTCACCAATTTCATGTATTCCTCCTAGATTTCCCTATGTTTATAGTTACTCATGATTAGTACCAATTTGTTAGGCCTTTCATTAAAGTACATATACCTGTTAGACTGTGAGTGTCGTTCTTCCTCTTTCTCCCTTCCCTGCCCTGCGACTTAGAGACCATTCTCTAGACCCACAGACAAAGACATTCATGCAGATTCGAGAGGGGTGTGTCTCCCCATGCAGGGTGCCACAACCACGAGTGCTCTTTCAGTTCTGAGGCTCCTACATGGAGCCCCATGCTGTCTCGTGGAGGGAGTCCCTAAGGTTCTTTTCAGAAGTGCAATTCATACATCACTCGGTATCTGGCGAGAACAAGGGTCTCACTGATTCCACACTCTCTCATGAGTTTTGGGATTTTGCTGCTCGAAGCCCTATTGACTCCGATGTGGTCCCCTGTATACAGTGTTTCCCAAATGATGTTTGTCACCAGGGTTCAGCAAAGTGGCCCAAGCACACAAATCAGCCCTAGTCACCAGAGACAATCCCCTGTGCGATTAGTGGGAAGTGCATATAATAAGAGTGCACAATCTTGGGAAATCAACACTGACAAAAAATGTCATCGGTGTAACATAGGACATATATATACACATATATGTCACATATATGAGTAACATGTATGTCATAGGTGTGACATTTAGCATATATACACACAGATTTGTATGCATTCAGGTGTGCTGTTATCCGTGAATTTATACTTATGGATGGATGGTTTTGCTATGAAAAGTAACGAGATTCCTTCTGCGTTATGCTAGAGTAGGGAGAAAGTTCAAAGCACAGAAAATTGTTGTCATGTGCAAGTGAACTTGTGCAAGATTATCTAGAACACAGTCAGAGACATAGAACGAATTGGCAGGTGCAATTGCTGGAAGAGGAGAGGTTACTAGTAACTGACCACAAATGGGTATGGAGCTTGCTTTGGTGGTGATGTGATTCACTATAAGATAGGGGAGGAGACTGTAGCTCCTAAGAAACATACATACAGCCCTTGGGGAAACTCCTTTCAGAGAACACCTCAGCAGTGACCCAGGGCCTCTCTGGGTCCCAACTCCTAAAGCTTAAGCCACATCCCAGTAGAGACTTTGGGCATCAAGTCTTGACAATGGGAGCCTCTGGGGAACATTCACCATCACAACTATAGCATCCTGCTCTGGATCCCTCAGAGATACATCCCCATATCACAATACAAAGTGCATTCATTCCATGACCCAGAACCTCGAGTTCTTGCTGTCTGAGCATTGTCACGATGCCAAGTCCAAAGTCTCACTGAAGGCAAATCCCTTAGCTAATAAACTCTCAATGACTTTTTTTTTTGGATGTTACATTCTTCCAAGGTCTGGTAATGGAGTAGGCCCTGGGTGCACATTGCTATCCCCACAAGAACAGACAATGGAGTCCAAAGGAGGAACTGTCTCAAGGCAAGTCTGAAACCTGCAGAGCAAACCATAAATCCTTGGGTTTCATGATTGGCATTTGGGATACATGTGGACTTAGGATGGGCAGCCCTGCTGCTATAGCTTTGCCGGTCCAATTATTTGTGTGTTTGAAAGGCAGAGTGACAGGAAGACAGGCAAGGAGAATGAGGAAGAGAGGAAAGTTCATCCAGTTAACCGCAGTAACACTGCTTCAGCTGATACCCCACAGTATCCACTGTGAACCAGAGCCTTTCCTGCACCCCTCCCCAGAACAGCATGTGGTTCTGAACACACAGCAGGCCATCAGTAACTTAAAAGCACTCAGAAAGCTTGTGTTGCACAGGATGTGTGTGCAAAGTGGAACTCTATGCATGTCTGGCAGAAAGAGATACTTTTGTGACTGCAGTCGAAGAGCATCCACCAAAGCTGGACAGGACTAGCTCTTGGATCCTTCCCAGAGATTTAGACTATCAATATAAGAGAGGATACACACTTCAGTAAGAACACCAGGTTTCTCAGAAGAAACTTCACAGGCCTGACGCATGTAGAAGCTTATCTTCACATACCTGAAAGAATACACTTCCAACCAACGAAAAGTACATCTTAGACATGGGCAGGTTAAGGGAGTTCAGCATGAGCCTGGCCTGACAGGAATGCTACATTGCCCTCTAGTGGAAGCAAATGGACACCACATCACAACCGAAAACAACCAACTAGAGGCCAAGCTCTCCTGTGCAAGATGAAATGTACAGACAAATACAGGGTCATAACTACTGCAACGCGACATAAATCATTTTACATCTTGTCAGGAAAGTTCAGGTAAAATCACAGAACTTACAGCAACGATAAGTAGTCCATCTGTGTCTACAAAATAATTTCTGACTAATCTTTGCAGGTGGTTGAAGTTAATGTCTACAATAAAGTTTTACAGGTGTGAATCATTTAGATACTCCCACTGTAAGGAGATGGTAAATACCTATAGATGATACACAAAAGAAAATGATAAGGAACGAAAGTATGTCATGACAGAAATACCAGCCCAGCACACTGGGCAACAATGCAAATGGAAAAGAAGACAAACAGCCGGAAGACAGATGAGAAGTAGTTAACAGGGACTGGCACTGTAGTGTGGAAGGTTAAGTATCCACCTGCAGCAAAGGCACCCCACATGGTGAGTCCCGGCTGCTCTGCTTCCTACCCAGCTCCCTGCTGATGACCTGGGAGAGACGTACAGCCTGGGAGACAGGAAGTGCTATTTCAAACACCTGGGTCCCTGCCCCGCAGGTTGGAGACACACGCTGAGTTGCAGACACCGTACTTGACTGAAGTATTTGGGGACCGAACCAGCAGTTGGAACATCTCTGTGTCTCTGCCTTCCAAACCAATGAGTCAGAATTCTTTAAAACATGAAAACACAGGGGCTGGCACTGTGGCATAGCAGGTGAAGGTGATGCCTACAGGGCCGACATCCCATGGTGCTGCCTGTCTGAGGCCTAGCTGCTCCTCTTCTGACCCAGAACTCTGCTATGGCCTGGGAAAGCAGTAGTGCCTGGCACAAATATTTTGGCCCCTGCACACTTGTAGGAGACAAGGAATCATCAACTGGCTCCTGGCTTTGGGTCAGCTCACTCCCGGCCATTGCAGCCATTTGAGGAGGGAACCTGCAGGTCGGAGGTCACTCTCTCATTCTCTCAGTCTCCCTGCAACTCTGCCTTTGATCAATATATCTTGAAAGAATTAAAATACAAGTCATATACTAAAGCAGTAACTTGAACCAAGAAAACAAAAGATCGTTGTAAAACACTACTACAGAAACCACAGGTGCTATAAATATATGCCATGATCATGGGAAAGATATCTCATGTTCCTCTTGGACAAATTAACCGATGTTTGACAATGTATGCTGAAGCTGCAAAAATGTACAGTTTAGACTGAGGATGGATTTGCCTTCTGGGAACCTGGGATTTTAGGACAGGGTAGGAAGAGAGAACACCGGGTAGGAGCCCCAGGAAACATCCTGGTCATTGACTAGCTAGAGTTCTCCAAGAAGAGCACAATTTCCATAGCTTGTCCACGTGAGGTGAATCTACTGGGAGAGGATGCATGGGGAATTGATGGCACAGCTTCTTTTCCTTTCACTGTAGCCCTGAGATGCCTCTACACCAACTCTCCAGTGTCCTACAGATGAGCAAACCTGGCGGTGTTCCTGGGGACACCTCAAACCCCACAGATCACAAAACACTTGACAAACGCTAAGCAGAAAAACATACCAAAGCACGTCCCAATGAACTGCTGAAAACCACTAGCAACACCAAAACCTTCAAAGATCAAAAATGAGAAGCTAGGGGAGCAGCAAGATGGCGGAATAGGAAGGGAGCACACTGATAGTCTGGGAAGAGACAGTTTAATAAAAGTGGAGATACTGCAGATTTAGGGAAGAGTAGGGGAAAAAACAGCAGAGGAAACTCTTCTGGAACTAGTGATTCACAGTGGACCTGCGTGGAGAGCATGGGAGCCCAAGTTCAGGACACCAGCGGCAGACTCAACACACCAGCACTGGAACGCAAGGTGAGCCAAATCCCAATAGCCCGAGACACCAGCGGGCAAGCAGAAAGAGGAGACTAGAGGGAACGAGGCTTGAAACTCCGTGGGGAAAAGTTCACCAGGCTAACTAGAAGAGAGAGAGGGGGAAAAAAAAAGGGACCGATATGGACATGAGTTTCTCTCTCCCCGCTCACCCCTCAAAGGTGAGCAAGACAAGGAGCAGGCGCCATTTTGGACATACGTCATAAGCAGGGCAACCTCAGGTCTGCACCGGCCCTGAGCCTAGCAGAAAAACCTGACTCTGGGGCAGGGTGAAATAACAAAAGATTAGGATCTAACTTGGCAACCCAGTGGGAGACTGCAGGAGAATTGGAGCCCACACCGAGGGCAGCAGAGATTCCCTGTGTGGTCCTTGGGAAAGAGCTTCTGATCTCTGGCTCCTGTGGGTCTATCATTTGCCTGCTAACTACCTCCAATTACATTCAGATGTGCGTTTATCTGTGTGGAATTACTTCCCTTTTGAATTAAAAAAAAAACAATGAAAGAAAGAGAGATTTACCACGCCTAACCTGGGAGTGTCACCTTTGACACACCCTCAACCCTGAGGAACCAAACAGAGCTCTCAGGCCAGACTCATCTCAAGCCTCTAAGACTCCACCGAAAGCAGACAGTACACTTAATTTAGAGCCATAGTATAACAAGAAATAACACCACAGTGAAGAAACCAAATATCTCCAACATGCCAAACAACAAACGCAAAAACCGAGGGAACAAGAACAAGGAAGACACTATCACGCCCCCAAATGAAAAAGACACCCCAATTCAAGATCATGAAGATGATGAGATCGAAGAAATGCAAGAAGCGGATCTCAAAAAATTGATAAGAACATTAAGAAGTTCTCAAAAACAGATTCTTGAACTACAGAAGTCCTTAATGGACAAGATAGAAAATCTCTCTCGTGAAAATGAAATATTAAGGAGGAATCAAAATGAAATGAATCAACTAGTAGAACAAGAAACTGTGATAGTGATGAGAAATCATAATAAAATGAAGAATTCAATAGATCAAATGACAAGCACATTAGAGAGCCTCAAAAACAGAGTGGGTGAAGCAGAAGAGAGAATATCAGACTTAGAAGACCGAGAACAGGAAAGGAAACAGGAAAACCAAAGAAAAGAAGAGGAAATTAGAAATCTAAAAAATACTGTCGGGAATCCACAGGATACTAGTAAAAAACCTAACATTCGGGTTCTGGGAGTTCCTGAAGGCATGGAGAGGGAGAAAGGATTAGCAGGCATTTGCAGTGAGATACTAGCAGAAAATTTCCCAGGTTTGGAGAAGGACAGAGGCATCTTAGTACAGGAAGCTTATAGAACCCCTAGTAAACATGACCAAAAGAGATCCTCACCACGACATGTTGTAATCAAACTCACCACAGTGAAACATAAAGAAAAGATTCTAAAATGTGCAAGAGAGAAACGTCAGATTACTCTCAGAGGATCTCCAATTAGACTCACAGCAGACTTCTCATCAGAAACCCTACAAGCTAGAAGGGAATGGCGAGACATAGCCCAGGTACTAAGAGAGAACAACTGCCAGCCCAGAATATTATATCCTGCAAAGCTCTCATTTGTGAATGAAGGTGAAATGAAGACTTTTCATAGCAAACAGAAATGGAAAGAATTTGTCGCCACTCGTCCAGCCCTGCAAAAGATGCTTAAAGATGTGTTACACACAGAAACACAGAAACATGGTCATCAATATGAAAGCAGGTAAAGCAAGGAAACCTCACAGCACAAGATCACAGGAAGCTCAATTTGTCTTTGACATAGAATTAAAATCTGATTCTCTGTTAAAGCAATGTGCTAAAGTAATCTATTATGTTCTCTTGATGTCTGTTAAATTCTAATTGTTCAAAAACAGCTGAATTTTTATTAAGAGCTATGGGTTATTGAAATATGTGCTTATTTTCAAAGATTTGAATAATCACCTTGTAACAATGATCAATTTGGGTCTATGCTATGTCATGATTTTAAGGAATCTTATTTCAACCAGATATTTTGGATTTTGAGCCTTCTTGGCATTCTTGACAGGCACTCAAAAAATCAAAGTTCCAAACAATCTGGACTCTAAAATTTCCAGTAAATCTTGGACTTTGTTTTTTTCCAGTTTGGGCCCAACTGAAAAAATCGAAGGACCTATGTCTCTCATCTTATAGAGACACCAACTAATCAGGCTATTTGGATTATATTAGAAGTACTGTCAATTGGTGACGTGGTACTAAATTTTAAGTTTCTATAATGGAAAATGCTATTAATACAAATGTTGGAGAATTAAAAAGTCTAATGATCTTGTGTTACTAGACATGATAGTTATTTTAATGAGAAAGCCCCAGAGGCCTAAAGGGTTAAATACTTGTAAAATCCTACAGGTGCTTTCAAAAATACTGTGAAGTAAGCAAGTGCCTCTTGTTGGTTGATGAGTTTATAGTTTTAAACATGGCAACTTAAAGTCTTTTGTCATCCACAGTTATATATGATTTGCTGCTCATAAAACTAAAGCGTTGTTGGTTCTGGGTTTAGCTGTCCTCCTATAGGTTCCTATGGACTTTTTCCAGCCACTTCTATTGTAATCGGTACTTTGGGATGGCTCTGTAAACAGATGAAGCCAATGATGTATTAAGAGTATCAGCTGAGAGAAAGTATGGTTAACTGAGGTTACTAACAACAAAAAGCAATTCAAATCAATTGGCAATCTACAAAAAAGAGTTAAAGATTTTAAAAGCTATTATTAAAATTGCTATTTTGGTCTATTATGTTATGTTATCTGTGTGTACATATTGTATGTCCACATAGGAAAGTTGTATTGAGTTTTATTTTAATTGGCTTATAGATAAGATTGTCCATAAATTTAAGCTGCTAAATTTAATCAAAGATCCATTTTACTTCGTGTGGCCAGAATCTCTGCAGCATATGTTTTATACTTGTTGGTACAAAGAAACTAAAAACATTTTATATGGTTGTGCTTAAGTCTACTGGTTAAACAAACTACACCATGTTAGATATTTAAGAGGTGCTTCCAAATACATGATTCTTAAAATGTCTAGAAGGCATTGGACCTTCTGGTAAATGCTTTCTTAAGTTGGTGTCTAATGGTTGAAACGGTTTGCTATGTATTCATGTAATATTGCTATTGTCAGCAAGCGATCTAGGACTTGCTCCCTCATTTCTCTATTCTAAGCCCTACTTGTTCTTTCATTTCTCTATTCTCCTCAAGGTAGGAAACTAATTCTATTATAAAGCAATCTGTAGGACGCACAATTTAATCTTTAGACCTAATGAAAGAGATGGCTAACATTTTTCTGTAATAGCATAGCCAAAATAAGAGCTTAAATAATAATCTCATAGCTAGATTTACTTCGCCATCAGCGAAGTAAACAGTAAGTAGAAAAAACCTCCCTTTCAGACCAAAGGGAAAGAAAGTTTTTAAGTGAGAATATAATTTTCCTCATGGGCATTGTCTACATTAGAAAAGCCACTACAGAACATGCCTGTGACTAGAGACTTGCAGTTCAGGCCACCGAAGATTAGAGATGGGACTTGGGCACTCCCTTGACTTGCATCCTCTGGTCTGCTTTAACACAAACCAGGAGGAAAAGAAAGCTAGGCATCAGAAGCAATGGGTGGCAGGCCTATTAATGGCTGATCTGTACAGTGATCTGCCCTCAAGGAGACCCAACAGGCCAGTCCACTGCAGTGGCTTTCAATGTGGTAAGCCTGGGCTTCAGCAAAAGTCAACTTGTGAAGAGCCCTGGCAGCTCTGGCAAGAGTTGGATCACTGGAAATGGACCTGCCCTGGAGTCGAAGGATGTCAGAGCCTCAGATCTTATTGGCTCTAAGCTGAAAAGCCCTTCACTCAGCCCAACTTCCAAAGTGACCACTGCAGCTGAGGGGATGGCCAAGTAGGGTCAGCAACATGGCAGGCAGAACTGTAAATTTCTTGTTAGAGATGCCCCCTGCCTTTACCTGGCCAGCTCTCCTCCCAGGCCAGCTAAGTAATGAAAGTCAACAGAGTGCCTTCCCCTAGGAGATTCACACCTCCCTTAGGATGTACCCCATGTGAAGAGATAGATAGGTCTGGGCCTCTTAACTTACAAGGCCTAAAGCCCACCAGATTATTATCAAGCCCCTTCTATCAGGTTCTATTTGCCTCTCAATCAGAAAACTTAATTGTAGCTTAGACAGCACCTTTCTTAGCTCCTCTAAGAATGACTCTGTCCTTTGTTCTAGACCCTGTCTAGCGCACTTGGGCCTCATTCCTTTGTAATCATAACCTCTACTCTACCTCCAATGGCTCTACTCCCAACCTGTGGGTACTGATGGTCCTCTTCCCCACTTAATGCTGTATAATTGTTCAGACCTGGTTAATGCCACTCTTAGGATCATTGGTTACTATCCTCACCCTGTCTTTTATGACCTTGTCTAAATATGATCAGAGTCGGTGAACTTGGAAGGCTTCCATTGCCTTGGCAACTCACGACGAGAACCTAGGGTGGTTACTGGCGCCATAAACTAGAGTGTCAATTTGTTGGGTCAACAACAGGAGTCACTGTGCACTTGCTCCTCATGTGGGATCTCTGTCCTTAATGTGCTGTACATTGTGATTTAATGCTATAACTAGTACTCAAACAGTACGTTTCACTTTGTGTTTCTAGGTGGGTGCAAACGGTTGAAATCTTTATATACTCAATTGATCTTCTGTATATAAAGAGAATTGAAAATGAATCTTGATGTGAATGGAAGGGGAGAGGGAGCGGGAGAGGGGAGGGTTGTGGGTGGGAGGGAAGTTATGGGTGGGGGAAGCCATTGTAATCCATAAGCTGTACATTGGAAATTTATATTCATTAAATAAAAGTTAAAAAAAATGAGAAGCTTCAGCCTGACTCACAAAATCCTGGAGCTGAAAGACAATGCATCAATGCCTTCAGAACTTGGGAAAAACCATTTCCAACCTAAAAGCACATACATGTTTTCAATCACACATTAAAGGACAGTAAGATCAAAGCATATTTAGAGATGCCAAGCATCAAAAACTCTTCTGTATGTCATTGCTCAGAACCTACCAGAAGATGTGCTCAAGAAAACCAAGCGTGGAGGGGCTGGCGCCATGGCTCACTTGGTTCTTCCTCTGCCTGCAGTGCCGGCTCCCCATATGGATGCTGGGTTCTAGTCCTGGTTGCTCCTCTTCCAGTCCAGCTCTCTGCTGTGGCCCAGGAGGGCAGTGAACAAAGGCCCAAGTGCTGGGATCCTGCACCCACAGGGGAGACCAGGAGGAAGCACCTGGCTCCTAGCTTCAGATCAGCACAGAGCAGGCCATGCGGGCCATTTGGGGAGTGAGCCAACAGAAGGAAGACCTTTCTCTCTGTCTCTGTCTCTCTTACTGTCTATAACTCCACCTGTCAACTAAATAAATATAAATAAATATATAAATAAATATTTTTTTTAAAAAAATCAAGCGTGGAAACAAAAAACTATGAGGAAAACATGAAATGCAGGATGAAGGAGCACCATCAGGAAAGAAGTGACCAAATTCCTGGAATGATGGGGAACAGAAACCCCAGGCTGACAACATCCACAAAGAGAAAAAGATCTTGAATCCACGTTGGAGCAACTAGGAGGTGGTAGGGAAACGTTCACCATGAAAGTAAAACTGAGAGAAAGTCTGCTACATATAGAAATGTTTATGAGACTGTAAGACAGTAAAGAAAGATTAGGATTCTACGAATGTTCAGCAAAATGAGCTAAGCAAAGGGTCAATATGGGGAGCAGGTGTTTCACGCATTGGTAAAGATGCCACTTGGAGAGGCATACACCCCATGGCAGAGTGCATGGGTTTGAGTCCTGGCTCCGATTCAGAGTCCACCTTCTTGCTCATGTGCACCCAGAGAGGTGGTCAGAGGAGCCTCAAGGACCTGGATCCCTGGCACACAAGTGCAAGACCCAAATGCAGTTCCAGGCTCCTGGCTTCAGCCTGACCCAGCCCTTGGCTGCTGGGAGCATTCGGGGAAGGAACCCAGCAGATGGACAATCTCTGGGTCCCACTGCCTTTCCAACAAATACATTTAAAAAAAAACCCAAGTAACACAAATAGTTGTTCAAGCTAATCATGATAATCAGCACTGGTCTTGATGATCAAGATTCCTTACTTATTTACAATGATGTAAATGCTGCGTACTAAACTAACCACACCCTGACATATCTGTACTAGGGCACTGGAGGGACAGCCAAAGTTCATTGCCTAGTTGGCAGTGGAGAGTTAGGGGGAGGAGAGCTCCATATTTCCCCATGTTGAGAAGCACAACACCAGCATGTGATTTAAGGACCAAGGTGTGGAGCTCAGAAGAAAGCTCTAAGAGTGAAAAGGATGATCCCTGAGAAGGAACGGTGGGAGAAACACCAAAAGGCCTTGATTAACCTATGTTATAGAAGAATAGGAGTTTCTGAAATGAGCCATTCTTACCTTAGCAAACTCAGAGAGCCTGTCATCACTCGTCAAAGACTGCCGACTTGCGAGGAAGCACAGTCTGAGGTACCCACAACACCCTCGCTATCTTCAAATTCGTTACATTCACCAGCACCTTCCCTGTCCCTGTCGAGCTCCCAGTCAAGGAAATGCAATTCACCTAAAAGAGCACAAGTTGCAACTTGCTTCATTTCAAATCATTAAATGGTTTACATCTATTTTTATTCTCAGCAGTTGTTATATCCCTGTTACTGAATAAAGGTTACAACTGCATTCAGATGGTGAAAAAGGTATCCCTAGCCTCATTTCTAGTCACTTGGTTGCTCGCATCTCTTAACCCCACCCAATCAAAGAGAACTACATTTCTTAGCTCTTGCCGAGACTCCATTGCCTGTTCAAGTAAACAGGTAACCGTGCATGTTGCATTTTGCCTCCTTTCCTACAAACCATGATCTTTTTCACTTCACATCATTAAGGTGACTTTCCTTATCACGAAACAGGGAATACCCTCAGTCCCAAATGTCCTTGTAAAATGAGGATATTTTCAGCTCAGAAGACCCAGCAGATATCAAAGGAAACAACTCAGCCAAGTGCAAAAGAAAAAAAAAATATTGGCCATCTTCTAGACTTTTTTTTTATTAAACTTTTATTTAATGAATATAAATTTCCAAAGTATAGCTTATGGGTTACAATGGCTTCCCCCCTCCCATAACTTCCCTCCCGCCCGCAACCCTCCCCTTTCCCGCTCCCTTTCCCCTTCTAGAGAGGCTGTCTGTACAAAGCTAACTTGATGGCTTAAGTCGCTAATATGAACGGTGAGGATTAAAAGTTACCAGCTTACTTTGAGTGCATTAAGATGTTTCAATAGTCTCGTTAAGCTATCTCTTTTAAGATTTGTAAAAGTACATGATTTCTACAATTCTTGTCTGTGTCTATCAACTGAGGTGTGTCCTTCAGGGGATGCCTCACCTCAGAAGACCTCTTTGGTTGTGTCCACGGGGACCGGTGGTGTCACTGTAATCTACTGGGTAGAGGTTGGAGAAGCTGCAAAACTTTCTGCAACACACAGCAACGTCCTCCTCCTCACGACAGAGGCATCTGGACCCAAGCGATAACAGTGCCAAGACTGAGAAACCCTATTTCCAACTGTCTAAAACATGAGGCAACACAAAATACTAACAGCACACACAACTGGCAAAAGTTACACTAACATCACACACTCATTGTTATAGTATTGTCCCAATAACCACAAGTTAGCCAAGCATCCCATGGTGCTGCCTGTCCGAGGCCCGGCTGCTCCTCTTCTGATCCAGCACTCTGCTATGGCCTGGGAAAGCAGTAGTGTCTGGCACAACGTCAGCTTCTTTGAGTTAAGGCCAAGTTACAAGAAAAACAAACAAACAAAAAAAAAGAAGAACTGGCTGAGATAGATTATCAATCGATAGTAGAAATGAAAGATCTCCATGAGTGAGATCCCGGGGGAAAGAAGGGGCCATCAAAGAAGGAGGGACCTTCTTTCTCTGAATGGTGGAGAGAAATTCCATTTTAATGATGGCCTTATCTTAATAATGTCAGAGCTTGTGAACTCAAGAGGCATCCATGCCCTTGGCAGCTCATGACAAGAGCCTCGGCTGATCACTGACAGAACAAGTAACAGTGTCACTTGTTAAATCAACAACAGAAGTCACTGTGCACTTGCTCCTGCTGTAGGAGCTCTGCCCTTAAGGTGTTGTACTATGGGAATTAACGGCAACACTAGCCTTCAAACATTACTTTATCCTTTGTATGTCGGTGTGGGTGCAAGCTGTGAAAATCGTTACTGACGATAGGGTTGATCTCTATATAAAGATAATTAAAAATGCATCTTAATGAAGAATGGGATGCGAGAGGGTGTAGGGGGAGGGCAGGTAGGTGGGAAGAACAGCTACAATCTGAAAGCTGTACTTTTGCAATTTATCTTTATTAAATAAAAGCTTTCTATAAAAATAGATAATAGATATTAATACCTAGAGCACTGATAGAGTAATATTAACAATAATATTAATAATGATAATAGAAAGATTCAAAAAAGAATGAATGCTCCAACATGGGGAGTATTCCATATAGCAGACTCCCAGAATGACAATCACTTCAAATAACACCCTGGCTCAGAATCAACCCTGAAGACATTCTGATGTGGCTAAAACACCTATGAGAGCACGTCAGGCAAGGGAAGACAAAACACTGTGGCAAAAAGGGTTCCACAGGAAGGACTTCTGTGGGTAGACCCCAAGACAAAGACGTGGCCATCCACAAACGATATACTTTACTCTGAAGGCATGAAAGAACTTCCACTTCCCCATGGCCCTGTCTAAATATTTTTAGGAAGGAGTCAGTGGATTCCATAGGCTTCCACAGCTTAGGCAGCTCAGGTCAAGATCCTCAGGTGTTCGCTCATGTGCTAACTCTTAAATTCTCCACAGGGGTCACTGTGCACTGACTTCCCACGCAGGACCTCTCTCCTCAGAGAGTTGAGGTATGTGAGTTAACAGTACCACTTGGTCACAAAGGTCTACCACACTTTCATGTGGATGACATCACCTATGGATTATAAGCTAGAAGAATGTCTAGTACTCGCTAAAGTCACGCCATCCTTGGGTTCTTCTCCAAAGTTATCTCACTCAACCGCAACTGATAATACATACCTACGTAAGTCAAATCTCAGAAAGCCTTACTTTCTTTGAATTAAAAAGTACTTGCATCTCTTGTTTGTTGTAAAAACAAGCCTGTCGGTGTTCTATTGCATAGTAGGGTAATACTACTTCACAAAAACATACAGTATTTTCTCAAAAGCTAGAAGAAAGACTTCTGAATGTACATACTACAAAGAAACCTTGAATATGGAAGGGGTGGATGCGAATGACCTAATATGATCATTTAAATGTATGCATGTAGGGCAATATTACATTGCACCACATCAAGATGTACAGCTACTCTTTGTCAACAAATAAAAATAAAGAAACACATCAAAAAGAAAATACATCATTGTTCAGTTAACTGCATCTCCAAATGTCCACTCTTTTTCATAGAAGTATATGCCATTCCAAAGTTTCAAAATATGTATAGTATGCAGCCGGTCATGTTCTGTCGATGACTTCGAGGTAAATTCTACTGCTGTCAGAGAAGATGCCCCTAAAGGAGATGGAGGAGGAAGAAGGGTGGGAGGGCTGGTGTGAAGTTAGGTATGGTGGGAGAATCACCATGTTCCTAAAGCCGTGCGTAGGAAATGCATGAAGTTGGTATAGCTTCCATAAAAGGTGTCTGGGAACACATTGAAATAAAACATTCCAGGATTCCATGGTTGGCTGTGCACTGTGTAGAGAAAATCAGTGTCTACAGGGGCTCTTTGCTGCACACCCAGGGCAACGCTCTTTCCGTCTTTTCTCTAGAAGATGCCATTTGGGAAGAAATTATGGACATCTAGTCGTCTATTTTCCTGTCTAGTCTAGCAGTAGAGGGTGCACTGCGCTTCCAACAAATCCAAGACTGATGTGTGCTTTTGTGGAGTGGGAGGCAAGGGTGTGACAGTCAAGGGATGCTATTAACAAAGGAAACATGGGTTGAGAAGGAATTTAGCCTAATGGCTTAGATGCTTTGATGCCAAGTTCAGATGCCCAATTCTCACATCAGAGTAGCTGGTTTTGATACTCATCTCTGGAGCCTGACTCCAGTTTCTTACTAAAATACATCTGGGGAGGCAATGGTGACCCCGGCTCCCATAACAAGTTCCATGCTAGTCACATGGGCGACCTGGTTGGAATTGCCAGTTCCCAGTTGCAGTCTGGCACATCTCAAGGCACTTGCGGCATTGGGAAGTGAGTGAATTAGCAGGTGGGAGCTCCTCTCCCCTCTCTCTGTCTCCGTTCATTTCTTATGTTAAGATGGGAAGAGTGGCGAAGGCCCTGCCAACTCGGAAACAAAATGCATTAGTTATAAAGGAAAAGTCTGTTATATTCAGCCACACAAAAACCTTAATTCATGCATGGCAAAGCAAGATAAAGGAAAAACAAATACCGACTAGGAAAGTGTAGTTGGCATTCCTATTATATCAAAATAAAAGAAACCTAACGTACACATTGTTCTTGGAAACGAGGGAGAAATGGCCAAAATTCCAACAGAAAGATGGGCAAAGGACAAGGACAGTTTACAGGAAAAGGGACACAAGTGGCTTTTCTTCCAATGGAAAGAGCGCCACCTTTCTGCTGTGCAGAGAAATGCAAGTAAAAACTGCACATCTCTCATTCGGCTAAAATTCAAGTAGTTGGCAGCACATAGTGGAAAAAGAAGACACTCCTCGAGGGGCGGTAATGAACATGCGAACCCATACAACCTCTATCAAAGGGGAATCTAGCAATAGAGTTCTACACTGTATCTGCCATTTGCACTGGCAGTGTCACTTCTGGGAGTTAACGCCACAAGGATAGGGGCATATGTGGTTTCTGTGTTTGTGTTGCTAACACGCAATGCCTGAGACTGGATAATCTGGGAAGATCAGAAATTTATTGTGCTCACACCTGGAGTGCCTGGGAAGTCCAAGATCAGGCCATCAGCATTCTTTGTCTGATGAAGGTCTTACCACTGCATTGTCACATGGTGCAAGGCTGAAGGCAGAAGGGCAAGAGAGCAAATTAGCTGAACACCACATGAAGCCTGTTTGACAGGGGCCTCAATCCCTGGTTTCAGTAAGGCCCAGCCCTGACAGTTGTGGGTATTTGGAGAGTGAATTAGTGGATAGTGATTCTTTCGCTCTCGCTCTCGCTCTCTCTCTCTTCCTCTCTTTCTTGCTCTCTCTCTCTCTCTTTGTCACTTTGCTCATGTGTGTGTGTGTGTGTGTGTTTCCACATCTCAAGAAAACTGAAAGAAGAATTCATCAAAGGCAACCATTGTTCTACAGTGAATACTGTAAAATAGACAAAATTGATGGCCTGCTCAGTTCTGAAGAGGTGAACTAAATGCTGATACCTTTACAAATGATGGTCCTCTTTCTAGAACACAGAAGGAAACAAACTCAACCAAAGCCTAAGCAACCTAATTTTATTTTTATTTGTTAAGAGTCTATCCTGATTTACTCTGAAGATTCCTGGGTTCATATTTCATATTTATTGATTCCGTATGGAAAGGTAGAATGACAGCGAGGGAAAGACAGAGTATTTTCCATTCCTTGGTTCTCTTCCCAAATCCTGCAACAGCCAGGGCTGGACCAAGCCAAAGCCAGGAGCCAGCACTTCAATCTTGGGTCTTGGAATTGTGTGGCATTTTGTCATCTGTTGGGGCATAGTCTGTTTGACAGGTGCATCTGCAGGATCTTACAGCAGAAGCACAGAGTAACAAGGACTCCAAAATGGGATATGAGTGCCCCTTGTGGTACTTTAATCACTGGACCAGATGCCCACCACAAGAGTGATGATTTCGTACAGTCATTGTCTGCTAAGTCCTTTGTATGAGTGAAAATTAGGAAAAGCAAGCGAAAGGAGACAAGTAACATCCCCCAAATTGGCTTAACGCACAGCATCACAACGTTCACCCACAACTTAACTTCAACAATGGCCAACGGCAAGGGCAGACATTTCTCCAAAGACGACAAGCGCAAGAGCTCTACGAAAAGGACACAGTGTTATTTGTCACTGGCCATCACAAATCTAGTCTACAATGAGATGGATAGCCCTTCCAAACCACCTAGAGGCTATTCAAATAACCATGAACCTACAGTTGCATTCTCAACTAGCTATCTAAAAGGACTGGAAATAAGTATGAAAACTATTTATACAGAAGAGTTCACAGGATGCACACTAGCCAAAACAAAACCATAGCTCCAGGGTCCATCAGTAGATGAATGAACAAACACAATATGGTATACTCGTATGATGGAATTCAGCATGAAGTAGAATACAAGTACTGATACGGGCTACCGCATAGGCAAACCTTGAAAACATGATGCAAGTTGAGGGACTCCAGATACAGCAGAGAATAGTTTATAATGCTAGCTCTATGAAAAATCCAGAGCATACTCAGAGACCGAGAACTAATGGGTGGTTGCAATTGCTGGGGGAGGGGAGACTGGAAACTGGCTACTACTGGGCCTAGAGCTTGCTTTGGAGGTGATGTGATTCACTATTAGATGGTGGCGGAGGCGGTGGGGGGCATTAAAGCTCAGAATAAACTTAAATACAACCTTTTGGGAAAACTTCTCTGACTGCACCCACCAGTGAACTAGGGCCTCGCTCTCGGTCCCAACTCCCAAGGCTTCCACCACAACCCACTACAGACCTTGAGGATCAAGGGTTCACAACATGAGCCTTTGGGGAACATTCAACATCAAAACCCTAGCATCCTGCACCACCCCCCCCCAACATTCATCTCCGTATCCCAATACAAAATGAGCTCATGTGTAGTTTGTAGAAAGTAATTTGGAACAAAATGTTTTGTATGTGGATGAAGTTGAAGTCTAAATTAAATGTTTATAGGTGCGAATAGTTTATAGATTCCCATTGAAATGAGTCAGTAGATACCTACAGATGATACACAAAAGACAATGATAAGCAACCAAAGTATGTCATTATAGAAGATCAGCCAAACACAATGGGCAACCATGCAAATAAATGGCAAAGAAGACAAAAGGCCATATGAGAGATAAGAAGTCGTTAGGAGGAGCTGGCACTGTAGTGTAGTAGGTTAAGCGCCCGCCTGCATCAATGGTATCCCATATGGGCACCAGTTTGAGTCCCGGCTGCTCCACTTCCTATCCAGCTCTCTGCTAATGGCCTGGGAAAGATATACAGCCTGGAAAGACAGTAAGTGATGATTCAAATCCTTGGGCTCCTGCCACACATGTTGTTGACCCAAATTGAGTCTGAGACACCTTATTTGACTTAAGTTTGGGGGGACTGAACCAGCAGATGGAAAATCTCTGTGTCTCTGCCTTTCAAACAAATACATAGGAATTCTTGGGAAAAAGAAAGCACAGCGGCTGGCACTGCGGCATCGGGGGTAAAGGCGCCTCCGGCAGGGCAGTGCCGGCATCCCCTACGGGTGCTGGTCCGAGTCCCGGCTGCTCCTCCCCTGATCCAGCTCTCTACTGGGGCCAGGGAAAACAGTGCATGATGGCCCAAATGCTTGGGCTCTGGCACCCGGTTGGGAGACCCAGAGCAGGCTCCTGGCTGCTGGAATTGCATCGGCACAGCTCCAATCGTTGCGGCCATCTAGGGGCTGAATCAAGGGATGGAAGAACTCTATCATCTATCTATCTATCTATCTATCTATCTATCTATCTTTCTATCTCCCTACCTATCTATCTACCTACCTATCTATCTCTGTCTGTCTTCTTCTGTCTCTCTGTAACACTGACTTTAAATTAAATAAATACATTTTCAAAATGAACCAAAACGACTCCTGGCCTCGGTCATGACTTCCGTAATTCCCCAGCCTTATGGGTTGAAGCAGGGAGGAATAGGGCTCTTCCTATTGCTTGGAGGACATGGAAAAGAAAGCAGCTCACCCAAAACTCTAGGGATTACAAACTAAGTCTAATGCCAAGTTCCTCACTTGCCTCCCTAGGGAGGAAAATGATTTGGCCCATGTCATCTGAGATTCTTGAATAAAACACTAAGCAAACCAGACACGGAAGGAGTCTGTTTCATCAGGCACTCGTCGTATTGCACTCTTCTAAAGAGGCTGGACAATTTGAATGAGCTCAGACCTGTTTCCAAATGGATGTCATTCTCTGTGGTAACAATGAAGCTTCCTAACCAGTAGTTGATCCCCCAGCCCTAGTGATTTTCTGTGAGGTCTTTTGCTCTGTTGATAAGGTGTCCTGTTTCTGGGGCCCTGCATGCTGAAGATGGGAGATCTGATGCCAGTTTGGGGGGATGGCTTTCAGGTGAGCTCTCTCCCCTTCTCCTGGAGTTCTTGGACGTGGCTGATATCATAGCCAGAGACACTGAACCCGCATTCCGGGAAGATGCGCTTTAAGCTGCGACCTCGAAATCTCCTGAAGGGGCAGTATCCATGACTCAAAGATGGAGTTTATAGCCTGTTGTGTCCCTAACCTTGGCTTTTCATGGGTCCCCATACCTGGCTTGTTTCTTAGGGGTTTTCCCGAAGGAACATGCTAGAGTGTTTTGGAAATGATACGAAAAGTAGGTTTGGGACCCAGCTGTATGTCCTCAAGCTTAGGGCCCTGTCTACATTCAAGTCTCTTCAGGGAACCGAGGAGTGGGACTGTGTTTGCATCCTTGTGTACGGTTAAGGGATGATATTGCGGCAGCAGCCTAGAGGGGCCTTGGCATATCTTTGTAAGGGGAAAGTGTCCACATAATGGAACTTTGAAGATGTGACCTCACTTCCTTGGTGATAGAACTTAAACTCTGATAGCAACCGTCCTTAGCGGCTCACTTGATGGGAGACGTTCAGGAGAAGACAATGTTCTCTTGTTGCTGCCAATCGTTGCCAGGCTCTGGCCCTAGCAGGGCCCAGGGTGAAGGCTTTTTCTGGTGGTTGAGACGTTGGCTCCGCTCTCACATTGGGTGTCTGTGGCCTCGTACTGCAAGGCAACCACAGGGAACAGAACAGCCCGGGAGGCAGCCACAGGTAACGGGAACAGTCCCGCCCTGACAGGGGATCCCCTGTGACCCTATCTGGGCCTTCTTTGCCCCTCCCTTCACCATGGTGGTGGCAGAAGAAGAGGGGCTCTTGCTGCCCAGCAACACGATTCACGTGTAGGAGCCTACTGTGCCTTCCGTGTTCATACCCTCTTTTGTGGACAGCTGGTTGGGCCAAGTGGGTGTTGGGGGACCTCCTCTTGTCTTCTGGAGTCCTCTCTGCCTGGAGGTGGGTATAGATGCCCCTACTTTCCTGACCTGGGTAACAGGATGCCTCATGGGGGGAATTATTCTCTGTGGGGACAGCCAAGCACGACACTGATGCCTTTGGTCCGGGCTGCCACACACTCTCTTTGCAGAGCTCCACACTGGAGTCCACACACAGAACACAGGAGGAAGCCATCGGCATCGTCGATGGACACGTGAGTCAGGCCAACAACTTGGCTAATGCTGGTGTGGAGTGAGCGAGGGGCCCAGGAGTACCCACGTGTTGGGGCACGAGATGACCACGGTGTGCCTAGAGCCACTTTCCGAAGGGAGGAATGCCCCTGGCTTTTGGCCTCCCCTTCTCCCACTCAGTCACTGACCCCCATCCCACTCTCCAATAAGTCTCCTCCCCTTGGCAACTGGGTGTCGGGAAACACCCTGTTCACACAAGCATCGTGTGTGGCCATGGTGCTGAATGTTTTCCCACCTAGTCCAAGAATCCTGTGCAGTCCTTAGTCAGCTCCACTGCCTTCCAGGTCTTCTCCAAGGTTTAGGACTCAATGATCCTACCAGGAAGGTTTTCCCACAAAAAAGGGCAGAGGGTTCACCCAAAAGGGTGAAGATATCACACAGGACTGAAGCCTGGCCCCCGCCTGTTCTATTCCATGTGATGACATTGCCCCTGTGGCCACACTTGCATGGCTGCTGGGAAGCGTTGGGATTCAGCTGCATTGCCACGGCAGCGGTGCTGTAGGACACAGCCTCAGTGTCTGCTCACGGAGCGCAGTCTGCTAGGCTGCTCAAAGCACAGGAGCCCAGCTTGGGCAGCTCTCCCAACAGGAGTTGCTTGTTCCCATTTCTGGCGGCTGCCTGTCAGGGTATGGCCGAGGTGATTTCTCAGGAGGGCTCATTGCCATCTCCATCCCCAGCTTCATATGCTCCCCTGGGTTTCTCTGTGCCCCTGTCGCCTCTGCAAATGAGCACAGCAAGGTGATGGGATGGGGCCCACCCCATTTCTTGGGGTC
Source organism: Lepus europaeus (assembly GCF_033115175.1). NCBI lineage: Eukaryota > Metazoa > Chordata > Mammalia > Lagomorpha > Leporidae > Lepus > Lepus europaeus. The sequence goes on from NC_084830.1 coordinate 98,558,782, forward strand.
AGCTCAATCACCTCCTTGCGGACTATTGGCCCAACTGCAGCAGTCACACTCAAGTGCTCGGGGGTCAGAACAACCCCACGTGTGTGTTGGTGATGGGGGCCACAATTCGGCTCTTAACAGGCAGTGATGCCCTGCTGAGTACAAACTCCAAGGACCAGGCTGGCTGGGGACAGGGTCTGCACGTGTGTCGGTGTAATGGCTGAAGTCACAGCACTTTGCAGAACGCCTGTGGCCATTACGCCACAGGCAGACACCTCTGAATACGGCTTCTTTTCAGGATCTGGCCTCCCCTGGGGCTTCCTATCCTACTCTGCCCACTTGTTTCCATCCTGCTGTCTGGTGGCAAAGCAAATCACACGGTGGCCCTCATTTCTAGCTCCCCCAGGGGCACGGAATCATCTTTCACTGCTGGCCCCCTGGGAGGACTTTCTCATCCCTCAGTCCCTGTTCAGGCTCTTGGCCCCAACTGGGGTTTTCTCCCAACCCGGGGGTCTGCTTGCCTGTGCTCCCTGGAGCTGCCACTGACTCACGTCCTTTCTGGTCCTCCCTAGTATGGAAATGGGTCCATGCTGTACTTGGCAGAGCTCTGTGCCATGCAGACCCTACAGCCAGAGACTAAAGAGATGCTGGTGGATGCCCTGGTCCCGGGCCCCCCGGGAGAAAGGATCTGCTACTTCAACACCTTCCTGTGTGCATACAGTGACTTCTCCACCAGTCCCTATTATTTAGACCAGATATTTGACAGGTGGGTACCTGCCTTTCAGCACTGCGGTGATGCAGAGATGAATCTGACCTGTTGTAGATGACCTAAGCGACTTAAGACATGGCGGGCATGGAACGGGTGCCTTTCTCTGTGGACAGGGCTGCTGGCACACTGCGTCACACCTCTTGATTTTCTTTCTCTGCACCCTCACGAACCAACTTCTCTACTCAGGTGGGAACCGGCCATGGGACCCTATGTTTGGAAACCTCCCAGATGGCGATCCTGCTTTCCCCTTTTGCAAGAATTGGAAATGTTTTCTTTAATAGGCAGAGTTCGACTGAGAGAAAGAGAGAATGAGTTCTTCTATGTGCTGGGTCACTCCCCAAATGGCTGCAACAGGCAGGGCTCTGGCAAGCCAGACCAAGGAGCCTGAAGCTATATCTGGGCCCCCTCTCAGGAGTCCCAGGGGTCCAACGACTTAGGCCATCATGCGGCGCTTCCCCGGGCTCATTAGCAGGGAGCTGGATACCAAGGACAACAGCCAAGACTTGAACTGGCCAACCCTGATATGGCTTGCCAGCATCACACGTGGGCAGGGGGATTGGAAGCTGCTATACCTTGGTACCAGCCATGTTTCCTGCTTGTTCCAGCTGCTCCTGTCCTTGATATATGCCCAGAACAGGTGCCCTCAGGGTTGGTAGCAGTTGCCCAGACCCCTCATCGACCTGGCAGGTCTGCAAGGAATCATTCACTCTACACATATATGTTGAGCCCTCACTTTGCGCAGTTTTCCAGACACTTGCTACAAATCCAGTGAGCAAAGCATTCAAGGGCCTCGCATTTGTGGGGAATCAGACCCTCACAGCCCAGATCCTATACAAGTCCTGTCCTGCAGCGGCAGAGCTGAGGCTTGCAGACCTCCTCTGGGAGTAGCTGCAACATCCCCTACTCTGATCAGAAGGAGAACCCCACGTCCCACTAAGATGCGGGTAGATTGGGGTGCAGATGTGGCCTTCTGTCACTCTAGAGAGTGGCAGGAAAATGAGGGCTGAGGCAAGGCAGAGGCAGACAGCAGGTGCAACTCCAACTTCTGGCCCCACCACATGCAAAGGAAGTGCTGAAGAGCAGTGCTAGGGACAGGAGCAGACACATTGTGTCAAGGAGCGGGCACGCTGGGGCTCACAGACAACACCCAGATAGCCATGCCCAGGGCAGTTGCTTCCAGCTTTGCCTACCCTCCCTGACCTCCAGACCCAACCCACCATCCCAGGAGCAACCTACTCCCAAGTCTGCCCAGAGCCAGAGCCTAGGGGCCTCCACCTTACAACACCATGGGAATGAATGGGAAGGCACTGAAAGGAAAAGGAGAAGCCATCGAAAGGAAAGCTACTGCCGGCAATGCCAGAATCCCACATGGGTGCTGGTTGGTGTCCCTGTTGTTGCAGTCCAGATCCAGCACCCTGCTCGCGGTCTGGGAAAACCAGGGGAACATGGTCCAGGCATTTGGACCCCTGCCACCCATGTGGGAGACTTGGATGGAGCTCCGCACTCCTCGCATGAGCCTGGCCCAGTGCTGTCCACTGTGCCCATCTGGGGAGTCAAGCAGTGGATTCAAGATCTCTGCCCCGGTGTGTGTCTCTCCCTCTCTCTCTGTAACTCTTGGGATTCACAGGAAAGAAATCGCTTTGGGAAACAGCAAAGCATGGCATTGTCTTTAAGAAGCTAGAGTTCACAGGCAGGCTCTGTGCCCCACCCCACACAGGGAGTCCTGGAAGGGCAGCAAGCAGGGAAAGGTCAAGGCTGACTCTGCTGCCCGCTCTCCTTCCCCAGGAACATGGCTTCCTGTTTGGAAAGCTGCAAAGCCAAGTACAAGGCAGAACTCTGCGATCGCATGGATCTCCCGCTTCTGAAGATGAGGGTCGGCTACAAGCAGGTCCGCTTGCCCAGAGGAGACCTGCAGACCCGTGTGTACTTTCTGCGTGTCAGGATGGCCTACCCAAATGCCACACAGGCAGAGGCAGTTGGTGAGATGCACTGCCCTGGGCAAGATTCTCTCAGTGGGCTTTGGGGCTGGAGTCCCTTTCGAGGCAATGGGATCGCTCCTGGGTTGGGAGAGGCCATTGCAAAGGGCTTGATGTTGCTGACCCTTTCTCTTCTCCCAGCTCCTGCTCTACTTGCCGGGCTGCAGTCATGCCAAACACTGGCTTTAGAGCCAGATCCCCCACTGCTCCCAGAGCTAGAACCTATTCTGGAGCCAGGATCCACTTCCAAACTGAGGCCGCCCCCATGCGCAGAAGCAGCACCAAAGACAACTACCAAAGTCTCCTGTGAATGCCGGGGGCCTGCAAACAAGCAGCCTCACAAGACGGCTGGCATCACGACATTCCCCGCCAAGCTGCTGGCGGAACAGTTCACACTGATGGACGCGGTGAGCAGTGGGCTTGTCTTGGCAGGGCCAGGGCCGAACACCCCTTTGGCACCATCCTCCCCACAGCTGCCCCCACCGGAATCCAGCGGCCTGGCTCCAGTTCAGGCTTCAGGTCCCACCACCTACGTGACTGGCCGCATTGCTTCACTCCCAAGGCTGCCTTGCTCCCATGGCTGGCAGAGATGGCACACAAACCACGCCAGCTGCACAGTGACTCTGCAGATCGACTGACATGGGCCTGGCAGAAAGCAGGGCTGGTTCTGACCCACAGAGTGCTGGGCGGTCCTAGGTGTAGGGCATCCAGGTCCACCCACTGCCTTCCCATCTGCCTGGGATGCCACAGATGTCCTGGGCCCTAGCGCACACATGCCACACAGCACCTTGTTGGAGTTGCCACAGGGAGCAGCACTGGCACAGGGACAAGGACTCCAGGGCAGATGCCGTGATAGGCAGAAGGATGAGATACTGGGCGGGATGCCTGGGAGCACACACCTCTGTCTCTTCGCTCAAGGGGTGAGAGGGTTGGGATCCGGGCTGGCAGGAGCGAGGCGCCCTCAGTGGCAGAAAACAGCCCAGCTGCTCCCACGTTGGGCAGCTGCATGCCAAGCTCCCTGAGCTGCAGCTTCAAGCACTGTCACTTGCCAGGGGGGGTGGGCTTCACTGCATTCTGAGCAAGGGTGGCTGTGCCCAAGGGATACCCTCTTGCCCCCAGGAGCTCTTCCAGAACGTGGTCCCCTATCAGTGCCACAGCTCCATCCGGATCCAGCAGAACAAGGAGGTCAATGCGCAGCTGCCCCCCACTGTGCTCGCTTTCATCATCCACTACCACCGTGTGGCCCATTGTGTTACTACCACGTGCTTGGGGGACCCCAGCATGAAGGCAGAGGACAGGGCCCGCGTGGTGGAACACTGGATCAAGGTGGCCAAGGTAAGCTGAGGCTGGCCCAGGGGCTCCCCCTCTGCATGGCAGGGACGTGCCACTTTGCTTCCTCAGCTCTCAGGTGTACAGTCTGTGGTCACAGATCCTGCCCAATCCCGGGAATCCTCACATCAACCAGGCGGCCTGATCTGACTCACTTGTCCCAGAACTAAATGCTCACTTCCCGCCGAGGCCCCTGACAGGGGTTGAACCCAATCCTAGCCCATGTGAGCGTGGCTCATGGGGGACCTATCACTGACCTGGGGCTCCCTGGCCAACTCTCTGATGCACGAGGGGGATGTCAGCACAGCTGGCTGAGCCTGGCTCAGGTGGGGCTCCAAGCCACCTGCCATTCATCCGCTCCCCTCCCTAGGAGTGCCTGGCCCTCCAGAACTACTGCTCGGTCCACACCATCCTCTGCGCTCTGCAGAGCCACCCGGTACGCCAGCTAAAAACAACGTGGGGAGAAGTCTCCAGGTGGGTGTGCATCTCTCAAAGCACCTGCTGGACCCGGGGCTACCCTCAGGCCTAAGCACTAATCCTCCAAGACTCAGAGAGGCTGGTATGCTGGGACACAGGGATAGGCGTGGACTGCCAGGGGCAGGGGTGGGGAGCACCATCTTTCAGCTGCCCTGGGACATGAGGACTGGGTTTCTGCCTCAGGATGACATTTCCATTAGTCAGGCACATGTGGCTTCCAAACTATGTACTTGCACCTGTGCACCACGCAGCACTGGACCTGCTTGGGCACTCCAACTCTTTACACACACACACACAGACACACACCACTCAAAACAGAAGATAATACCAGGCAGGGTGGATCCTCTGATCTTTGTTCTTAAACCAAAGGAGTTTGAACTCACCACCTCACCATTCCATCCAAATATCTCCTTCCGGTTTTCCCCTCACAACAGAAAAAGTGCCAGGAAATTTCAACGTCTTTGCACACAGGACAAAAATGTCAACAGAGATGTGCCCATGAAGGTAAAGTGGAGGCTCTGGGACAGGGGTGAGGGCTTGGCAGGAGGGGAAGGGGTGTGGCTGTAAGGGCATCAGGGCAGAGGTGGGTTTTGGGTGTCACTGAAAGTGTGCTTGCACAGAAAACCTGGGGTGTGCCTGCTAGGACAACAGGCAAAGAGAGGGCTGTGGTCACAGGTAGTGGTATGAGTCGGGCTCAGAGGGCAATGGGAACGGGCTGCCGCGAGAGCAGCTTGGCTCTCAGAGGGGGCTGTGAGCACCCACAGGTCTCTGGCTTCCATGCTGTTCCTGCTTCCCCCAGGCTGTGAGGTGGATGAGGCGGCAAGGGTTTCCTTCCTTCCGTCTGCCCTGGGGCCCTAGAGGGCCTTTGGAAACCAGGCCTGCTACAGTGTTCTCTGTTCAGCCTTCCATGGGGAGGGCTGCCAAGCCTGTGCCACGCATGGCACAGCTCGGGAATGCCAGGGGCTGAGCGGTCGAGTGGGATGCCAAGCATTGGCTCTTACTGGCTACCCTGGGAGCAGAAGTGCTGTCTTCTCAAGGAGAGAAGCAAGCACGATGAGATGAGCCTGTCTCTCAGTCTGCACAGGGAACCTCATGTGCATCCAGGGGGGCAGGGCATGGGGTGCAGGGCCTGGCCTCCTCCCAGGGACATGCTGAGGCACAGGTCAGTCCGAGGATCCTTAGCCCAAGGGTGACCTGAGGTGGGAGGGCAGCCCAGCACCTTCTCCAGCTGAGGAGCAGGCACAGGGAGGCGTGGCCAATCCCCCAAAGCCACCTTACCAGTGGGAGCTGCATGAATCCAGACAGAGCACGTGGTGAGGGGAGGGGAGTGCAGGGTGGGCCTTGTGCCAACGGGAGTGAGCCAGACATGTAGGGCTCAAGGGGAGTTGCACAAGTGTGGGCCGGTCAGGAAAGGACTGTCTCCCTGAATGTGACCCCGCCCCTGGCAGATGGCGATCTGCAAGTTGCCCGCCCGGGAGCAGAACCCCCAGAGAACACAGATGCGGCAGCGGCTGCAGAAGAAGGCGAGTGTGCCTGGGGCGGCAGGGGCTCCTCCCTCCCACTGGGGGCCCACGTCAAGGGAGCAGGGCCTTCTGCCTCCCTTGTTGCCCACGCCCATCACCACAGTACCTGAGAGGCCCCAGTGGAGAGAGACCAGGGCCGAGGGCCTGAGCTGAAGGGCTCCCAGCAGACTTGGGCCTGAGCTGGGGCAGGCACCCCACACCGTGACTGGTTATCATGCCGTCAGGGCTCCCAGGGTTGTCCGTTTCTAGAGGCAGTTGGCTGACTGCAGGGAGAATTGGGAAAGGCAGTTTAGGGGCGGGAAGCTTCCCAATGGGGAATGTGGCCAGGGCTCCAGGAGCTGGGGTGGAGAGCATCTCAGGGGCCGGGCCTTGGTGGCACCTGAGAGCAGCTGCTCACCACCACCACCTCATGGCACAGGGAGTCGTCCCCTTCCTTGGCACCTTCATCCTGTATCTGGATAGGCTGGACATCGCCATGAAGGACTTCGTAGATGTGAGTGAACCTGCCATGGGTGGGGCAGGCTCCAGGATCTTGAGGCTTGGGGGCAGGGTCCTGGCCTGAGCTCTCAGCCCTCAGCCCCTTGCTGCCCATGTCTCCAGAGGCCTCACAAGCTGTCCTGGGGGGAGGGCTCACCTGCATATCCCCTCTGAGCGCTGGAGCCTGCAACCAGGTGCCCATCCCTGTCCCCCAAGGGTTGAAGCCGCATAGCCAGAGCCCCTGATTGCGAAGCTGCACAAGGTCTTGGCCGAGCTTGCTCAGCCTCTGAGTTGAGTGGCACCCAAGGGAAGGACAGAAATTGGGCCCCTGCGAGGTCAGGCAGCACCCACATGCCTGAGCCCACCCATCCATTCCCAGGCCTCCGTTTCCCTGCCTGCCATCAGACATGGTTGGGACAGCAGGTCCCTGAGCCTCTGCCGCCATGTCCCCTTCTGCAGAGCTAACAGCCTGTCCCAGGGACACCTCCTTTCCCTTGCTCATATCGAGAGGGGAGGGCCAGGGGCTAGTCACAGGCCAGGGGCTGTTCTGATGGACTCTGCCTTCCAGGGAAAACACAACATGCTGAAAATGACAAAGGTGAGCAGCTCTGCCCTATCTTCCAGGCACAGAGGGGATGGAGGGGTCAGAGATGCCCTGGGCGGGAACCCCAGGCTCCAGCCCATCCGTGTCTGTCTGCTCTCTCCGCTGGGATGGATACACACAGAAGGAGGAGAGCATCCCTAGGGAGCTTGTGGCTAAGGGACTGCAATCCAGGAGAACTTCCTGGGCGAGGGGCTGTGTGTATGCTACTCAGAGGACAGCTTGGAGCCTGGAAGGGACGGTCAGAGAAGGCTTCTTTAGAAAAAAGACCCAGAGGCCAGCCCCCTGCCCCTCCCACAGTGTGCCCCTCCAGCAGTCCCAGTGCAGGCCCGTCAGCATCCTCTCTGCCCCCCTTGCCACAGGAGATAAAAGTTCTCCAGGAAATGCAGCGGCTCCAGGTGGCAGCCAGCCAATATACTTTTCTGCGTGACGCAGAGTTTGCACTGTGGTTCCAATCCATGGAGAGGCTCGGTGACACTAAGAGGTGAGGGCTGGGCAGGGATTGCGGGACATCCAGGGTGGCAGATGGGGAAGGTTCTCCTGTCACGCACTGCAGAGAGGGCTATCCATGGCTCCTTGGTCAGCAGAGGGCCTTACACATGGGGACTGCGGGGCTCCAGGACTGCAGCTGCAGGGCGGGCCCTGGAGGGAGCCTGAGATGAGCAAGAGTGGACTCATGGCCACTTCTGTGTCCTGCAGCTACAACCTGTCCTGCCTACTCCAGCCCCTGTGCTAGAATGTCAGCCTCATCCTCAAGGCCAAGAACATCAGGCCTTGGAGAACATCAGCATGACTGAGTCCCCTGTGCAGGCAGGGAGTCAGTGCTGCAGAGTTGATCTGTGTGCTCTGGGACTGCACTGTGACACTCGCTCCATTCCCCGCCGACCAAGCAACAACCCAGTGCCTGGGAGACTGGCCTCCTTCTCTCAAATGGGTGGTCACATTGTCACCAATTTCACGTATTCCTCCTAGATTTCCCTATGTTTATAGTTACTCATGATTAGTACCAATTTGTTAGGCCTTTCATTAAAGTACGTATACCTGTTAGACTGTGAGTGTCGTTCTTCCTTTCTCCCTTCCCTGCCCTGCTACTTAGAGACCATTCTCTAGACCCACAGACAAAGACATTCATGCAGATTCGAGAGGGCTGTGTCTCCCCATGCAGGGTGCCACAACCATGAGTGCCCTTTCAGTTCTGAGGCTCCTACATGGAGCCCCATGCTGTCTCGTGGAGGGAGTCACTAAGGTTCTTTTCAGAAGTGCAATTCATACATCACTCGGTATCTTGCGATAATAAGGGTCTCACTGATTCCACACTCTCTAATGAGTTTTGGGATTTTGCTGCTCGAAGCCCTATTGACTCCGATGTGGTCCCCTCTATACAGTGTTTCCCAAATGATGTTTGTCACCAGGGTTCAGCAAAGTGGCCAAAGCACACAACTCAGCCCTAGTCACCAGAGACAATCCCCTGTGCGATTAGTGGGAAGTGCATATAATAAGAGTGCACAATCTTGGGAAATCAACACTGACAAAAAATGTCATCGGTGTAACATAGGACATATATATACACATATATGTCACATATATGTGTAACATGTATGTCATAGGTGTACATTTAGCATATATACACACAGATTTGTATGCATTCAGGTGTGCTGTTATCCGTGAATTTATACTTATGGATGGATGGTTTTGCTATGAAAAGTAACGAGATTCCTTCTGCGTTTTGCTAGAGTAGGGAGAAAGTTCAAAGCACAGAAAATTGTTGTCATGTGCAAGTGAACTTGTGCAAGATTATCTAGAACACAGAGACATAGAACGAATTGGCAGGTGCAATTGCTGGAAGAGGAGGGGTTACTAGTAACTGACCACAAATGGGTATGGAGCTTGCTTTGGTGGTGATGTGATTCACTGTAAGATAAGGGAGGAGACTGTAGCTCCTAAGAAACATACATACAGCCCTTGGGGAAACTCCTTTCAGAGAACACCTCAGCAGTGACCCAGGGCCTCTCTGGGTCCCAACTCCTAAAGCTTAAACCACATCCCAGTAGAGACTTTGGGCATCAAGTCTTGACAATGGGAGCCTCTGGGGAACATTCACCATCACAACTATAGCATCCTGCTCTGGATCCCTCAGAGATACATCCCCATATCACAATACAAAGTGCATTCATTCCATGACCCAGAACCTCGAGTTCTTGCTGTCTGAGCATTGTCACGATGCCAAGTCCAAAGTCTCACTGAAGGCAAATCCCTTAGCTAATAAACTCTCAATGACTTTTTTTTTTTGGATGTTACATTCTTCCAAGGTCTGGTAATGGAGTAGGCCCTGGGTGCACATTGCTATCCCCACAAGAACAGACAATGGAGTCCAAAGGAGGAACTGTCTCAAGGCAAGTCTGAAACCTGCAGAGCAAACCATAAATCCTTGGGTTTCATGATTGGCATTTGGGATACATGTGGACTTAGGATGGGCAGCCCTGCTGCTATAGCTTTGCCGGTCCAATTATTTGTGTGTTTGAAAGGCAGAGTGACAGGAAGACAGGCAAGGAGAATGAGGAAGAGAGGAAAGTTCATCCAGTTAACCGCAGTAACACTGCTTCAGCTGATACCCCACAGTATCCACTGTGAACCAGAGCCTTTCCTGCACCCCTCCCCAGAACAGCATGTGGTTCTGAACACACAGCAGGCCATCAGTAACTTAAAAGCACTCAGAAAGCTTGTGTTGCACAGGATGTGTGTGCAAAGTGGAACTCTATGCATGTCTGGCAGAAAGAGATACTTTTGTGACTGCAGTCGAAGAGCATCCACCAAAGCTGGACAGGACTAGCTCTTGGATCCTTCCCAGAGATTTAGACTATCAATATAAGAGAGGATACACACTTCAGTAAGAACACCAGGTTTCTCAGAAGAAACTTCACAGGCCTGACGCATGTAGAAGCTTATCTTCACATACCTGAAAGAATACACTTCCAACCAACGAAAAGTACATCTTAGACATGGGCAGGTTAAGGGAGTTCAGCATGAGCCTGGCCTGACAGGAATGCTACATTGCCCTCTAGTGGAAGCAAATGGACACCACATCGCAACCGAAAACAACCAACTAGAGGCCAAGCTCTCCTGTGCAAGATGAAATGTACAGACAAATACAGGGTCATAACTACTGCAACGCGATATAAATCATTTTACATCTTGTCAGGAAAGTTCAGGTAAAATCACAGAACTTACAGCAACGATAAGTAGTCCATCTGTGTCTACAAAATAATTTCTGACTAATCTTTGCAGGTGGTTGAAGTTAATGTCTACAATAAAGTTTTACAGGTGTGAATCATTTAGATACTCCCACTGTAAGGAGATGGTAAATACCTATAGATGATACACAAAAGAAAATGATAAGGAACGAAAGTATGTCATGACAGAAATACCAGCCCAGCACACTGGGCAACAATGCAAATGGAAAAGAAGACAAACAGCCGGAAGACAGATGAGAAGTAGTTAACAGGGACTGGCACTGTAGTGTGGAAGGTTAAGTATCCACCTGCAGCAAAGGCACCCCACATGGTGAGTCCCGGCTGCTCTGCTTCCTACCCAGCTCCCTGCTGATGACCTGGGAGAGACGTACAGCCTGGGAGACAGGAAGTGCTATTTCAAACACCTGGGTCCTGCCCCGCAGGTTGGAGACACACGCTGAGTTGCAGACACTGTGGCATAGCAGGTGAAGGTGATGCCTACAGGGCCGACATCCCATGGTGCTGCCTGTCTGAGGCCTAGCTGCTCCTCTTCTGACCCAGCACTCTGCTATGGCCTGGGAAAGCAGTAGTGCCTGGCACAAATATTTTGGCCCCTGCACACTTGTAGGAGACAAGGAATCATCAACTGGCTCCTGGCTTTGGGTCAGCTCACTCCCGGCCATTGCAGCCATTTGCGGAGGGAACCTGCAGGTCGGAGGTCGCTCTCTCATTCTCTCAGTCTCCCTGCAACTCTGCCTTTGATCAATATATCTTGAAAAAATTAAAATACAAGTCATATACTAAAGCAGTAACTTGAACCAAGAAAACAAAAGATCGGTCTAGTGATCATTGTAAAACACTACTACAGAAACCACAGGTGCTATAAATATATGCCATGATCATGGGAAAGATATCTCATGTTCCTCTTGGACAAATTAACCGATGTTTGACAATGTATGCTGAAGCTGCAAAAATGTACAGTTTAGACTGAGGATGGATTTGCCTTCTGGGAACCTGGGATTTTAGGACAGGGTAGGAAGAGAGAACACCGGGTAGGAGCCCCAGGAAACATCCTGGTCATTGACTAGCTAGAGTTCTCCAAGAAGAGCACAATTTCCATAGCTTGTCCACGTGAGGTGAATCTACTGGGAGAGGATGCATGGGGAATTGATGGCACAGCTTCTTTTCCTTTCACTGTAGCCCTGAGATGCCTCTACACCAACTCTCCAGTGTCCTACAGATGAGCAAACCTGGCGGTGTTCCTGGGGACACCTCAAACCCCGCAGATCAAAAAACACTCGACAAAAGCTAAGCAGAAAAACATACCAAAGCACGTCCCAATGAACTGCTGAAAACCACTAGCAACACCAAAACCTTCAAAGATCAAAAATGAGAAGCTAGGGGAGCAGCAAGATGGCGGAATAGGAAGGGAGCACACTGATAGTCTGGGAAGAGACAGTTTAATAAAAGTGGAGATACTGCAGATTTAGGGAAGAGTAGGGGAAGAAACAGCAGAGGAAACTCTTCTGGAACTAGTGATTCACAGTGGACCTGCGTGGAGAGCATGGGAGCCCAAGTTCAGGACACCAGCGGCAGACTCAACACACCAGCGCTGGAACGCAAGGTGAGCCGAACCCCAATAGCCCGAGACACCAGCGGGCAAGCGGAAAGAGGAGACTAGAGGGAACGAATCTTGAAACTCTGTGGGGAAAAGTTCACCAGGCTAACTAGAAGAGAGAGAGGGGGAAACAAAAAGGGACCGATACGGACATGAGTTTCTCTCTCTCCGCTCACCCCTCAAAGGTGAGCAAGACAAGGAGCAGGCACCATTTTGGACATACGTCATAAGCAGGGCAACCTCAGGTCTGCACCGGCCCTGAGCCTAGCAGAAAAACCTGACTCTGGGGCGGGGTGAAATAACAAAAGATTAGGATCTAACTTGGCAACCCAGTGGGAGACTGCAGGAGAATTGGAGCCCACACCGAGGGCAGCAGAGATTCCCTCTGTGGTCCTTGGGAAAGAGCTTCCGATCTCTGGCTCCTGTGGGTATATCATTTGCCTGCTAACTACCTCCAATTACATTCAGCTGTGCGTTTAGCTGTGCGGAATTACTTCCCTTTTGAATTAAAAAAAAAACAATGAAAGAAAGAGAGATTTACCACGCCTAACCTGGGAGTGTCACCTTTGACACACCCTCAACCCTGAGGAACCAAACAGAGCTCTCAGGCCAGACTCATCTCAAGCCTCTAAGACTCCACCGAAAGCAGACAGTACACTTAATTTAGAGCCATAGTATAACAAGAAAAAACACCACAGTGAAGAAACCAAATATCTCCAACATGCCAAACAACAAACGCAAAAACCGAGGGAACAAGAACAAGGAAGACACTATCACGCCCCCAAATGAAAAAGACACCCCAATTCAAGATCATGAAGATGATGAGATCGAAGAAATGCAAGAAGCGGATCTCAAAAAATTGATAAGAACATTAAGAAGTTCTCAAAAACAGATTCTTGAACTACAGAAGTCCTTAATGGACAAGATAGAAAATCTCTCTCGTGAAAATGAAATATTAAGGAGGAATCAAAATGAAATGAATCAACTAGTAGAACAAGAAACTGTGATAGTGATGAGAAATCATAATAAAATGAAGAATTCAATAGATCAAATGACAAGCACATTAGAGAGCCTCAAAAACAGAGTGGGTGAAGCAGAAGAGAGAATATCAGACTTAGAAGACCGAGAACAGGAAAGGAAACAGGAAAACCAAAGAAAAGAAGAGGAAATTAGAAATCTAAAAAATACTGTCGGGAATCCACAGGATACTAGTAAAAAACCTAACATTCGGGTTCTGGGAGTTCCTGAAGGCATGGAGAGGGAGAAAGGATTAGCAGGCATTTGCAGTGAGATACTAGCAGAAAATTTCCCAGGTTTGGAGAAGGACAGAGGCATCTTAGTACAGGAAGCTTATAGAACCCCTAGTAAACATGACCAAAAGAGATCCTCACCACGACATGTTGTAATCAAACTCACCACAGTGAAACATAAAGAAAAGATTCTAAAATGTGCAAGAGAGAAACGTCAGATTACTCTCAGAGGATCTCCAATTAGACTCACAGCAGACTTCTCATCAGAAACCCTACAAGCTAGAAGGGAATGGCGAGACATAGCCCAGGTACTAAGAGAGAACAACTGCCAGCCCAGAATATTATATCCTGCAAAGCTCTCATTTGTGAATGAAGGTGAAATGAAGACTTTTCATAGCAAACAGAAATGGAAAGAATTTGTCGCCACTCGTCCAGCCCTGCAAAAGATGCTTAAAGATGTGTTACACACAGAAACACAGAAACATGGTCATCAATATGAAAGCAGGTAAAGCAAGGAAACCTCACAGCACAAGATCACAGGAAGCTCAATTTGTCTTTGACATAGAATTAAAATCTGATTCTCTGTTAAAGCAATGTGCTAAAGTAATCTATTATGTTCTCTTGATGTCTGTTAAATTCTAATTGTTCAAAAACAGCTGAATTTTTATTAAGAGCTATGGGTTATTGAAATATGTGCTTATTTTCAAAGATTTGAATAATCACCTTGTAACAATGATCAAATTTGGTCTATGTTATGTCATGATTTTAAGGAATCTTGTTTCAACCAGATATTTTGGATTTTGAGCCTTCTTGGCATTCTTGACAGGCACTCAAAAAATCAAAGTTCCAAACAATCTGGACTCTAAAATTTCCAGTAAATCTTGGACTTTGTTTTTTTCCAGTTTGGGCCCAACTGAAAAAATCGAAGGACCTATGTCTCCCATCTTATAGAGACACCAACTAATCAGGCTATTTGTATTATATTAGAAGTACTGTCAATTGGTGACGTGGTACTAAATTTTAAGTTTCTATAATGGAAAATGCTATTAATACAAATGTTGGAGAATTAAAAAGTCTAATGATCTTGTGTTACTAGACATGATAGTTATTTTAATGAGAAAGCCCCAGAGGCCTAAAGGGTTAAATACGTGTAAAATCCTACAGGTGCTTTCAAAAATACTGTGAAGTAAGCAAGTGCCTCTTGTTGGTTGATGAGTTTATAGTTTTAAACATGGCAACTTAAAGTCTTTTGTCATCCACAGTTATATATGATTTGCTGCTCATAAAACTAAAGCGTTGTTGGTTCTGGGTTTAGCTGTCCTCCTATAGGTTCCTATGGACTTTTTCCAGCCACTTCTATTGTAATCGGTACTTTGGGATGGCTCTGTAAACAGATGAAGCCAATGATGTATTAAGAGTATCAACTGAGAGAAAGTATGGTTAACTGAGGTTACTAACAACAAAAAGCAATTCAAATCAATTGGCAATCTACAAAAAAGAGTTAAAGATTTCAAAAGCTATTATTAAAATTGCTATTTTGGTCTATTATGTTATGTTATCTGTGTGTACATATTGTATGTCCACATAGGAAAATTGTATTGAGTTTTATTTTAATTGGCTTATAGATAAGATTGTCCATAAATTTAAGCTGCTAAATTTAATCAAAGATCCATTTTACTTCGTGTGACCAGAATCTCTGCATCATATGTTTTATACTTGTTGGTACAAAGAAACTAAAAACATTTTATATGGTTGTGCTTAAGTCTACTGGTTAAACAAACTACACCATGTTAGATATTTAAGAGGTGTTTCCAAATACATGATTCTTAAAATGTCTAGAAGGCATTGGACCTTCTGGTAAATGCTTTCTTAAGTTGGTGTCTAATGGTTGAAACGGTTTGCTATGTATTCATGTAATATTGCTATTGTCAGCAAGCGATCTAGGACTTGCTCCCTCATTTCTCTATTCTAAGCCCTACTTGTTCTTTCATTTCTCTATTCTCCTCAAGGTAGGAAACTAATTCTATTATAAAGCAATCTGTAGGACGCACAATTTAATCTTTAGACCTAATGAAAGAGATGGCTAACATTTTTCTGTAATAGCATAGCCAAAATAAGAGCTTAAATAATAATCTCATAGCTAGATTTACTTCGCCATCAGCGAAGTAAACAGTAAGTAGAAAAAACCTCCCTTTCAGACCAAAGGGAAAGAAAGTTTTTAAGTGAGAATATAATTTTCCTCATGGGCATTGTCTACATTAGAAAAGCCACTACAGAACATGCCTGTGACTAGAGACTTGCAGTTCAGGCCACCGAAGATTAGAGATGGGACTTGGGCACTCCCTTGACTTGCATCCTCTGGTCTGCTTTAACACAAACCAGGAGGAAAAGAAAGCTAGGCATCAGAAGCAATGGGTGGCAGGCCTATTAATGGCTGATCTGTACAGTGATCTGCCCTCAAGGAGACCCAACAGGCCAGTCCACTGCAGTGGCTTTCAATGTGGTAAGCCTGGGCTTCAGCAAAAGTCAACTTGTGAAGAGCCCTGGCAGCTCTGGCAAGAGTTGGATCATTGGAAATGGACCTGCCCTGGAGTCGAAGGATGTCAGAGCCTCAGATCTTATTGGCTCTAAGCTGAAAAGCCTTTCACTCAGCCTAACTTCCAAAGTGACCACTGCAGCTGAGGGGATGGCCAAGTAGGGTCAGCAACATGGCAGGCAGAACTGTAAATTTCTTGTTAGAGATGCCCCCTGCCTTTACCTGGCCAGCTCTCCTCCCAGGCCAGCTAAGTAATGAAAGTCAACAGAGTGCCTTCCCCTAGGAGGTTCACACCTCCCTTAGGATGTACCCCATGTGAAGAGATAGATAGGTCTGGGCCTCTTAACTTACAAGGCCTAAAGCCCACCAGATTATTATCAAGCCCCTTCTATCAGGTTCTATTTGCCTCTCAATCAGAAAACTTAATTGTAGCTTAGACAGCTCCTTTCTTAGCTCCTCTAAGAATGACTCTGTCCTTTGTTCTAGACCCTGTCTAGCGCACTTGGGCCTCATTCCTTTGTAATCATAACCTCTACTCTACCTCCAATGGCTCTACTCCCAACCTGTGGGTACTGATGGTCCTCTTCCCCACTTAATGCTGTATAATTGTTCAGACCTGGTTAATGCCACTCTTAGGATCATTGGTTACTATCCTCACCCTGTCTTTTATGACCTTGTCTAAATATGATCAGAGTCGGTGAACTTGGAAGGCTTCCATAGCCTTGGCAACTCACGACGAGAGCCTAGGGTGGTTACTGGCGCCATAAACTAGAGTGTCAATTTGTTGGGTCAACAACAGGAGTCACTGTGCACTTGCTCCTCATGTGGGATCTCTGTCCTTAATGTGCTGTACATTGTGATTTAATGCTATAACTAGTACTCAAACAGTATGTTTCACTTTGTGTTTCTAGGTGGGTGCAAACGGTTGAAATCTTTATATACTCAATTGATCTTCTGTATATAAAGAGAATTGAAAATGAATCTTGATGTGAATGGAAGGGGAGAGGGAGTGGGAGAGGGGAGGGTTGTGGGTGGGAGGGAAGTTATGGGTGGGGGAAGCCATTGTAATCCATAAGCTGTACATTGGAAATTTATATTCATTAAATAAAAGTTTAAAAAAATGAGAAGCTTCAGCCTGACTCACAAAATCCTGGAGCTGAAAGACAATGCATCAATGCCTTCAGAACTTGGGAAAAACCATTTCCAACCTAAAAGCACATACATGTTTTCAATCACACATTAAAGGACAGTAAGATCAAAGCATATTTAGAGATGCCAAGCATCAAAAACTCTTCTGTATGTCATTGCTCAGAACCTACCAGAAGATGTGCTCAAGAAAACCAAGCGTGGAGGGGCTGGCGCCATGGCTCACTTGGTTCTTCCTCTGCCTGCAGTGCCGGCTCCCCATATGGATGCTGGGTTCTAGTCCTGGTTGCTCCTCTTCCAGTCCAGCTCTCTGCTGTGGCCCAGGAGGGCAGTGAACAAAGGCCCAAGTGCTGGTATCCTGCACCCACAGGGGAGACCAGGAGGAAGCACCTGGCTCCTAGCTTCAGATTAGCACAGAGCAGGCCATGTGGGCCATTTGGGGAGTGAGCCAACAGAAGGAAGACCTTTCTCTCTGTCTCTGTCTCTCTTACTGTCTATAACTCCACCTGTCAACTAAATAAATATAAATAAATATATAAATAAATATTTTTTTAAAAAAATCAAGCGTGGAAACAAAAAACTATGAGGAAAACATGAAATGCAGGATGAAGGAGCACCATCAGGAAAGAAGTGACCAAATTCCTGGAATGATGGGGAACAGAAACCCCAGGCTGACAACATCCACAAAGAGAAAAAGATCTTGAATCCACGTTGGAGCAACTAGGAGGTGGTAGGGAAACGTTCACCATGAAAGTAAAACTGAAAGAAAGTCTGCTACATATAGAAATGTTTATGAGACTGTAAGACAGTAAAGAAAGATTAGGATTCTACGAATGTTCAGCAAAATGAGCTAAGCAAAGGGTCAATATGGGGAGCAGGTGTTTCACGCATTGGTAAAGATGCCACTTGGAGAGGCATACACCCCATGGCAGAGTGCATGGGTTTGAGTCCTGGCTCCGATTCAGAGTCCACCTTCTTGCTCATGTGCACCCAGAGAGGTGGTCAGAGGAGCCTCAAGTACCTGGATCCCTGGCACACAAGTGCAAGACCCAAATGTAGTTCCAGGCTCCTGGCTTCAGCCTGACCCAGCCCTTGGCTGCTGGGAGCATTCGGGGAAGGAACCCAGCAGATGGACAATCTCTGGGTCCCACTGCCTTTCCAACAAATACATTTAAAAAAAAAACCCAAGTAACACAAATAGTTGTTCAAGCTAATCATGATAATCAGCACTGGTCTTGATGATCAAGATTCCCTACTTATTTACAATGATGTAAATGCTGCATACTAAACTAACCACACCCTGACATATCTGTACTAGGGCACTGGAGGGACAGCCAAAGTTCATTGCCTAGTTGGCAGTGGAGAGTTAGGGGGAGGAGAGCTCCATATTTCCCCATGTTGAGAAGCACAACACCAGCATGTGATTTAAGGACCAAGGTGTGGAGCTCAGAAGAAAGCTCTAAGAGTGAAAAGGATGATCCCTGAGAAGGAACGGTGGGAGAAACACCAAAAGGCCTTGATTAACCTATGTTATAGAAGAATAGGAGTTTCTGAAATGAGCCATTCTTACCTTAGCAAACTCAGAGAGCCTGTCATCACTCGTCAAAGACTGCCGACTTGCGAGGAAGCACAGTCTGAGGTACCCACGACACCCTCGCTATCTTCAAATTCGTTACATTCACCAGCACCTTCCCTGTCCCTGTCGAGCTCCCAGTCAAGGAAATGCAATTCACCTAAAAAAGCACAAGTTGCAACTTGCTTCATTTCAAATCATTAAATGGTTTACATCTATTTTTATTCTCAGCAGTTGTTATATCCCTGTTACTGAATAAAGGTTACAACTGCATTCAGATGGTGAAAAAGGTATCCCTAGCCTCATTTCTAGTCACTTGGTTGCTCGCATCTCTTAACCCCACCCAATCAAAGAGAACTACATTTCTTAGCTCTTGCCGAGACTCCATTGCCTGTTCAAGTAAACAGGTAACCGTGCATGTTGCATTTTGCCTCCTTTCCTACAAACCATGATCTTTTTCACTTCACATCATTAAGGTGACTTTCCTTATCACGAAACAGGGAATACCCTCAGTCCCAAATGTCCTTGTAAAATGAGGATATTTTCAGCTCAGAAGACCCAGCAGATATCAAAGGAAACAACTCAGCCAAGTGCAAAAGAAAAAAAATATTGGCCATCTTCTAGAGAGGCTGTCTGTACAAAGCTAACTTGATGGCTTAAGTCGCTAATATGAACGGTGAGGATTAAAAGTTACCAGCTTACTTTGAGTGCATTAAGATGTTTCAATAGTCTCGTTAAGCTATCTCTTTTAAGATTTGTAAAAGTACATGATTTCTACAATTCTTGTCTGTGTCTATCAACTGAGGTGTGTCCTTCAGGGGATGCCTCACCTCAGAAGACCTCTTTGGTTGTGTCCACGGGGACCGGTGGTGTCACTGTAATCTACTGGGTAGAGGTTGGAGAAGCTGCAAAACTTTCTGCAACACACAGCAACGTCCTCCTCCTCACGACAGAGGCATCTGGACCCAAGCGATAACAGTGCCAAGACTGAGAAACCCTATTTCCAACTGTCTAAAACATGAGGCAACACAAAATACTAACAGCACACACAACTGGCAAAAGTTACACTAACATCACACACTCATTGTTATAGTATTGTCCCAATAACCACAAGTTAGCCAAGCATCCCATGGTGCTGCCTGTCCGAGGCCCGGCTGCTCCTCTTCTGATCCAGCACTCTGCTATGGCCTGGGAAAGCAGTAGTGTCTGGCACAACGTCAGCTTCTTTGAGTTAAGGCCAAGTTACAAGAAAAACAAACAAACAAAAAAAAAAACAAGAACTGGCTGAGATAGATTATCAATCGATAGTAGAAATGAAAGATCTCCATGAGTGAGATCCCGGGGGAAAGAAGGGGCCATCAAAGAAGGAGGGACCTTCTTTTTCTGAATGGTGGAGAGAAATTCCATTTTAATGATGGCCTTATCTTAATAATGTCAGAGCTTGTGAACTCAAGAGGCATCCATACCCTTGGCAGCTCATGACAAGAGCCTCGGCTGATCACTGACAGAACAAGTAACAGTGTCACTTGTTAAATCAACAACAGAAGTCACTGTGCACTTGCTCCTGCTGTAGGAGCTCTGCCCTTAAGGTGTTGTACTATGGGAATTAACGGCAACACTAGCCTTCAAACATTACTTTATCCTTTGTATGTCGGTGTGGGTGCAAGCTGTGAAAATCGTTACTGACGATAGGGTTGATCTCTATATAAAGATAATTAAAAATGCATCTTAATGAAGAATGGGATGCGAGAGGGTGTAGGGGGAGGGCAGGTAGGTGGGAAGAACAGCTACAATCTGAAAGCTGTACTTTTGCAATTTATCTTTATTAAATAAAAGCTTTCTATAAAAATAGATAATAGATATTAATACCTAGAGCACTGATAGAGTAATATTAACAATAATATTAATAATGATAATAGAAAGATTCAAAAAAGAATGAATGCTCCAACATGGGGAGTATTCCATATAGCAGACTCCCAGAATGACAATCACTTCAAATAACACCCTGGCTCAGAATCAACCCTGAAGACATTCTGATGTGGCTAAAACACCTATGAGAGCACGTCAGGCAAGGGAAGACAAAACACTGTGGCAAAAAGGGTTCCACAGGAAGGACTTCTGTGGGTAGACCCCAAGACAAAGACGTGGCCATCCACAAACGATATACTTTACTCTGAAGGCATGAAAGAACTTCCACTTCCCCATGGCCCTGTCTAAATATTTTTAGGAAGGAGTCAGTGGATTCCATAGGCTTCCACAGCTTAGGCAGCTCAGGTCAAGATCCTCAGGTGTTCGCTCATGTGCTAACTCTTAAATTCTCCACAGGGGTCACTGTGCACTGACTTCCCACGCAGGACCTCTCTCCTCAGAGAGTTGAGGTATGTGAGTTAACAGTACCACTTGGTCACAAAGGTCTACCACACTTTCATGTGGATGACATCACCTATGGATTATAAGCTAGAAGAATGTCTAGTACTCGCTAAAGTCACGCCATCCTTGGGTTCTTCTCCAAAGTTATCTCACTCAACCGCAACTGATAATACATACCTACGTAAGTCAAATCTCAGAAAGCCTTACTTTCTTTGAATTAAAAAGTACTTGCATCTCTTGTTTGTTGTAAAAACAAGCCTGTCGGTGTTCTATTGCATAGTAGGGTAATACTACTTCACAAAAACATACAGTATTTTCTCAAAAGCTAGAAGAAAGACTTCTGAATGTACATACTACAAAGAAACCTTGAATATGGAAGGGGTGGATGTGAATGACCTAATATGATCATTTAAATGTATGCATGTAGGGCAATATTACATTGCACCACATCAAGATGTACAGCTACTCTTTGTCAACAAATAAAAATAAAGAAACACATCAAAAAGAAAATACATCATTGTTCAGTTAACTGCATCTCCAAATGTCCACTCTTTTTCATAGAAGTATATGCCATTCCAAAGTTTCAAAATATGTATAGTATGCAGCCGGTCATGTTCTGTCGATGACTTCGAGGTAAATTCTACTGCTGTCAGAGAAGATGCCCCTAAAGGAGATGGAGGAGGAAGAAGGGTGGGAGGGCTGGTGTGAAGTTAGGTATGGTGGGAGAATCACCATGTTCCTAAAGCCGTGCGTAGGAAATGCATGAAGTTGGTATAGCTTCCATAAAAGGTGTCTGGGAACACATTGAAATAAAACATTCCAGGATTCCATGGTTGGCTGTGCACTGTGTAGAGAAAATCAGTGTCTACAGGGGCTCTTTGCTGCACACCCAGGGCAAGGCTCTTTCCGTCTTTTCTCTAGAAGATGCCATTTGGGAAGAAATTATGGACATCTAGTCGTCTATTTTCCTGTCTAGTCTAGCAGTAGAGGGTGCACTGCGCTTCCAACAAATCCAAGACTGATGTGTGCTTTTGTGGAGTGGGAGGCAAGGGTGTGACAGTCAAGGGATACTATTAACAAAGGAAACATGGGTTGAGAAGGAATTTAGCCTAATGGCTTAGATGCTTTGATGCCAAGTTCAGATGCCCAATTCTCACATCAGAGTAGCTGGTTTTGATACTCATCTCTGGAGCCTGACTCCAGTTTCTTACTAAAATACATCTGGGGAGGCAATGGTGACCCCGGCTCCCATAACAAGTTCCATGCTAGTCACATGGGCAACCTGGTTGGAATTGCCAGTTCCCAGTTGCAGTCTGGCACATCTCAAGGCACTTGCGGCATTGGGAAGTGAGTGAATTAGCAGGTGGGAGCTCCTCTCCCCTCTCTCTGTCTCCGTTCATTTCTTATGTTAAGATGGGAAGAGTGGCGAAGGCCCTGCCAACTCGGAAACAAAATGCATTAGTTATAAAGGAAAAGTCTGTTATATTCAGCCACACAAAAACCTTAATTCATGCATGGCAAAGCAAGATAAAGGAAAAACAAATACCGACTAGGAAAGTGTAGTTGGCATTCCTATTATATCAAAATAAAAGAAACCTAACGTACACATTGTTCTTGGAAACGAGGGAGAAATGGCCAAAATTCCAACAGAAAGATGGGCAAAGGACAAGGACAGTTTACAGGAAAAGGGACACAAGTGGCTTTTCTTCCAATGGAAAGAGCGCCACCTTTCTGCTGTGCAGAGAAATGCAAGTAAAAACTGCACATCTCTCATTCGGCTAAAATTCAAGTAGTTGGCAGCACATAGTGGAAAAAGAAGACACTCCTCGAGGGGCGGTAATGAACATGCGAACCCATACAACCTCTATCAAAGGGGAATCTAGCAATAGAGTTCTACACTATATCTGCCATTTGCACTGGCAGTGTCACTTCTGGGAGTTAACGCCACAAGGATAGGGGCATATGTGGTTTCTGTGTTTGTGTTGCTAACATGCAATGCCTGAGACTGGATAATCTGGGAAGATCAGAAATTTATTGTGCTCACACCTGGAGTGCCTGGGAAGTCCAAGATCAGGCCATCAGCATTCTTTGTCTGATGAAGGTCTTACCACTGCATTGTCACATGGTGCAAGGCTGAAGGCAGAAGGGCAAGAGAGCAAATTAGCTGAACACCACATGAAGCCTGTTTGACAGGAGCCTCAATCCCTGGTTTCAGTAAGGCCCAGCCCTGACAGTTGTGGGTATTTGGAGAGTGAATTAGTGGATAGTGATTCTTTCGCTCTCGCTCTCGCTCTCTTCCTCTCTTTCTCTCTCTCTCTCTCTCTCTCTCTCTCTCTGTCACTTTGCTCGTGTGTGTGTGTGTGTGTGTTTCCACATCTCAAGAAAACTGAAAGAAGAATTCATCAAAGGCAACCATTGTTCTTCAGTGAATACTGTAAAATAGACAAAACTGATGGCCTGCTCAGTTCTGAAGAGGTGAACTAAATGCTGATACCATTTACAAATGATGGTCCTCTTTCTAGAACACAGAAGGAAACAAACTCAACCAAAGCCTAAGCAACCTAATTTTATTTTTATTTGTTAAGAGTCTTTCCTGATTTACTTTGAAGATTCCTGGGTTCATATTTCATATTTATTGATTCCGTATGGAAAGGTAGAATGACAGCGAGGGAAAGACAGAGTATTTTCCATTCCCTGGTTCTCTTCCCAAATCCTGCAACAGCTAGGGCTGGACCAAGCCAAAGCCAGGAGCCAGCACTTCAATCTTGGGTCTTGGAATTGTGTGGCATTTTGTCATCTGTTGGGGCATAGTCTGTTTGACAGGTGCATCTGCAGGATCTTACAGCAGAAGCACAGAGTAACAAGGACTCCAAAATGGGATATGAGTGCCCCTTGTACTTTAATCACTGGACCAGATGCCCACCACAAGAGTGATGATTTCGTACAGTCATTGTCTGCTAAGTCCTTTGTATGAGTGAAAATTAGGAAAAGCAAGCGAAAGGAGACAAGTAACATCCCCCAAATTGGCTTAACGCACAGCATCACAACGTTCACCCACAACTTAACTTCAACAATGGCCAAGGGCAATGGCAAGGGCAGACATTTCTCCAAAGACGAAAAGCGCAAGAGCTCTACGAAAAGGACACAGTGTTATTTGTCACTGGCCATCACAAATCTAGTATACAATGAGATGGATAGCCCTTCAAAACCACCTAGAGGCTATTCAAATAACCATGAACCTGCAGTTGCATTCTCAACTAGCTACCTAAAAGGACTGGAAATAAGTATGAAAACTATTTATACAGAAGAGTTCACAGGATGCACACTAGCCAAAACACAACCACAGCTCCAGGGTCCATCAGTAGATGAATGAACAAACACAATATGGTATACTCGTATGATGGAATTCAGCATGAAGTAGAATACAAGTACTGATACGGGCTACCGCATAGGCAAACCTTGAAAACATGATGCAAGTTGAGGGACTCCAGATATAGCAGAGAATAGTTTATAATGCTAGCTCTATGAAAAATCCAGAGCATACTCAGAGACCGAGAACTAATGGGTGGTTGCAATTGCTGGGGGAGGGGAGACTGGAAACTGGCTACTACTGGGCCTAGAGCTTGCTTTGGAGGTGATGTGATTCACTATTAGATGGTGGCGGAGGTGGTGGGGGGCACTAAAGCTCAGAATAAACTTAAATACAGCCTTTTGGGAAAACTTCTCTGACTGCACCCACCAGTGAACTAGGGCCTCGCTCTCGGTCCCAACTCCCAAGGCTTCCACCACAACCCACTACAGACCTTGAGGATCAAGGGTTCACAACATGAGCCTTTGGGGAACATTCAACATCAAAACCCTAGCATCCTGCACCAACCCCCCCCCCAACATTCATCTCCATATCCCAATACAAAATGAGCTCATGTGTAGTTTGTAGAAAGTAATTTGGAACAAAATGTTTTGTATGTGGATGAAGTTGAAGTCTAAAATAAATGTTTATAGGTGCGAATAGTTTATAGATTCCCATTGAAATGAGTCAGTAGATACCTACAGATGATACACAAAAGACAATGATAAGCAACCAAAGTATGTCACTATAGAAGATCAGCCAAACACAATGGGCAACCATGCAAATAAATGGCAAAGAAGACAAAAGGCCATATGAGAGATAAGAAGTCGTTAGGAGGGGCTGGCACTGTAGTGTAGTAGGTTAAGCGCCCGCCTGCATCAATGGTATCCCATATGGGCACCAGTTTGAGTCCCGGCTGCTCCACTTCCTATCCAGCTCTCTGCTAATGGCCTGGGAAAGATATACAGCCTGGAAAGACAGTAAGTGATGAGTCAAATCCTTGGGCTCCTGCCACACATGTTGTTGACCCAAATTGAGTCTGAGACACCTTATTTGACTTAAGTTTGGGGGGACTGAACCAGCAGACGGAAAATCTCTGTGTCTCTGCCTTTCAAACAAATACATAGCAATTCTTGGGAAAAAGAAAGCACAGCGGCTGGCACTGCGGCATCGGGGGTAAAGGCGCCTCCGGCAGGGCAGTGCCGGCATCCCCTACGGGTGCTGGTCCGAGTCCCGGCTGCTCCTCCCCTGATCCAGCTCTCTACTGGGGCCAGGGAAAGCAGTGCATGATGGCCCAAATGCTTGGGCTCTGGCACCCGGTAGGGAAACCCAGAGCAGGCTCCTGGCTGCTGGAATTGCATCGGCACAGCTCCAATCGTTGCGGCCATCTAGGGGCTGAATCAAGGGATGGAAGAACTCTATTATCTATCTATCTATCTATCTATCTATCTATCTATCTATCTATCTCCCTACCTATCTATCTACCTACCTATCTATCTCTGTCTATCTTCTTCTGTCTCTCTGTAACACTGACTTGAAATTAAATAAATACATCTGCAAAATGAACCAAAATGACTCCTGGCCTCGGTCATGACTTCCGTAATTCCCCAGCCTTATGGGTTGAAGCAGGGAGGACTAGGGCTCTTCCTATTGCTTGGAGGACATGGAAAAGAAAGCAGCTCACCCAAAACTCTAGGGATTACAAACTAAGTCTAATGCCAAGTTCCTCACTTGCCTCCCTAGGGAGGAAAATGATTTGGCCCTTGTCATCTGAGATTCTTGAATAAAACACTAAGCAAACCAGACACGGAAGGAGTCTGTTTCATCAGGCACTCGTCGTATTGCACTCTTCTAAAGAGGGTGGACTATTTGAATGAGCTCAGACCTGTTTCCAAATGGATGTCATTCTCTGTGGTAACAATGAAGCTTCCTAACCAGTAGTTGATCCCCCAGCCCTAGTGATTTTCTGTGAGGTCTTTTGCTCTGTCGATAAGGTGTCCTGTTTCTGGGGCCCTGCATGCTGAAGATGGGAGATCTGATGCCAGTTTGGGGGGATGGCTTTCAGGTGAGCTCTCTCCCCTTCTCCTGGAGTTCTTGGACGTGGCTGATATCATAGCCAGAGACACTGAACCCGCATTCCAGGAAGATGCGCTTTAAGCTGCGACCTCGAAATCTCCTGAAGGGGCAGTATCCATGACTCAAAGATGGAGTTTATAGCCTGTTGTGTCCCTAACCTTGGCTTTTCATGGGTCCCCATACCTGGCTTGTTTCTTAGGGGTTTTCCCGAAGGAACATGCTAGAGTGTTTTGGAAATGATACGAAAAGTAGGTTTGGGACCCAGCTGTATGTCCTCAAGCTTAGGGCCCTGTCTACATTCAAGTCTCTTCAGGGAACCGAGGAGTGGGACTGTGTTTGCATCCTTGTGTACGGTTAAGGGATGATATTGCGGCAGCAGCCTAGAGGGGCCTTGGCATATCTTTGTAAGGGGAAAGTGTCCACATAATGGAACTTTGAAGATGTGACCTCACTTCCTTGGTGATAGAACTTAAACTCTGATAGCAACCGTCCTTAGCAGCTCACTTGATGGGAGACGTTCAGGAGAAGACAATGTTCTCTTGTTGCTGCCAATCGTTGCCAGGCTCTGGCCCTAGCAGGGCCCAGGGTGAAGGCTTTTTCTGGCGGTTGAGACGTTGGCTCCGCTCTCACATTGGGTGTCTGTGGCCTCGTACTGCAAGGCAACCACAGGGAACAGAACAGCCCGGGAGGCAGCCACAGGTAACGGGAACAGTCCCGCCCTGACAGGGGATCCCCTGTGACCCTATCGGGGCCTTCTTTGCCCCTCCCTTCACCATGGTGGTGGCAGAAGAAGAGGGGCTCTTGCTGCCCAGCAACACGATTCACGTGTAGGAGCCTACTGTGCCTTCCGTGTTCATACCCTCTTTTGTGGACAGCTGGTTGGGCCAAGTGGGTGTTGGGGGACCTCCTCTTGTCTTCTGGAGTCCTCTCTGCCTGGAGGTGGGTATAGATGCCCCTACTTTCCTGACCTGGGTAACAGGATGCCTCATGGGGGGAATTGTTCTCTGTGGGGACAGCCAAGCACGACACTGATGCCTTTGGTCCGGGCTGCCACACACTCTCTTTGCAGAGCTCCACACTGGAGTCCACACACAGAACAGAGGAGGAAGCCATCGGCATCGTCGATGGACACGTGAGTCAGGCCAACAACTTGGCTAATGCTGGTGTGGAGTGAGCGAGGGGCCCAGGAGTACCCACGTGTTGGGGCACGAGATGACCACGGTGTGCCTAGAACCACTTTCCGAAGGGAGGAATGCCCCTGGCTTTTGGCCTCGCCTTCTCCCACTCAGTCACTGACCCCCATCCCACTCTCCAATAAGTCTCCTCCCCTTGGCAACTGGGTGTCGGGAAACACCCTGTTCACACAAGCATCGTGTGTGGCCGTGGTGCTGAATGTTTTCCCACCTAGTCCAAGAATCCTGTGCAGTCCTTAGTCAGCTCCACTGCCTTCCAGGTCTTCTCCAAGGTTTAGGACTCAATGATCCTACCAGGAAGGTTTTCCCACAAAAAAGGGCAGAGGGTTCACCCAAAAGGGTGAAGATATCACACAGGACTGAAGCCTGGCCCCCGCCTGTTCTATTCCATGTGATGACATTGCCCCTGTGGCCACACTTGCATGGCTGCTGGGAAGCGTTGGGATTCAGTTGCATTGCCACGGCAGCGGTGCTGTAGGACACAGCCTCAGTGTCTGCTCACGGAGCGCAGTCTGCTAGGCTGCTCAAAGCACAGGAGCCCAGCTTGGGCAGCTCTCCCAACAGGAGTCGCTTGTTCCCATTTCTGGCGGCTGCCTGTCAGGGTATGGCCGAGGTGATTTCTCAGGAGGGCTCATTGCCATCTCCATCCCCAGCTTCATATGCTCCCCTGGGTTTCTCTGTGCCCCTGTCGCCTCTGCAAATGAGCACAGCAAGGTGATGGGATGGGGCCCACCCCATTTCTTGGGGTCAGCTCAATCACCTCCTTGCAGATTATTGGCCCAACTGCAGCAGTCACACTCAAGTGCTCGGGGGTCAGAACAACCCCACGTGTGTGTTGGTGATGGGGGCCACAATTCGGCTCTTAACAGGCAGTGATGCCCTGCTGAGTACAAACTCCAAGGACCAGGCTGGCTGGGGACAGGGTCTGCACGTGTGTCGGTGTAATGGCTGAAGTCACAGCACTTTGCAGAACGCCTGTGGCCATTACGCCACAGGCAGACACCTCTGAATACAGCTTCTTTTCAGGATCTGGCCTCCCCTGGGGCTTCCTATCCTACTCTGCCCACTTGTTTCCATCCTGCAGTCTGGTGGCAAAGCAAATCACACGGTGGCCCTCATTTCTAGCTCCCCCAGGGGCACGGAATCATCTTTCACTGCTGGCCCCCTGGGAGGACTTTCTCATCCCTCAGTCCCTGTTCAGGCTCTTGGCCCCAACTGGGGTTTTCTCCCAACCCGGGGGTCTGCTTGCCTGTGCTCCCTGGAGCTGCCACTGACTCACGTCCTTTCTGGTCCTCCCTAGTATGGAAATGGGTCCATGCTGTACTTGGCAGAGCTCTGTGCCATGCGGACCCTACAGCCAGAGACTAAAGAGATGCTGGTGGATGCCCTGGTCCTGGGCCCCCCGGGAGAAAGGATCTGCTACTTCAACACCTTCCTGTGTGCATACAGCGACTTCTCCACCAGCCCCTATTACTTAGACCAGATATTTGACAGGTGGGTACCTGCCTTTCAGCACTGCGGTGATGCAGAGATGAATCTGACCTGTTGTAGATGACCTAAGTGACTTAAGACATGGCGGGCATGGAACGGGTGCCTTTCTCTGTGGACAGGGCTGCTGGCACACTGCGTCACACCTCTTGATTTTCTTTCTCTGCACCCTCACGAACCAACTTCTCTACTCAGGTGGGAACCGGCCATGGGACCCTATGTTTGGAAACCTCCCAGATGGCGATCCTGCTTTCCCCTTTTGCAAGAATTGGAAATGTTTTCTTTAATAGGCAGAGTTCGACAGAGAGAAAGAGAGAATGAGTTCTTCTATGTGCTGGGTCACTCCCCAAATGGCTACAACAGGCAGGGCTCTGGCAAGCCAGACCAAGGAGCATGAAGCTATATCTGGGCCCCCTCTCAGGAGTCCCAGGGGTCCAACTACTTAGGCCATCATGCGGCGCTTCCCCGGGCTCATTAGCAGGGAGATGGATACCAAGGACAACAGCCAAGACTTGAACTGGCCAACCCTGATATGGCTTGCCTGCATCACATGTGGGCAGGGGGATTGGAAGCTGCTATACCTTGGTACCAGCCATGTTTCCTGCTTGTTCCAGCTGCTCCTGTCCTTGATATATGCCCAGAACAGGTGCCCTCAGGGTTGGTAGCAGTTGCCCAGACCCCTCATCGACCTGGCAGGTCTGCAAGGAATCATTCACTCTACACATATATGTTGAGCCCTCACTTTGCGCAGTTTTCCAGACACTTGCTACAAATCCAGTGAGCAAAGCATTCAAGGGCCTCGCATTTGTGGGGAATCAGACCCTCACAGCCCAGATCCTATACAAGTCCTGTCCTGCAGCGGCAGAGCTGAGGCTTGCAGACCTCCTCTGGGAGTAGCTGCAACGTCCCCTACTCTGATCAGAAGGAGAACCCCACGTCCCACTAAGATGCGGGTAGATTGGGGTGCAGATGTGGCCTTCTGTCACTCTAGAGAGTGGCAGGAAAATGAGGGCTGAGGCAAGGCAGAGGCAGACAGCAGGTGCAACTCCAACTTCTGGCCCCACCACATGCAAAGGAAGTGCTGAAGAGCAGTGCTAGGGACAGGAGCAGACACGTTGTGTCGAGGAGCGGGCACGCTGGGGCTCACAGACAACACCCAGATAGCCATGTCCAGGGCAGTTGCTTCCAGCTTTGCCTACCCTCCCTGACCTCCAGACCCAACCCACCATCCCAGGAGCAACCTACTCCCAAGTCTGCCCAGAGCCAGAGCCTAGGGGCCTCCACCTTACAACACCATGGGAATGAATGGGAAGGCACTGAAAGGAAAAGGAGAAGCCATCGAAAGGAAAGCTACTGCCGGCAATGCCAGAATCCCACATGGGTGCTGGTTGGTGTCCCTGTTGTTGCAGTCCAGATCCAGCACCCTGCTCGCGGTCTGGGAAAACCAGGGGAACATGGTCCAGGCATTTGGACCCCTGCCACCCATGTGGGAGACCTGGATGGAGCTCCGCACTCCTCGCATGAGCCTGGCCCAGTGCTGTCCACTGTGCCCATATGGGGAGTCAAGCAGTGGATGCAAGATCTCTGCCCCGGTGTGTGTCTCTCCCTCTCTCTCTGTAACTCTTGGGATTCACAGGAAAGAAATCGCTTTGGGAAACAGCAAAGCATGGCATTGTCTTTAAGAAGCTAGAGTTCACAGGCAGGCTCTGTGCCCCACCCCACACAGGGAGTCCTGGAAGGGCAGCAAGCAGGGAAAGGTCAAGGCTGACTCTGCTGCCCGCTCTCCTTCCCCAGGAACATGGCTTCCTGTTTGGAAAGCTGCAAAGCCAAGTACAAGGCAGAACTCTGCGATCGCATGGATCTCCCGCTTCTGAAGATGAGGGTCGGCTACAAGCAGGTCCGCTTGCCCAGAGGAGACCTGCAGACCCGTGTGTACTTTCTGCGTGTCAGGATGGCCTACCCAAATGCCACACAGGCAGAGGCAGTTGGTGAGATGCACTGCCCTGGGCAAGATCCTCTCAGTGGGCTTTGGGGCTGGAGTCCCTTTCGAGGCAATGGGATCGCTCCTGGGTTGGGAGAGGCCATTGCAAAGGGCTTGATGTTGCTGACCCTTTCTCTTCTCCCAGCTCCTGCTCTACTTGCCGGGCTGCAGTCATGCCAAACACTGGCTTTAGAGCCAGATCCCCCACTGCTCCCAGAGCTAGAACCTATTCTGGAGCCAGGATCCACTTCCAAACTGAGGCCGCCCCCATGCGCAGAAGCAGCACCAAAGACAACTACCAAAGTCTCCTGCGAATGTCGGGGGCCTGCAAACAAGCAGCCTCACAAGACGGCTGGCATCACGACATTCCCCGCCAAGCTGCTGGCGGAACAGTTCACACTGATGGACGCGGTGAGCAGTGGGCTTGTCTCGGCAGGGCCAGGGCCGAACACCCCTTTGGCACCAGCCTCCCCACATCTGCCCCCACCGGAATCCAGCGGCCTGGATCCAGTTCAGGCTTCAGGTCCCACCACCTACGTGACTGGCCGCATTGCTTCACTCCCAAGGCTGCCTTGCTCCCATGGCTGGCAGAGATGGCACACAAACCACGCCAGCTGCACAGTGACTCTGCAGATCGACTGACATGGGCCTGGCAGAAAGCAGGGCTGGTTCTGACCCACAGAGTGCTGGGCGGTCCTAGGTGTAGGGCATCCAGGTCCACCCACTGCCTTCCCATCTGCCTGGGATGCCACAGGTGTCCTGGGTCCTAGCGCACACATGCCACACAACACCTTGTTGGAGTTGCCACAGGGAGCAGCACTGGCACAGGGACAAGGACTCCAGGGCAGATGCCGTGATAGGCAGAAGGATGAGATACTGGGCGGGATGCCTGGGAGCACACACCTCTGTCTCTTCGCTCAAGGGGTGAGAGGGTTGGGATCCGGGCTGGCAGGAGCGAGGCGCCCTCAGTGGCAGAAAACAGCCCAGCTGCTCCCACGTTGGGCAGCTGCATGCCAAGCTCCCTGAGCTGCAGCTTCAAGCACTGTCACTTGCCAGGGGGGGTGGGCTTCACTGCATTCTGAGCAAGGGTGGCTGTGCCCAAGGGATACCCTCTTGCCCCCAGGAGCTCTTCCAGAACGTGGTCCCCTATCAGTGCCACAGCTCCATCCGGATCCAGCAGAACAAGGAGGTCAATGCGCAGCTGCCCCCCACTGTGCTCGCTGTCATCATCCACTACCACCGTGTGGCCCATTGTGTTACTACCACGTGCTTGGGGGACCCCAGCATGAAGGCAGAGGACAGGGCCCGCGTGGTGGAACACTGGATCAAGGTGGCCAAGGTAAGCTGAGGCTGGCCCAGGGGCTCCCCCTCTGCATGGCAGGGACGTGCCACTTTGCTTCCTCAGCTCTCAGGTGTACAGGCTGTGGTCACAGATCCTGCCCAATCCCGGGAATCCTCGCATCAACCAGGCGGCCTGATCTGACTCACTTGTCCCAGAACTAAATGCTCACTTCCCGCCAAGGCCCCTGACAGGGGTTGAATCCAATCCTAGCCCATGTGAGCGTGGCTCATGGGGGACCTATCACTGACCTGGGGCTCCCTGGCCAACTCTCTGATGCACGAGGGGGATGTCAGCACAGCTGGCTGAGCCTGGCTCAGGTGGGGCTCCAAGCCACCTGCCATTCATCCGCTCCCCTCCCTAGGAGTGCCTGGCCCTCCAGAACTACTGCTCGGTCCACACCATCCTCTGCGCTCTGCAGAGCCACCCGGTACGCCAGCTAAAAACAACGTGGGGAGAAGTCTCCAGGTGGGTGTGCATCTCTCAAAGCACCTGCTGGACCCGGGGCTACCCTCAGGCCTAAGCACTAATCCTCCAAGACTCAGAGAGGCTGGTATGCTGGGACACAGGGATAGGCGTGGACTGCCAGGGGCAGGGGTGGGGAGCACCATCTTTCAGCTGCCCTGGGACATGAGGACTGGGTTTCTGCCTCAGGATGACATTTCCATTAGTCAGGCACATGTGGCTTCCAAACTATGTACTTGCACCTGTGCACCACGCAGCACTGGACCTGCTTGGGCACTCCAACTCTTTACACACACACACACACACACCCCACACTCAAAACAGAAGATAATACCAGGCAGGGTGGATCCTCTGATCTTTGTTCTTAAACCAAAGGAGTTTGAACTCACCACCTCACCATTCCATCCAAATATCTCCTTCCGGTTTTCCCCTCACAACAGAAAAAGTGCCAGGAAATTTCAACGTCTTTGCGCACAGGACAAAAAAGTCAACAGAGATGTGCCCATGAAGGTAAAGTGGAGGCTCTGGGACAGGGGTGAGGGCTTGGCAGGCGGGGAAGGGGTGTGGCTGTAAGGGCATCAGGGCAGAGGTGGGTTTTTAGTGTCACTGAAAGTGTGCTTGCACAGAAAACCTGGGGTGTGCCTGCTAGGACAACAGGCAAAGAGAGGGCTGTGGTCACAGGTAGTGGTATGAGTCGGGCTCAGAGGGCAATGGGAACGGGCTGCCACGAGAGCAGCTTGGCTCTCAGAGGGGGCTGTGAGCACCCACAGGTCTCTGGCTTCCATGCTGTTCCTGCTTCCCCCAGGCTGTGAGGAGGATGAGGCGGCAAGGGTTTCCTTCCTTCCGTCTGCCCTGGGGCCCTAGAGGGCCTTTGGAAACCAGGCCTGCTACAGTGTTCTCTGTTCAGCCTTCCATGGGGAGGGCTGCCAAGCCTGTGCCACGCATGGCACAGCTCGGGAATGCCAGGGGCTGAGCGGTCGAGTGGGATGCCAAGCATTGGCTCTTACTGGCTACCCTGGGAGCAGAAGTGCTGTCTTCTCAAGGAGAGAAGCAAGCACGATGAGATGAGCCTGTCTCTCAGTCTGCACAGGGAACCTCATGTGCATCCAGGGGGGCAGGGCATGGGGTGCAGGGCCTGGCCTCCTCCCAGGGACATGCTGAGGCACAGGTCAGTCCGAGGATCCTTAGCCCAAGGGTGACCTGAGGTGGGAGGGCAGCCCAGCACCTTCTCCAGCTGAGGAGCAGGCACAGGGAGGCGTGGCCAATCCCCCAAAGCCACCTTTCAGTGGGAGCTGCATGAATCCAGACAGAGCACGTGGTGAGGAGAGGGGAGTGCAGGGTGGGCCTTGTGCCAACGGAAGTGAGCCAGACATGCAGGGCCCAAGGGGAGTTGCACAAGTGTGGGCCGGTCAGGAAAGGACTGTCTCCCTGAATGTGACCCCGCCCCTGGCAGATGGCGATCTGCAAGTTGCCCGCCCGGGAGCAGAACCCCCAGAGAACACAGATGCGGCAGCGGCTGCAGAAGAAGGCGAGTGTGCCTGGGGCGGCAGGGGCTCCTCCCTCCCACTGGGGGCCCACGTCAAGGGAGCAGGGCCTTCTGCCTCCCTTGTTGCCCACGCCCATCACCACAGTACCTGAGAGGCCCCAGTGGAGAGAGACCAGGGCCGAGGGCCTGAGCTGAAGGGCTCCCAGCAGACTTGGGCCTGAGCTGGGGCAGGCACCCCACACCGTGACTGGTTATCATGCCGTCAGGGCTCCCAGGGTTGTCCGTTTCTAGAGGCAGTTGGCTGACTGCAGGGAGAATTGGGAAAGGCAGTTTAGGGGCGGGAAGCTTCCCAATGGGGAATGTGGCCAGGGCTCCAGGAGCTGGGGTGGAGAGCATCTCAGGGGCCGGGCCTTGGTGGCACCTGAGAGCAGCTGCTCACCACCACCACCTCATGGCACAGGGAGTCGTCCCCTTCCTTGGCACCTTCATCCTGTATCTGGATAGGCTGGACATCGCCATGAAGGACTTCGTAGATGTGAGTGAACCTGCCATGGGTGGGGCAGGCTCCAGGATCTTGAGGCTTGGGGGCAGGGTCCTGGCCTGAGCTCTCAGCCCTCAGCCCCTTGCTGCCCATGTCTCCAGAGGCCTCACAAGCTGTCCTGGGGGGAGGGCTCACCTGCATATCCCCTCTGAGCGCTGGAGCCTGCAACCAGGTGCCCATCCCTGTCCCCCAAGGGTTGAAGCCGCATAGCCAGAGCCCCTGATTGCGAAGCTGCACAAGGTCTTGGCCGAGCTTGCTCAGCCTCTGAGTTGAGTGGCACCCAAGGGAAGGACAGAAATTGGGCCCCTGCGAGGTCAGGCAGCACCCACATGCCTGAGCCCACCCATCCATTCCCAGGCCTCCGTTTCCCTGCCTGCCATCAGACATGGTTGGGACAGCAGGTCCCTGAGCCTCTGCCGCCATGTCCCCTTCTGCAGAGCTAACAGCCTGTCCCAGGGACACCTCCTTTCCCTTGCTCATATCGAGAGGGGAGGGCCAGGGGCTAGTCACAGGCCAGGGGCTGTTCTGATGGACTCTGCCTTCCAGGGAAAACACAACATGCTGAAAATGACAAAGGTGAGCAGCTCTGCCCTATCTTCCAGGCACAGAGGGGATGGAGGGGTCAGAGATGCCCTGGGCGGGAACCCCAGGCTCCAGCCCATCCATGTCTGTCTGCTCTCTCCGCTGGGATGGATACACACAGAAGGAGGAGAGCATCCCTAGGGAGCTTGTGGCTAAGGGACTGCAATCCAGGAGAACTTCCTGGGCGAGGGGCTGTGTGTATGCTACTCAGAGGACAGCTTGGAGCCTGGAAGGGACGGTCAGAGAAGGCTTCTTTAGAAAAAAGACCCAGAGGCCAGCCCCCTGCCCCTCCCACAGTGTGCCCCTCCAGCAGTCCCAGTGCAGGCCTGTCAGCATCCTCTCTGCCCCCCTTGCCACAGGAGATAAAAGTTCTCCAGGAAATGCAGCGGCTCCAGGTGGCAGCCAGCCAATATACTTTTCTGCGTGACGCAGAGTTTGCACTGTGGTTCCAATCCATGGAGAGGCTCGGTGACACTAAGAGGTGAGGGCTGGGCAGGGGTTGCGGGACATCCAGGGTGGCAGATGGGGAAGGTTCTCCTGTCGCGCACTGCAGAGAGGGCTATCCATGGCTCCTTGGTCAGCAGAGGGCCTTACACATGGGGACTGCGGGGCTCCAGGACTACAGCTGCAGGGCGGGCCCTGGAGGGAGCCTGAGATGAGCAAGAGTGGACTCATGGCCACTTCTGTGTCCTGCAGCTACAACCTGTCCTGCCTACTCCAGCCCCTGTGCTAGAATGTCAGCCTCATCCTCAAGGCCAAGAACATCAGGCCTTGGAGAACATCAGCATGACTGAGTCCCCCGTGCAGGCAGGCAGTCAGTGCTGCAGAGTTGATCTGTGGGCTCTGGGACTGCACCGTGACACTCGCTCCATTCCCCGCCGACCAAGCAACAACCCAGTGCCTGGGAGACTGGCCTCCCTCTCTCCAATGGGTGGTCACATTGTCACCAATTTCACGTATTCCTCCTAGATTTCCCTATGTTTATAGTTACTCATGATTAGTACCAATTTGTTAGGCCTTTCATTAAAGTACGTATACCTGTTAGACTGTGAGTGTCGTTCTTCCTCTTTCTCCCTTCCCTGCCCTGCTACTTAGACACCATTCTCTAGACCCACAGACAAAGACATTCATGCAGATTCGAGAGGGGTGTGTCTCCCCATGCAGGGTGCCACAACCACGAGTGCCCTTTCAGTTCTGAGGCTCCTACATGGAGCCCCATGCTGTCTCGTGGAGGGAGTCCCTAAGGTTCTTTTCAGAAGTGCAATTCATACATCACTCGGAATCTGGCGAGAACAAGGGTCTCACTGATTCCACACTCTCTAATGAGTTTTGGGATTTTGCTGCTCGAAGCCCTATTGACTCCGATGTGGTCCCCTCTATACAGTGTTTCTCAAATGATATTTGTCACCAGGGTTCAGCAAAGTGGCCCAAGCACACAACTCAGCCCTACTCACCAGAGACAATCCCCTGTGCGATTCAGTGGGAAGTGCACATAATAAGAGTGCACAATCTTGGGAAATCAACACTGACAAAAAATGTCATCGGTGTAACATAGGACATATATATACACATATATGTCACATATATGTGTAACATGTATGTCATAGGTGTGGCATTTAGCATATATACACACAGATTTGTATGCATTCAGGTGTGCTGTTATCCGTGAATTTATACTTATGGATGGATGGTTTTGCTATGAAAAGCAACGAGATTCCTTCTGCGTTTTGCTAGAGTAGGGAGAAAGTTCAAAGCACAGAAAATTGTTGTCATGTGCAAGTGAACTTGTGCAAGATTATCTAGAACACAGTCAGAGACATAGAACGAATTGGCAGGTGCAATTGCTGGAAGAGGAGAGGTTACTAGTAACTGACCACAAATGGGTATGGAGCTTGCTTTGGTGGTGATGTGATTCACTATAAGATAGGGGAGGAGACTGTAGCTCCTAAGAAACATACATACAGCCCTTGGGGAAACTCCTTTCAGAGAACACCTCAGCAGTGACCCAGGGCCTCTCTGGGTCCCAACTCCTAAAGCTTAAGCCACATCCCAGTAGAGACTTTGGGCATCAAGTCTTGAGAACGGGAGCATCTGGGGAACATTCACCATCACAACTATAGCATCCTGCTCTGGATCCCTCAGAGATACATCCCCATATCACAATACAAAGTGCATTCATTCCATGACCCAGAACCTCGAGTTCTTGCTGTCTGAGCATTGTCACGATGCCAAGTCCAAAGTCTCACTGAAGGCAAATCCCTTAGCTAATAATCTCTCAATGACTGCAACGCGACATAAATCATTTTACATCTTGTCAGGAAAGTTCAGGTAAAATCACAGAACTTACAGCAACGATAAGTAGTCCATCTGTGTCTACAAAATAATTTCTGACTAATCTTTGCAGGTGGTTGAAGTTAATGTCTACAATAAAGTTTTACAGGTGTGAACCATTTTGATACTCCCACTGTAAGGAGATGGTAAATACCTATAGATGATACACAAAAGAAAATGATAAGGAACGAAAGTATGTCATGACAGAAATACCAGTCCAGCACACTGGGCAACAATGCAAATGGAAAAGAAGACAAACAGCCGGAAGACAGATGAGAAGTAGTTAACAGGGACTGGCACTGTAGTGTGGAGGTTAAGTATCCACCTGCAGCAAAGGCACCCCACATGGTGAGTCCCGGCTGCTCTGCTTCCTACCCAGCTCCCTGCTGATGACCTGGGAGAGACGTACAGCCTGGGAGACAGGAAGTGCTATTTCAAACACCTGGGTCCCTGCCCCGCAGGTTGGAGACACACACTGAGTTGCAGACACCGTACTTGACTGAAGTATTTGGGGACCAAACCAGCAGTTGGAACATCTCTGTGTCTCTGCCTTCCAAACCAATGAGTCAGAATTCTTTAAAACATGAAAACACAGGGGCTGGCACTGTGGCATAGCAGGTGAAGGTGATGCCTACAGGGCCGACATCCCATGGTTCTGCCTGTCTGAGGCCTAGCTGCTCCTCTTCTGACCCAGCACTCTGCTATGGCCTGGGAAAGCAGTAGTGCCTGGCACAAATATTTTGGCCCCTGCACACTTGTAGGAGACAAGGAATCATCAACTGGCTCCTGGCTTTGGGTCAGCTCACTCCCGGCCATTGCAGCAATTTGCGGAGGGAACCTGCAGGTCGGAGGTCGCTCTCTCATTCTCTCAGTCTCCCTGCAACTCTGCCTTTGATCAATATATCTTGAAAAAATTAAAATACAAGTCATATACTAAAGCAGTAACTTGAACCAAGAAAACAAAAGATCGGTCTAGTGATCATTGTAAAACACTACTACAGAAACCACAGGTGCTATAAATATATGCCATGATCATGGGAAAGATATCTCATGTTCCTCTTGGACAAATTAACCGATGTTTGACAATGTATGCTGAAGCTGCAAAAATGTACACTTTAGACTGAGGATGGATTTGCCTTCTGGGAACCTGGGATTTTAGGACAGGGTAGGAAGAGAGAACACCGGGTAGGAGCCCCAGGAAACATCCTGGTCATTGACTAGCTAGAGTTCTCCAAGAAGAGCACAATTTCCATAGCTTGTCCACGTGAGGTGAATCTACTTGGAGAGGATGCATGGGGAATTGATGGCACAGCTTCTTTTCCTTTCACTGTAGCCCTGAGATGCCTCTACACCAACTCTCCAGTGTCCTACAGATGAGCAAACCTGGCGGTGTTCCTGGGGACACCTCAAACCCCGCAGATCAAAAAACACTCGACAAAAGCTAAGCAGAAAAACATACCAAAGCACGTCCCAATGAACTGCTGAAAACCACTAGCAACACCAAAACCTTCAAAGATCAAAAATGAGAAGCTAGGGGAGCAGCAAGATGGCGGAATAGGAAGGGAGCACACTGATAGTCTGGGAAGAGACAGTTTAATAAAAGTGGAGATACTGCAGATTTAGGGAAGAGTAGGGGAAGAAACAGCAGAGGAAACTCTTCTGGAACTAGTGATTCACAGTGGACCTGCGTGGAGAGCATGGGAGCCCAAGTTCAGGACACCAGCGGCAGACTCAACACACCAGCGCTGGAACACAAAGTGAGCCGAACCCCAATAGCCCGAGACACCAGCGGGCAAGCGGAAAGAGGAGACTAGAGGGAACTAGGCTTGAAACTCCGTGGGGAAAAGTTCACCAGGCTAACTAGAAGAGAGAGAGGGGGGAAAAAAAGGGACTGATACGGACATGAGTTTCTCTCTCTCCGCTCACCCCTCAAAGGTGAGCAAGACAAGGAGCAGGCACCATTTTGGACATACGTCATAAGCAGGGCAACCTCAGGTCTGCACCGGCCCTGAGCCTAGCAGAAAAACCTGACTCTGGGGCGGGGTGAAATAACAAAAGATTAGGATCTAACTTGGCAACCCAGTGGGAGACTGCAGGAGAATTGGAGCCCACACCGAGGGCAGCAGAGATTCCCTCTGTGGTTTGGGAAAGAGCTTCCGATCTCTGGCTCCTGTGGGTATATCATTTGCCTGCTAACTACCTCCAATTACATTCAGCTGTGCATTTAGCTGTGTGGAATTACTTCCCTTTAGAATCAAAAAAAAACAATGAAAGAAAGAGAGATTTACCATGCCTAACCTGGGAGTGTCACCTTTGACACACCCTAACCCTGAGGAACCAAACAGAGCTCTCAGGCCAGACTCATCTCAAGCCTCTAAGACTCCACCGAAAGCAGACAGTACACTTAATTTAGAGCCATAGTATAACAAGAAAAAACACCACAGTGAAGAAACCAAATATCTCCAACATGCCAAACAACAAACACAAAAACCGAGGGAACAAGGACAAGGAAGACACTATCACGCCCCCAAATGAAAAAGACACCCCAATTCAAGATCATGAAGATGATGAGATCGAAGAAATGCAAGAAGCGGATCTCAAAAAATTGATAAGAACATTAAGAAGTTCTCAAAAACAGATTCTTGAACTACAGAAGTCCTTAATGGACAAGATAGAAAATCTCTCTCGTGAAAATGAAATATTAAGGAGGAATCAAAATGAAATGAATCAACTAGTAGAACAAGAAACTGTGATAGTGATGAGAAATCATAATAAAATGAAGAATTCAATAGATCAAATGACAAGCACATTAGAGAGCCTCAAAAACAGAGTGGGTGAAGCAGAAGAGAGAATATCAGACTTAGAAGACCGAGAACAGGAAAGGAAACAAGAAAACCAAAGAAAAGAAGAGGAAATTAGAAATCTAAAAAATACCATCGGGAATCCACAGGATACTAGTAAAAAACCTAACATTCGGGTTCTGGGAGTTCCTGAAGGCATGGAGAGGGAGAAAGGATTAGCAGGCATTTGCAGTGAGATACTAGCAGAAAATTTCCCAGGTTTGGAGAAGGACAGAGGCATCTTAGTACAGGAAGCTTATAGAACCCCTAGTAAACATGACCAAAAGA
Source organism: Lepus europaeus (assembly GCF_033115175.1). Lineage (NCBI taxonomy): Eukaryota > Metazoa > Chordata > Mammalia > Lagomorpha > Leporidae > Lepus > Lepus europaeus. The sequence continues at coordinate 98,599,595 of NC_084830.1, forward strand.
GATCCTCACCACGACATGTTGTAATCAAACTCACCACAGTGAAACATAAAGAAAAGATTCTAAAATGTGCAAGAGAGAAACGTCAGATTACTCTCAGAGGATCTCCAATTAGACTCACAGCAGACTTCTCATCAGAAACCCTACAAGCTAGAAGGGAATGGCGAGACATAGCCCAGGTACTAAGAGAGAACAACTGCCAGCCCAGAATATTATATCCTGCAAAGCTCTCATTTGTGAATGAAGGTGAAATGAAGACTTTTCATAGCAAACAGAAATGGAAAGAATTTGTCGCCACTCGTCCAGCCCTGCAAAAGATGCTTAAAGATGTGTTACACACAGAAACACAGAAATATGGTCATCAATATGAAAGCAGGTAAAGCAAGGAAACCTCACAGCACAAGATCACAGGAAGCTCAATTTGTCTTTGACATAGAATTAAAATCTGATTCTCTGTTAAAGCAATGTGCTAAAGTAATCTATTATGTTCTCTTGATGTCTGTTAAATTCTAATTGTTCAAAAACAGCTGAATTTTCATTAAGAGCTATGGGTTATTGAAATATGTGCTTATTTTCAAAGATTTGAATAATCACCTTGTAACAATGATCAAATTGGGTCGATGCTATGTCATGATTTTAAGGAATCTTATTTCAACCAGATATTTTGGATTTTGAGCCTTCTTGGCATTCTTGACAGGCACTCAAAAAATCAAAGTTCCAAACAATCTGGACTCTAAAATTTCCAGTAAAACTTGGACTTTGTTTTTTCCAGTTTGGGCCCAACTGAAAAAATCGAAGGACCTATGTCTCTCATCTTATAGAGACACCAACTAATCAGGCTATTTGGATTATATTAGAAGTACTGTCAATTGGTGACGTGGTACTAAATTTTAAGTTTCTATAATGGAAAATGCTATTAATACAAATGTTGGAGAATTAAAAAGTCTAATGATCTTGTGTTACTAGACATGATAGTTATTTTAATGAGAAAGCCCCAGAGGCCTAAAGGGTTAAATACTTGTAAAATCCTACAGGTGCTTTCAAAAATACTGTGAAGTAAGCAAGTGCCTCTTGTTGGTTGATGAGTTTATAGTTTTAAACATGGCAACTTAAAGTCTTTTGTCATCCACAGTTATATATGATTTGCTGCTCATAAAACTAAAGCGTTGTTGGTTCTGGGTTTAGCTGTCCTCCTATAGGTTCCTATGGACTTTTTCCAGCCACTTCTATTGTAATCGGTACTTTGGGATGGCTCTGTAAACAGATGAAGCCAATGATGTATTAAGAGTATCAACTGAGAGAAAGTATGGTTAACTGAGGTTACTAACAACAAAAAGCAATTCAAATCAATTGGCAATCTACAAAAAAGAGTTAAAGATTTTAAAAGCTATTATTAAAATTGGTATTTTGGTCTATTATGTTATGTTATCTGTGTGTACATATTGTATGTCCACATAGGAAAGTTGTATTGAGTTTTATTTTAATTGGCTTATAGATAAGATTGTCCATAAATTTAAGCTGCTAAATTTAATCAAAGATCCATTTTACTTCGTGTGACCAGAATCTCTGCATCATATGTTTTATACTTGTTGGTACAAAGAAAGTAAAAACATTTTATATGGTTGTGCTTAAGTCTACTGGTTAAACAAACTACACCATGTTAGATATTTAAGAGGTGCTTCCAAATACATGATTCTTAAAATGTCTAGAAGGCATTGGACCTTCTGGTAAATGCTTTCTTAAGTTGGTGTCTAATGGTTGAAACGGTTTGCTATGTATTCATGTAATATTGCTATTGTCAGCAAGCGATCTAGGACTTGCTCCCTCATTTCTCTATTCTAAGCCCTACTTGTTCTTTCATTTCTCTATTCTCCTCAAGGTAGGAAACTAATTCTATTATAAAGCAATCTGTAGGACGCACAATTTAATCTTTAGACCTAATGAAAGAGATGGCTAACATTTTTCTGTAATAGCATAGCCAAAATAAGAGCGTAAATAATAATCTCATAGCTAGATTTACTTCACCATCAGCGAAGTAAACAGTAAGTAGAAAAAACCTCCCTTTCAGACCAAAGGGAAAGAAAGTTTTTAAGTGAGAATATAATTTTCCTCATGGGCATTGTCTACATTAGAAAAGCCACTACAGAACATGCCTGTGACTAGAGACTTGCAGTTCAGGCCACCGAAGATTAGAGATGGGACTTGGGCACTCCCTTGACTTGCATCCTCTGGTCTGCTTTAACACAAACCAGGAGGAAAAGAAAGCTAGGCATCAGAAGCAATGGGTGGCAGGCCTATTAATGGCTGATCTGTACAGTGATCTGCCCTCAAGGAGACCCAACAGGCCAGTCCACTGCAGTGGCTTTCAATGTGGTAAGCCTGGGCTTCAGCAAAAGTCAACTTGTGAAGAGCCCTGGCAGCTCTGGCAAGAGTTGGATCACTGGAAATGGACCTGCCCTGGAGTCAAAGGGTGCCCATGTCAGAGCCTCAGACCTTATTGGCTCTAAGCTGAAAAGCCTTGCACTCAGCCCAACTTCCAAGGTGACCACTGCAGCTGAGGGGATGGCCAAGTAGGGTCAGCAACATGGCAGGCAGAACTGTAAATTTCTTGTTAGAGATGCCCCCTGCCTTTACCTGGCCAGCTCTCCTCCCAGGCCAGCTAAGTAATGAAAGTCAACAGAGTGCCTTCCCCTAGGAGGTTCACACCTCCCTTAGGATGTACCCCATGTGAAGAGATAGATAGGTCTGGGCCTCTTAACTTACAAGGCCTAAAGCCCACCAGATTATTATCAAGCCCCTTCTATCAGGTTCTATTTGCCTCTCAATCAGAAAACTTAATTGTAGCTTAGACAGCACCTTTCTTAGCTCCTCTAAGAATGACTCTGTCCTTTGTTCTAGACCCTGTCTAGCGCACTTGGGCCTCATTCCTTTGTAATCATAACCTCTACTCTACCTCCAATGGCTCTACTCCCAACCTGTGGGTACTGATGATCCTCTTCCCCACTTAATGCTGTATAATTGTTCAGACCTGGTTAATGCCACTCTTAGGTCATTGGTTACTATCCTCACCCTGTCTTTTATGACCTTGTCTAAATATGATCAGAGTCGGTGAACTTGGAAGGCTTCCATAGCCTTGGCAACTCACGACGAGAGCCTAGGGTGGTTACTGGCGCCATAAACTAGAGTGTCAATTTGTTGGGTCAACAACAGGAGTCACTGTGCACTTGCTCCTCATGTGGGATCTCTGTCCTTAATGTGCTGTACATTGTGATTTAATGCTATAACTAGTACTCAAACAGTATGTTTCACTTTGTGTTTCTAGGTGGGTGCAAACGGTTGAAATCTTTATATACTCAATTGATCTTCTGTATATAAAGAGAATTGAAAATGAATCTTGATGTGAATGGAAGGGGAGAGGGAGCGGGAGAGGGGAGGGTTGTGGGTGGGAGGGAAGTTATGGGTGGGGGAAGCCATTGTAATCCATAAGCTGTACATTGGAAATTTATATTCATTAAATAAAAGTTTAAAAAAATGAGAAGCTTCAGCCTGACTCACAAAATCCTGGAGCTGAAAGACAATGCATCAATGCCTTCAGAACTTGGGAAAAACCATTTCCAACCTAAAAGCACATACATGTTTTCAATCACACATTAAAGGACAGTGAGATCAAAGCATATTTAGAGATGCCAAGCATCAAAAACTCTTCTGTATGTCATTGCTCAGAACCTACCAGAAGATGTGCTCAAGAAAACCAAGCGTGGAGGGGCTGGCGCCATGGCTCACTTGGTTCTTCCTCTGCCTGCAGTGCCGGCTCCCCATATGGATGCTGGGTTCTAGTCCTGGTTGCTCCTCTTCCAGTCCAGCTCTCTGCTGTGGCCCAGGAGGGCAGTGAACAAAGGCCCAAGTGCTGGGATCCTGCACCCACAGGGGAGACCAGGAGGAAGCACCTGGCTCCTAGCTTCAGATCAGCACAGAGCAGGCCATGCGGGCCATTTGGGGAGTGAGCCAACAGAAGGAAGACCTTTCTCTCTGTCTCTGTCTCTCTTACTGTCTATAACTCCACCTGTCAACTAAATAAATATAAATAAATATATAAATAAATATTTTTTTTTAAAAATCAAGCGTGGAAACAAAAAACTATGAGGAAAACATGAAATGCAGGATGAAGGAGCACCATCAGGAAAGAAGTGACCAAATTCCTGGAATGATGGGGAACAGAAACCCCAGGCTGACAACATCCACAAAGAGAAAAAGATCTTGAATCCCCGTTGGAGCAACTAGGAGGTGGTAGGGAAACGTTCACCATGAAAGTAAAACTGAGAGAAAGTCTGCTACATATAGAAATGTTTATGAGACTGTAAGACAGTAAAGAAAGATTAGGATTCTACGAATGTTCAGCAAAATGAGCTAAGCAAAGGGTCAATATGGGGAGCAGGTGTTTCACGCATTGGTAAAGCTGCCACTTGGAGAGGCATACACCCCATGGCAGAGTGCATGGGTTTGAGTCCTGGCTCCGATTCAGAGTCCACCTTCTTGCTCATGTGCACCCAGAGAGGTGGTCAGAGGAGCCTCAAGGACCTGGATCCCTGGCACACAAGTGCAAGACCCAAATGCAGTTCCAGGCTCCTGGCTTCAGCCTGACCCAGCCCTTGGCTGCTGGGAGCATTCGGGGAAGGAACCCAGCAGATGGACAATCTCTGGGTCCCACTGCCTTTCCAACAAATACATTTAAAAAAAACCCAAGTAACAAAAATAGTTGTTCAAGCTAATCATGATAATTAGCACTGGTCTTGATGATCAAGATTCCCTACTTATTTACAATGATGTAAATGCTGCATACTAAACTAACCACACCCTGACATATCTGTACTAGGGCACTGGAGGGACAGCCAACGTTCATTGCCTAGTTGGCAGTGGAGAGTTAGGGGGAGGAGAGCTCCATATTTCCCCATGTTGAGAAGCACAACACCAGCATGTGATTTAAGGACCAAGGTGTGGAGCTCAGAAGAAAGCTCTAAGAGTGAAAAGGATGATCCCTGAGAAGGAACGGTGGGAGAAACACCAAAAGGCCTTGATTAACCTATGTTATAGAAGAATAGGAGTTTCTGAAATGAGCCATTCTTACCTTAGCAAACTCAGAGAGCCTGTCATCACTCGTCAAAGACTGCCGACTTGCGAGGAAGCACAGTCTGAGGTACCCACGACACCCTCGCTATCTTCAAATTCGTTACATTCACCAGCACCTTCCCTGTCCCTGTCGAGCTCCCAGTCAAGGAAATGCAATTCACCTAAAAGAGCACAAGTTGCAACTTGCTTCATTTCAAATCATTAAATGGTTTACATCTATTTTTATTCTCAGCAGTTGTTATATCCCTGTTACTGAATAAAGGTTACAACTGCATTCAGATGGTGAAAAAGGTATCCCTAGCCTCATTTCTAGTCACTTGGTTGCTCGCATCTCTTAACCCCACCCAATCAAAGAGAACTACATTTCTTAGCTCTTGCCGAGACTCCATTGCCTGTTCAAGTAAACAGGTAACCGTGCATGTTGCATTTTGCCTCCTTTCCTACAAACCATGATCTTTTTCACTTCACATCATTAAGGTGACTTTCCTTATCACTAAACAGGGAATACCCTCAGTCCCAAATGTCCTTGTAAAATGAGGATATTTTCAGCTCAGAAGACCCAGCAGATATCAAAGGAAACAACTCAGCCAAGTGCAAAAGAAAAAAAATATTGGCCATCTTCTATACTTTTTTTTATTAAACTTTTATTTAATGAATATAAATTTCCAAAGTATAGCTTATGGGTTACAATGGCTTCCCCCCTCCCATAACTTCCCTCCCGCCCGCAACCCTCCCCTTTCCCGCTCCCTTTCCCCTTCTAGAGAGGCTGTCTGTACAAAGCTAACTTGATGGCTTAAGTCGCTAATATGAACGGTGAGGATTAAAAGTTACCAGCTTACTTTGAGTGCATTAAGATGTTTCAATAGTCTCGTTAAGCTATCTCTTTTAAGATTTGTAAAAGTACATGATTTCTACAATTCTTGTCTGTGTCTATCAACTGAGGTGTGTCCTTCAGGGGATGCCTCACCTCAGAAGACCTCTTTGGTTGTGTCCACGGGGACCGGTGGTGTCACTGTAATCTACTGGGTAGAGGTTGGAGAAGCTGCAAAACTTTCTGCAACACACAGCAACGTCCTCCTCCTCACGACAGAGGCATCTGGACCCAAGCGATAACAGTGCCAAGACTGAGAAACCCTATTTCCAACTGTCTAAAACATGAGGCAACACAAAATACTAACAGCACACACAACTGGCAAAAGTTACACTAACATCACACACTCATTGTTATAGTATTGTCCCAATAACCACAAGTTAGCCAAGCATCCCATGGTGCTGCCTGTCCGAGGCCCGGCTGCTCCTCTTCTGATCCAGCACTCTGCTATGGCCTGGGAAAGCAGTAGTGTCTGGCACAACGTCAGCTTCTTTGAGTTAAGGCCAAGTTACAAGAAAAACAAACAAACAAAAAAAAACAAGAACTGGCTGAGATAGATTATCAATCGATAGTAGAAATGAAAGATCTCCATGAGTGAGATCCCGGGGGAAAGAAGGGGCCATCAAAGAAGGAGGTACCTTCTTTCTCTGAATGGTGGAGAGAAATTCCATTTTAATGATGGCCTTATCTTAATAATGTCAGAGCTTGTGAACTCAAGAGGCATCCATGCCCTTGGCAGCTCATGACAAGAGCCTCGGCTGATCACTGACAGAACAAGTAACAGTGTCACTTGTTAAATCAACAACAGAAGTCACTGTGCACTTGCTCCTGCTGTAGGAGCTCTGCCCTTAATGTGTTGTACTATGGGAATTAACGGCAACACTAGCCTTCAAACATTACTTTATCCTTTGTATGTCGGTGTGGGTGCAAGCTGTGAAAATCGTTACTGACGATAGGGTTGATCTCTATATAAAGATAATTAAAAATGCATCTTAATGAAGAATGGGATGCGAGAGGGTGTAGGGGGAGGGCAGGTAGGTGGGAAGAACAGCTACAATCTGAAAGCTGTACTTTTGCAATTTATCTTTATTAAATAAAAGCTTTCTATAAAAATAGATAATAGATATTAATACCTAGAGCACTGATAGAGTAATATTAACAATAATATTAATAATGATAATAGAAAGATTCAAAAAAGAATGAATGCTCCAACATGGGGAGTATTCCATATAGCAGACTCCCAGAATGACAATCACTTCAAATAACACCCTGGCTCAGAATCAACCCTGAAGACATTCTGATGTGGCTAAAACACCTATGAGAGCACGTCAGGCAAGGGAAGACAAAACACTGTGGCAAAAAGGGTTCCACAGGAAGGACTTCTGTGGGTTTACCCCAAGACAAAGATGTGGCCATCCACAAACGATATACATTACTCTGAAGGCACGAAAGAACTTCCACTTCCCCATGGCCCTGTCTAAATATTTTTAGGAAGGAGTCAGTGGATTCCATAGGCTTCCACAGCTTAGGCAGCTCAGGTCAAGATCCTCAGGTGTTCGCTCATGTGCTAACTCTTAAATTCTCCACAGGGGTCACTGTGCACTGACTTCCCACGCAGGACCTCTCTCCTCAGAGAGTTGAGGTATGTGAGTTAACAGTACCACTTGGTCACAAAGGTCTACCACACTTTCATGTGGATGACATCACCTATGGATTATAAGCTAGAAGAATGTCTAGTACTCACTAAAGTCACGCCGTGCTTGGGTTCTTCTCCAAAGTTATCTCACTCAACCGCAACTGATAATACATACCTACGTAAGTCAAATCTCAGAAAGCCTTACTTTCTTTGAATTAAAAAGTACTTGCATCTCTTGTTTGTTGTAAAAACAAGCCTGTCGGTGTTCTATTGCATAGTAGGGTAATACTACTTCACAAAAACATACAGTATTTTCTCAAAAGCTAGAAGAAAGACTTCTGAATGTACATACTACAAAGAAACCTTGAATATGGAAGGGGTGGATGCGAATGACCTAATATGATCATTTAAATGTATGCATGTAGGGCAATATTACATTGCACCACATCAAGATGTACAGCTACTCTTTGTCAACAAATAAAAATAAAGAAACACATCAAAAAGAAAATACATCATTGTTCAGTTAACTGCATCTCCAAATGTCCACTCTTTTTCATAGAAGTATATGCCATTCCAAAGTTTCAAAATATGTATAGTATGCAGCCGGTCATGTTCTGTGGATGACTTCGAGGTAAATTCTACTGCTGTCAGAGAAGATGCCCCTAAAGGAGATGGAGGAGGAAGAAGGGTGGGAGGGCTGGTGTGAAGTTAGGTATGGTGGGAGAATCACCATGTTCCTAAAGCCGTGCGTAGGAAATGCATGAAGTTGGTATAGCTTCCATAAAAGGTGTCTGGGAACACATTGAAATAAAACATTCCAGGATTCCATGGTTGGCTGTGCACTGTGTAGAGAAAATCAGTGTCTACAGGGGCTCTTTGCTGCACACCCAGGGCAACGCTCTTTCCGTCTTTTCTCTAGAAGATGCCATTTGGGAAGAAATTATGGACATCTAGTCGTCTATTTTCCTGTCTAGTCTAGCAGTAGAGGGTGCACTGCGCTTCCAACAAATCCAAGACTGATGTGTGCTTTTGTGGAGTGGGAGGCAAGGGTGTGACAGTCAAGGGATGCTATTAACAAAGGAAACATGGGTTGAGAAGGAATTTAGCCTAATGGCTTAGATGCTTTGATGCCAAGTTCAGATGCCCAATTCTCACATCAGAGTAGCTGGTTTTGATACTCATCTCTGGAGCCTGACTCCAGTTTCTTACTAAAATACATCTGGGGAGGCAATGGTGACCCCGGCTCCCATAACAAGTTCCATGCTAGTCACATGGGCGACCTGGTTGGAATTGCCAGTTCCCAGTTGCAGTCTGGCACATCTCAAGGCACTTGCGGCATTGGGAAGTGAGTGAATTAGCAGGTGGGAGCTCCTCTCCCCTCTCTCTGTCTCCGTTCATTTCTTATGTTAAGATGGGAAGAGTGGCGAAGGCCCTGCCAACTCGGAAACAAAATGCATTAGTTATAAAGGAAAAGTCTGTTATATTCAGCCACACAAAAACCTTAATTCATGCATGGCAAAGCAAGATAAAGGAAAAACAAATACCGACTAGGAAAGTGTAGTTGGCATTCCTATTATATCAAAATAAAAGAAACCTAACGTACACATTGTTCTTGGAAACGAGGGAGAAATGGCCAAAATTCCAACAGAAAGATGGGCAAAGGACAAGGACAGTTTACAGGAAAAGGGACACAAGTGGCTTTTCTTCCAATGGAAAGAGCGCCACCTTTCTGCTGTGCAGAGAAATGCAAGTAAAAACTGCACATCTCTCATTCGGCTAAAATTCAAGTAGTTGGCAGCACATAGTGGAAAAAGAAGACACTCCTCGAGGGGCGGTAATGAACATGCGAACCCATACAACCTCTATCAAAGGGGAATCTAGCAATAGAGTTCTACACTATATCTGCCATTTGCACTGGCAGTGTCACTTCTGGGAGTTAACGCCACAAGGATAGGGGCATATGTGGTTTCTGTGTTTGTGTTGCTAACACGCAATGCCTGAGACTGGATAATCTGGGAAGATCAGAAATTTATTGTGCTCACACCTGGAGTGCCTGGGAAGTCCAAGATCAGGCCATCAGCATTCTTTGTCTGATGAAGGTCTTACCACTGCATTGTCACATGGTGCAAGGCTGAAGGCAGAAGGGCAAGAGAGCAAATTAGCTGAACACCACATGAAGCCTGTTTGACAGGGGCCTCAATCTCTGGTTTCAGTAAGGCCCAGCCCTGACAGTTGTGGGTATTTGGAGAGTGAATTAGTGGATAGTGATTCTTTCGCTCTCGCTCTCGCTCTCGCTCTCTTCCTCTCTTTCTCTCTCTCTCTCTCTCTCTCTCTCTCTCTCTCTCTCTCTCTTTGTCACTTTGCTCGTGTGTGTGTGTGTGTGTTTCCACATCTCAAGAAAACTGAAAGAAGAATTCATCAAAGGCAACCATTGTTCTACAGTGAATACTGTAAAATAGACAAAACTGATGGCCTGCTCAGTTCTGAAGAGGTGAATTAAATGCTGATACCATTTACAAATGATGGTCCTCTTTCTAGAACACAGAAGGAAACAAACTCAACCAAAGCCTAAGCAACCTAATTTTATTTTTATTTGTTAAGAGTCTTTCCTGATTTACTTTGAAGATTCCTGGGTTCATATTTCATATTTATTGATTCCGTATGGAAAGGTAGAATGACAGCGAGGGAAAGACAGAGTATTTTCCATTCCCTGGTTCTCTTCCCAAATCCTGCAATGACCAGGGCTGGACCAAGCCAAAGCCAGGAGCCAGCACTTCAATCTTGGGTCTTGGAATTGTGTGGCATTTTGTCATCTGTTGGGGCATAGTCTGTTTGACAGGTGCATCTGCAGGATCTTACAGCAGAAGCACAGAGTAACAAGGACTCCAAAATGGGATATGAGTGCCCCTTGTGGTACTTTAATCACTGGACCAGATGCCCACCACAAGAGTGATGATTTCGTACAGTCATTGTCTGCTAAGTCCTTTGTATGAGTGAAAATTAGGAAAAGCAAGCGAAAGGAGACAAGTAACATCCCCCAAATTGGCTTAACGCACAGCATCACAACGTTCACCCACAACTTAACTTCAACAATGGCCAAGGGCAAGGGCAGACATTTCTCCAAAGACGACAAGTGCAAGAGCTCTATGAAAAGGACACAGTGTTATTTGTCACTGGCCATCACAAATCTAGTCTACAATGAGATGGATACCCCTTCACAACCACCTAGAGGCTATTCAAATAACCATGAACCTGCAGTTGCATTCTCAACTAGCTATCTAAAAGGACTGGAAATAAGTATGAAAACTATTTATACAGAAGAGTTCACAGGATGCACACTAGCCAAAACACAACCACAGCTCCAGGGTCCATCAGTAGATGAATGAACAAACACAATATGGTATACTCGTATGATGGAATTCAGCATGAAGTAGAATACAAGTACTGATACGGGCTACCACATAGGCAAACCTTGAAAACATGATGCAAGTTGAGGGACTCCAGATACAGCAGAGAATAGTTTATAATGCTAGCTCTATGAAAAATCCAGAGCATACTCAGAGACCGAGAACTAATGGGTGGTTGCAATTGCTGGGGGAGGGGAGACTGGAAACTGGCTACTACTGGGCCTAGAGCTTGCTTTGGAGGTGATGTGATTCACTATTAGATGGTGGCGGAGGCGGTGGGGGGCACTAAAGCTCAGAATAAACTTAAATACAGCCTTTTGGGAAAACTTCTCTGACTGCACCCACCAGTGAACTAGGGCCTCGCTCTCGGTCCCAACTCCCAAGGCTTCCACCACAACCCACTACAGACCTTGAGGATCAAGGGTTCACAACATGAGCCTTTGGGGAACATTCAACATCAAAACCCTAGCATCCTGCACCAACCCCCCCCACCAACATTCATCTCCGTATCCCAATACAAAATGAGCTCATGTGTAGTTTGTAGAAAGTAATTTGGAACAAAATGTTTTGTATGTGGATGAAGTTGAAGTCTAAAATAAATGTTTATAGGTGCGAATAGTTTATAGATTCCCATTGAAATGAGTCAGTAGATACCTACAGATGATACACAAAAGACAATGATAAGCAACCAAAGTATGTCACTATAGAAGATCAGCCAAACACAATGGGCAACCATGCAAATAAATGGCAAAGAAGACAAAAGGCCATATGAGAGATAAGAAGTCGTTAGGAGGGGCTGGCACTGTAGTGTAGTAGGTTAAGCGCCCGCCTGCATCAATGGTATCCCATATGGGCACCAGTTTGAGTCCCGGCTGCTCCACTTCCTATCCAGCTCTCTGCTAATGGCCTGGGAAAGATATACAGCCTGGAAAGACAGTAAGTGATGAGTCAAATCCTTGGGCTTCTGCCACACATGTTGTTGACCCAAATTGAGTCTGAGACACCTTATTTGACTTAAGTTTGGGGGAACAGAACCAGCAGACGGAAAATCTCTGTGTCTCTGCCTTTCAAACAAATACATAGGAATTCTTGGGAAAAAGAAAGCACAGCGGCTGGCACTGCGGCATCGGGGGTAAAGGCGCCTCCGGCAGTGCAGTGCCGGCATCCCCTACGGGTGCTGGTCCGAGTCCCGGCTGCTCCTCCCCTGATCCAGCTCTCTACTGGGGCCAGGGAAAGCAGTGCATGATGGCCCAAATGCTTGGGCTCTGGCACCCGGTTGGGAGACCCAGAGCAGGCTCCTGGCTGCTGGAATTGCATCGGCACAGCTCCAATCGTTGCGGCCATCTAGGGGCTGAATCAAGGGATGGAAGAACTCTATCATCTATCTATCTATCTATCTATCTATCTATCTATCTATCTATCTATCTCCCTACCTATCTATCTACCTACCTATCTATCTCTGTCTGTCTTCTTCTGTCTCTCTGTAACACTGACTTGAAATTAAATAAATACATCTTCAAAATGAACCAAAACGACTCCTGGCCTCGGTCATGACTTCCGTAATTCCCCAGCCTTCTGGGTTGACGCAGGGAGGACTAGGGCTCTTCCTATTGCTTGGAGGACATGGAAAAGAAAGCAGCTCACCCAAAACTCTAGGGATTACAAACTAAGTCTAATGCCAAGTTCCTCACTTGCCTCCCTAGGGAGGAAAATGATTTGGCCCATGTCATCTGAGATTCTTGAATAAAACACTAAGCAAACCAGACACGGAAGGAGTCTGTTTCATCAGGCACTCATAGTATTACACTCTTCTAAAGAGGCTGGACAATTTGAATGAGCTCAGACCTGTTTCCAAATGGATGTCATTCTCTGTGGTAACAATGAAGCTTCCTAACCAGTAGTTGATCCCCCAGCCCTAGTGATTTTCTGTGAGGTCTTTTGCTCTGTCGATAAGGTGGCCTGTTTCTGGGGCCCTGCATGCTGAAGATGGGAGATCTGATGCCAGTTTGGGGGGATGGCTTTCAGGTGAGCTCTCTCCCCTTCTCCTGGAGTTCTTGGACGTGGCTGATATCATAGCCAGAGACACTGAACCCGCATTCCGGGAAGATGCGCTTTAAGCTGCGACCTCGAAATCTCCTGAAGGGGCAGTATCCATGACTCAAAGATGGAGTTTATAGCCTGTTGTGTCCCTAACCTTGGCTTTTCATGGGTCCCCATACCTGGCTTGTTTCTTAGGGGTTTTCCCGAAGGAACATGCTAGAGTGTTTTGGAAATGATACGAAAAGTAGGTTTGGGACCCAGCTGTATGTCCTCAAGCTTAGGGCCCTGTCTACATTCAAGTCTCTTCAGGGAACCGAGGAGTGGGACTGTGTTTGCATCCTTGTGTACGGTTAAGGGATGATATTGCAGCAGCAGCCTAGAGGGGCCTTGGCATATCTTTGTAAGGGGAAAGTGTCCACATAATGGAACTTTGAAGATGTGACCTCACTTCCTTGGTGATAGAACTTAAACTCTGATAGCAACCGTCCTTAGCGGCTCACTTGATGGGAGACGTTCAGGAGAAGACAATGTTCTCTTGTTGCTGCCAATCGTTGCCAGGCTCTGGCCCTAGCAGGGCCCAGGGTGAAGGCTTTTTCTGGCGGTTGAGACGTTGGCTCCGCTCTCACATTGGGTGTCTGTGGCCTCGTACTGCAAGGCAACCACAGGGAACAGAACAGCCCGGGAGGCAGCCACAGGTAACGGGAACAGTCCCGCCCTGACAGGGGATCCCCTGTGACCCTATCGGGGCCTTCTTTGCCCCTCCTTTCACCATGGTGGTGGCAGAAGAAGAGGGGCTCTTGCTGCCCAGCAACACGCTTCATGTGTAGGAGCCTACTGTGCCTTCCGTGTTCATACCCTCTTTTGTGGACAGCTGGTTGGGCCAAGTGGGTGTTGGGGGACCTCCTCTTGTCTTCTGGAGTCCTCTCTGCCTGGAGGTGGGTATAGATGCCCCTACTTTCCTGACCTGGGTAACAGGATGCCTCATGGGGGGAATTATTCTCTGTGGGGACAGCCAAGCACGATGCTGATGCCTTTGGTCCGGGCTGCCACACACTCTCTTTGCAGAGCTCCACACTGGAGTCCACACACAGAACACAGGAGGAAGACATCGGCATCGTCGATGGACACGTGAGTCAGGCCAACAACTTGGCTAATGCTGGTGTGGAGTGAGCGAGGGGCCCAGGAGTACCCATGTGTTGGGGCACGAGATGACCACGGTGTGCCTAGAACCACTTTCTGAAGGGAGGAATGCCCCTGGCTTTTGGCCTCGCCTTCTCCCACTCAGTCACTGACCCCCATCCCACTCTCCAATAAGTCTCCTCCCCTTGGCAACTGGGTGTCGGGAAACACCCTGTTCACACAAGCATCGTGTGTGGCCGTGGTGCTGAATGTTTTCCCACCTAGTCCAAGAATCCTGTGCAGTCCTTAGTCAGCTCCACTGCCTTCCAGGTCTTCTCCAAGGTTTAGGACTCAATGATCCTACCAGGAAGGTTTTCCCACAAAAAAGGGCAGAGGGTTCACCCAAAAGGGTGAAGATATCACACAGGACTGAAGCCTGGCCCCCGCCTGTTCTATTCCATGTGATGACATTGCCGCTGTGGCCACACTTGCATGGCTGCTGGGAAGCGTTGGGATTCAGCTGCATTGCCACGGCAGCGGTGCTGTAGGACACAGCCTCAGTGTCTGCTCACGGAGCGCAGTCTGCTAGGCTGCTCAAAGCACAGGAGCCCAGCTTGGGCAGCTCTCCCAACAGGAGTCGCTTGTTCCCATTTCTGGCGGCTGCCTGTCAGGGTATGGCCGAGGTGATTTCTCAGGAGGGCTCATTGCCATCTCCATCCCCAGCTTCATATGCTCCCCTGGGTTTCTCTGTGCCCCTGTCGCCTCTGCAAATGAGCACAGCAAGGTGATGGGATGGGGCCCACCCCATTTCTTGGGGTCAGCTCAATCACCTCCTTGCGGACTACTGGCCCAACTGCAGCAGTCACACTCAAGTGCTCGGGGGTCAGAACAACCCCACGTGTGTGTTGGTGATGGGGGCCACAATTCGGCTCTTAACAGGCAGTGATGCCCTGCTGAGTACAAACTCCAAGGACCAGGCTGGCTGGGGACAGGGTCTGCACGTGTGTCGGTGTAATGGCTGAAGTCACAGCACTTTGCAGAACGCCTGTGGCCATTACGCCACAGGCAGACACCTCTGAATACGGCTTCTTTTCAGGATCTGGCCTCCCCTGGGGCTTCCTATCCTACTCTGCCCACTTGTTTCCATCCTGCAGTCTGGTGGCAAAGCAAATCACACGGTGGCCCTCATTTCTAGCTCCCCCAGGGGCACGGAATCATCTTTCACTGCTGGCCCCCTGGGAGGACTTTCTCATCCCTCAGTCCCTGTTCAGGCTCTTGGCCCCAACTGGGGTTTTCTCCCAACCCGGGGGTCTGCTTGCCTGTGCTCCCTGGAGCTGCCACTGACTCACGTCCTTTCTGGTCCTCCCTAGTATGGAAATGGGTCCATGCTGTACTTGGCAGAGCTCTGTGCCATGCGGACCCTACAGCCAGAGACTAAAGAGATGCTGGTGGATGCCCTGGTCCCGGGCCCCCCGGGAGAAAGGATCTGCTACTTCAACACCTTCCTGTGTGCATACAGCGACTTCTCCACCAGCCCCTATTACTTAGACCAGATATTTGACAGGTGGGTACCTGCCTTTCAGCACTGCGGTGATGCAGAGATGAATCTGACCTGTTGTAGATGACCTAAGCGACTTAAGACATGGCGGGCATGGAACGGGTGCCTTTCTCTGTGGACAGAGCTGCTGGCACACTGCGTCACACCTCTTGATTTTCTTTCTCTGCACCCTCATGAACCAACTTCTCTACTCAGGTGGGAACCGGCCATGGGACCCTATGTTTGGAAACCTCCCAGATGGCGATCCTGCTTTCCCCTTTTGCAAGAATTGGAAATGTTTTCTTTAATAGGCAGAGTTTGACTGAGAGAAAGAGAGAATGAGTTCTTCTATGTGCTGGGTCACTCCCCAAATGGCTGCAACAGGCAGGGCTCTGGCAAGCCAGACCGAGGAGCCGGAAGCTATATCTGGGCCCCCTCTCAGGAGTCCCAGGGGTCCAACGACTTAGGCCATCATGCGGCGCTTCCCCGGGCTCATTAGCAGGGAGCTGGATACCAAGGACAACAGCCAAGACTTGAACTGGCCAACCCTGATATGGCTTGCCAGCATCACATGTGGGCAGGGGGATTGGAAGCTGCTATACCTTGGTACCAGCCATGTTTCCTGCTTGTTCCAGCTGCTCCTGTCCTTGATATATGCACAGAACAGGTGCCCTCAGGGTTGGTAGCAGTTGCCCAGACCCCTCATCGACCTGGCAGGTCTGCAAGGAATCATTCACTCTACACATATATGTTGAGCCCTCACTTTGCGCAGTTTTCCAGACACTTGCTACAAATCCAGTGAGCAAAGCATTCAAGGGCCTCGCATTTGTGGGGAATCAGACCCTCACAGCCCAGATCCTATACAAGTCCTGTCCTGCAGCGGCAGCGCTGAGGCTTGCAGACCTCCTCTGGGAGTAGCTGCAACGTCCCCTACTCTGATCAGAAGGAGAACCCCACGTCCCACTAAGATGCGGTTAGATTGGGGTGCAGATGTGGCCTTCTGTCACTCTAGAGAGTGGCAGGAAAATGAGGGCTGAGGCAAGGCAGAGGCAGACTGCAGGTGCAACTCCAACTTCTGGCCCCACCACATGCAAAGGAAGTGCTGAAGAGCAGTGCTAGGGACAGGAGCGGACACGTTGTGTCGAGGAGCGGGCACGCTGGGGCTCACAGAAAACACCCAGATAGCCATGCCCAGGGCAGTTGCTTCCAGCTTTGCCTACCCTCCCTGACCTCCAGACCCAACCCACCATCCCAGGAGCAACCTACTCCCAAGTCTGCCCAGAGCCAGAGCCTAGGGGCCTCCACCTTACAACACCATGGGAATGAATGGCAAGGCACTGAAAGGAAAAGGAGAAGCCATCGAAAGGAAAGCTACTGCCGGCAATGCCAGAATCCCACATGGGTGCTGGTTGGTGTCCCTGTTGTTGCAGTCCAGATCCAGCACCCTGCTCGGGGTCTGGGAAAACCAGGGGAACATGGTCCAGGCATTTGGACCCCTGCCACCCATGTGGGAGACCTGGATGGAGCTCCGCACTCCTCTCATGAGCCTGGCCCAGTGTTGTCCACTGTGCCCATCTGGGGAGTCGAGCAGTGGATGCAAGATCTCTGCCCCGGTGTGTGTCTCTCCCTCTCTCTCTGTAACTCTTGGGATTCACAGGAAAGAAATCGCTTTGGGAAACAGCAAAGCATGGCATTGTCTTTAAGAAGCTAGAGTTCACAGGCAGGCTCCGTGCCCCACCCCACACAGGGAGTCCTGGAAGGACAGCAAGCAGGGAAAGGTCAAGGCTGACTCTGCTGCCCGCTCTCCTTCCCCAGGAACATGGCTTCCTGTTTGGAAAGCTGCAAAGCCAAGTACAAGGCAGAACTCTGCGATCGCATGGATCTCCCGCTTCTGAAGATGAGGGTCGGCTACAAGCAGGTCCGCTTGCCCAGAGGAGACCTGCAGACCCGTGTGTACTTTCTGCGTGTCAGGATGGCCTACCCAAATGCCACACAGGCAGAGGCAGTTGGTGAGATGCACTGCCCTCCACAAGATTCTCTCAGTGGGCTTTGGGGCTGGAGTCCCTTTCGAGGCAATGGGATCGCTCCTGGGTTGGGAGAGGCCATTGCAAAGGGCTTGATGTTGCTGACCCTTTCTCTTCTCCCAGCTCCTGCTCTACTTGCCGGGCTGCAGTCATGCCAAACACTGGCTTTAGAGCCAGATCCCCCACTGCTCCCAGAGCTAGAACCTATTCTGGAGCCAGGATCCACTTCCAAACTGAGGCCGCCCCCATGCGCAGAAGCAGCACCAAAGACAACTACCAAAGTCTCCTGCGAATGTCGGGGGCCTGCAAACAAGCAGCCTCACAAGACGGCTGGCATCACGACATTCCCCGCCAAGCTGCTGGCGGAACAGTTCACACTGATGGACGCGGTGAGCAGTGGGCTTGTCTCGGCAGGGCCAGGGCCGAACACCCCTTTGGCACCAGCCTCCCCACAGCTGCCCCCACCGGAATCCAGCGGCCTGGCTCCAGTTCAGGCTTCAGGTCCCACCACCTATGTGACTGGCCTCATTGCTTCACTCCCAAGGCTGCCTTGCTCCCATGGCTGGCAGAGATGGCACACAAACCACGCCAGCTGCACAGTGACTCTGCAGATCGACTGACATGGGCCTGGCAGAAAGCAGGGCTGGTTCTGACCCACAGAGTGCTGGGCGGTCCTAGGTGTAGGGCATCCAGGTCCACCCACTGCCTTCCCATCTGCCTGGGATGCCACAGGTGTCCTGGGTCCTAGCGCACACATGCCACACAGCACCTTGTTGGAGTTGCCACAGGGAGCAGCACTGGCACAGGGACAAGGACTCCAGGGCAGATGCCGTGATAGGCAGAAGGACGAGATACTGGGCGGGATGCCTGGGAGCACACACCTCTGTCTCTTCGCTCAAGGGGTGAGAGGGTTGGGATCCGGGCTGGCAGGAGCGAGGCGCCCTCAGTGGCAGAAAACAGCCCAGCTGCTCCCACGTTGGGCAGCTGCATGCCAAGCTCCCTGAGCTGCAGCTTCAAGCACTGTCACTTGCCAGGGGGGGTGGGCTTCACTGCATTCTGAGCAAGGGTGGCTGTGCCCAAGGGACACCCTCTTGCCCCCAGGAGCTCTTCCAGAACGTGGTCCCCTATCAGTGCCACAGCTCCATCCGGATCCAGCAGAACAAGGAGGTCAATGCGCAGCTGCCCCCCACTGTGCTCGCTGTCATCATCCACTACCACCGTGTGGCCCATTGTGTTACTACCACGTGCTTGGGGGACCCCAGCATGAAGGCAGAGGACAGGGCCCGCGTGGTGGAACACTGGATCAAGGTGGCCAAGGTAAGCTGAGGCTGGCCCAGGGGCTCCCGCTCTGCATGGCAGGGACGTGCCACTTTGCTTCCTCAGCTCTCAGGTGTACAGTCTGTGGTCACAGATCCTGCCCAATCCCGGGAATCCTCGCATCAACCAGGCGGCCTGATCTGACTCACTTGTCCCAGAACTAAATGCTCACTTCCCGCCTAGGCCCCTGACAGGGGTTGAACCCAATCCTAGCCCATGTGAGCGTGGCTCATGGGGGACCTATCACTGACCTGGGGCTCCCTGGCCAACTCTCTGATGCACGAGGGGGATGTCAGCACAGCTGGCTGAGCCTGGCTCAGGTGGGGCTCCAAGCCACCTGCCATTCATCCGCTCCCCTCCCTAGGAGTGCCTGGCCCTCCAGAACTACTGCTCGGTCCACACCATCCTCTGCGCTCTGCAGAGCCACCCGGTACGCCAGCTAAAAACAACGTGGGGAGAAGTCTCCAGGTGGGTGTGCATCTCTCAAAGCACCTGCTGGACCCGGGGCTACCCTCAGGCCTAAGCACTAATCCTCCAAGACTCAGAGAGGCTGGTATGCTGGGACACAGGGATAGGCATGGACTGCCAGGGGCAGGGGTGGGGAGCACCATCTTTCAGCTGCCCTGGGACATGAGGACTGGGTTTCTGCCTCAGGATGACATTTCCATTAGTCAGGCACATGTGGCTTCCAAACTATGTACTTGCACCTGTGCACCACGCAGCACTGGACCTGCTTGGGCACTCCAACTCTTTACACACACACACACACACACACCCCACACTCAAAACAGAAGATAATACCAGGCAGGGTGGATCCTCTGATCTTTGTTCTTAAACCAAAGGAGTTTGAACTCACCACCTCACCATTCCATCCAAATATCTCCTTCCGGTTTTCCCCTCACAACAGAAAAAGTGCCAGGAAATTTCAACGTCTTTGCGCACAGGACAAAAAAGTCAACAGAGATGTGCCCATGAAGGTAAAGTGGAGGCTCTGGGACAGGGGTGAGGGCTTGGCAGGAGGGGAAGGGGTGTGGCTGTAAGGGCATCAGGGCAGAGGTGGGTTTTGCGTGTCACTGAAAGTGTGCTTGCACAGAAAACCTGGGGTGTGCCTGCTAGGACAACAGGCAAAGAGATTGGCTGTGGTCACAGGTAGTGGTATGGAGTCGGGCTCAGAGGGCAATGGGAACGGGCTGCCACGAGAGCAGCTTGGCTCTCAGAGGGGGCTGTGAGCACCCACAGGTCTCTGGCTTCCATGCTGTTCCTGCTTCCCCCAGGCTGTGAGGTGGATGAGGCAACAAGGGCTTCCTTCCTTCCGTCTGCCCTGGGGCCCTAGAGGGCCTTTGGAAACCAGGCCTGCTACAGTGTTCTCTGTTCAGCCTTCCATGGGGAAGGCTGCCAAGCCTGTGCCACGCATGCCACAGCTCAGGAATGCCAGGGGCTGAGCGGTCGAGTGGGATGCCAAGCATTGGCTCTTACTGGCTACCCTGGGAGCAGAAGTGCTGTCTTCTCAAGGAGAGAAGCAAGCACGATGAGATGAGCCTGTCTCTCAGTCTGCACAGGGAACCTCATGTGCATCCAGGGGGGCAGGGCATGGGGTGCAGGGCCTGGCCTCCTCCCAGGGACATGCTGAGGCACAGGTCAGTCCGAGGATCCTTAGCCCAAGGGTGACCTGAGGTGGGAGGGCAGCCCAGCACCTTCTCCAGCTGAGGAGCAGGCACAGGGAGGCGTGGCCAATCCCCCAAAGCCACCTTTCAGTGGGAGCTGCATGAATCCAGACAGAGCATGTGGTGAGGGGAGGGGAGTGCAGGGTGGGCCTTGTGCCAACGGAAGTGAGCCAGACATGCAGGGCCCAAGGGGAGTTGCACAAGTGTGGGCCGGTCAGGAAAGGACTGTCTCCCTGAATGTGACCCCGCCCCTGGCAGATGGCGATCTGCAAGTTGCCCGCCCGGGAGCAGAACCCCCAGAGAACACAGATGCGGCAGCGCCTGCAGAAGAAGGCGAGTGTGCCTGGGGCGGCAGGGGCTCCTCCCTCCCACTGGGGGCCCACGTCAAGGGAGCAGGGCCTTCTGCCTCCCTTGTTGCCCACGCCCATCACCACAGTACCTGAGAGGCCCCAGTGGAGAGAGACCAGGGCCGAGGGCCTGAGCAGAAGGACTCCCAGCAGACTTGGACCTGAGCTGGGGCAGGCACCCCACACCGTGACTGGTTATCATGCCGTCAGGGCTCCCAGGGTTGTCCGTTTCTAGAGGCAGTTGGCTGACTGCAGGGAGAATTGGGAAAGGCAGTTTAGGGGCTGGAATCTTCCCAATGGGGAATGTGGCCAGGGCTCCAGGAGCTGGGGTGGAGAGCATCTCAGGGGCCGGGCCTTGGTGGCACCTGAGAGCAGCTGCTCACCACCACCACCTCATGGCACAGGGAGTCGTCCCCTTCCTTGGCACCTTCATCCTGTATCTGGATAGGCTGGACATCGCCATGAAGGACTTCGTAGATGTGAGTGAACCTGCCATGGGTGGGGCAGGCTCCAGGATCTTGAGGCTTGGGGGCAGGGTCCTGGCCTGAGCTCTCAGCCCTCAGCCCCTTGCTGCCCATGTCTCCAGAGGCCTCACAAGCTGTCCTGGGGGGAGGGCTCACCTGCATATCCCCTCTGAGCGCTGGAGCCTGCAACCAGGTGCCCATCCCTGTCCCCCAAGGGTTGAAGCCGCATAGCCAGAGCCCCTGATTGCGAAGCTGCACAAGGTCTTGGCCGAGCTTGCTCAGCCTCTGAGTTGGGTGGCACCCAAGGGAAGGAGAGAAATTGGGCCCCTGCGAGGTCAGGCAGCACCCACATGCCTGAGCCCACCCATCCATTCCCAGGCCTCCGTTTCCCTGCCTGCCATCAGACATGGTTGGGACAGCAGGTCCCTGAGCCTCTGCCACCATGTCCCCTTCTGCAGAGCTAACAGCCTGTCCCAGGGACACCTCCTTTCCCTTGCTCATATCGAGAGGGGAGGGCCAGGGGCTAGTCACAGGCCAGGGGCTGTTCTGATGGACTCTGCCTTCCAGGGAAAACACAACATGCTGAAAATGACAAAGGTGAGCAGCTCTGCCCTATCTTCCAGGCACAGAGGGGATGGAGGGGTCAGAGATGCCCTGGGCGGGAACCCCAGGCTCCAGCCCATCAGTGTCTGTCTGCTCTCTCCGCTGGGATGGATACACACAGAAGGAGGAGAGCATCCCTAGGGAGCTTGTGGCTAAGGGACTGCAATCCAGGAGAACTTCCTGGGCGAGGGGCTGTGTGTATGCTACTCAGAGGACAGCTTGGAGCCTGGAAGGGATGTTCAGAGAAGGCTTCTTTAGAAAAAAGACCCAGAGGCCAGCCCCCTGCCCCTCCCACAGTGTGCCCCTCCAGCAGTCCCAGTGCAGGCCTGTCAGCATCCTCTCTGCCCCCCTTGCCACAGGAGATAAAAGTTCTCCAGGAAATGCAGCGGCTCCAGGTGGCAGCCAGCCAATATACTTTTCTGCGTGACGCAGAGTTTGCACTGTGGTTCCAATCCATGGAGAGGCTCGGTGACACTAAGAGGTGAGGGCTGGGCAGGGATTGCGGGACATCCAGGGTGGCAGATGGGGAAGGTTCTCCTGTCACGCACTGCAGAGAGGGCAGTAAGTGATGAGTCAAATCCTTGGGCTCCTGCCACACATGTTGTTGACCCAAATTGAGTCTGAGACACCTTATTTGACTTAAGTTTGGGGGGACTGAACCAGCAGACGGAAAATCTCTGTGTCTCTGCCTTTCAAACAAATACATAGGAATTCTTGGGAAAAAGAAAGCACAGCGGCTGGCACTGCGGCATCGGGGGTAAAGGTGCCTCCGGCAGTGCAGTGCCGGCATCCCCTACGGGTGCTGGTCTGAGTCCCGGCTGCTCCTCCCCTGATCCAGCTCTCTACTGGGGCCAGGAAAAGCAGTGCATGATGGCCCAAATGCTTGGGCTCTGGCACCCGGTTGGGAGACCCAGAGCAGGCTCCTGGCTGCTGGAATTGCATCGGCACAGCTCCAATCGTTGCGGCCATCTAGGGGCTGAATCAAGGGATGGAAGAACTCTATCATCTATCTATCTATCTATCTATCTATCTATCTATCTATCTATCTATCTCCCTACCTATCTATCTACCTACCTATCTATCTCTGTCTGTCTTCTTCTGTCTCTCTGTAACACTGACTTGAAATTAAATAAATACATCTGCAAAATGAACCAAAATGACTCCTGGCCTCGGTCATGACTTCCATAATTCCCCAGCCTTATGGGTTGAAGCAGGGAGGACTAGGGCTCTTCCTATTGCTTGGAGGACATGGAAAAGAAAGCAGCTCACCCAAAACTCTAGGGATTACAAACTAAGTCTAATGCCAAGTTCCTCACTTGCCTCCCTAGGGAGGAAAATGATTTGGCCCATGTCATCTGAGATTCTTGAATAAAACACTAAGCAAACCAGACACGGAAGGAGTCTGTTTCATCAGGCACTCGTCGTATTGCACTCTTCTAAAGAGGCTGGACAATTTGAATGAGCTCAGACCTGTTTCCAAATGGATGTCATTCTCTGTGGTAACAATGAAGCTTCCTAACCAGTAGTTGATCCCCCAGCCCTAGTGATTTTCTGTGAGGTCTTTTGCTCTGTCGATAAGGTGGCCCGTTTCTGGGGCCCTGCATGCTGAAGATGGGAGATCTGATGCCAGTTTGGGGGGATGGCTTTCAGGTGAGCTCTCTCCCCTTCTCCTGGAGTTCTTGGACGTGGCTGATATCATAGCCAGAGACACTGAACCCGCATTCCGGGAAGATGCGCTTTAAGCTGCGACCTCGAAATCTCCTGAAGGGGCAGTATCCATGACTCAAAGATGGAGTTTATAGCCTGTTGTGTCCCTAACCTTGGCTTTTCATGGGTCCCCATACCTGGCTTGTTTCTTAGGGGTTTTCCCGAAGGAACATGCTAGAGTGTTTTGGAAATGATACGAAAAGTAGGTTTGGGACCCAGCTGTATGTCCTCAAGCTTAGGGCCCTGTCTACATTCAAGTCTCTTCAGGGAACCGAGGAGTGGGACTGTGTTTGCATCCTTGTGTACGGTTAAGGGATGATATTGCGGCAGCAGCCTAGAGGGGCCTTGGCATATCTTTGTAAGGGGAAAGTGTCCACATAATGGAACTTTGAAGATGTGACCTCACTTCCTTGGTGATAGAACTTAAACTCTGATAGCAACCGTCCTTAGCGGCTCACTTGATGGGAGACGTTCAGGAGAAGACAATGTTCTCTTGTTGCTGCCAATCGTTGCCAGGCTCTGGCCCTAGCAGGGCCCAGGGTGAAGGCTTTTTCTGGTGGTTGAGACGTTGGCTCCGCTCTCACATTGGGTGTCTGTGGCCTCGTACTGCAAGGCAACCACAGGGAACAGAACAGCCCGGGAGGCAGCCACAGGTAACGGGAACAGTCCCGCCCTGACAGGGGATCCCCTGTGACCCTATCGGGGCCTTCTTTGCCCCTCCTTTCACCATGGTGGTGGCAGAAGAAGAGGGGCTCTTGCTGCCCAGCAACACGCTTCATGTGTAGGAGCCTACTGTGCCTTCCGTGTTCATACCCTCTTTTGTGGACAGCTGGTTGGGCCAAGTGGGTGTTGGGGGACCTCCTCTTGTCTTCTGGAGTCCTCTCTGCCTGGAGGTGGGTATAGATGCCCCTACTTTCCTGACCTGGGTAACAGGATGCCTCATGGGGGGAATTATTCTCTGTGGGGACAGCCAAGCACGATGCTGATGCCTTTGGTCCGGGCTGCCACACACTCTCTTTGCAGAGCTCCACACTGGAGTCCACACACAGAACACAGGAGGAAGCCATCGGCATCGTCGATGGACACGTGAGTCAGGCCAACAACTTGGCTAATGCTGGTGTGGAGTGAGCGAGGGGCCCAGGAGTACCCATGTGTTGGGGCACGAGATGACCACGGTGTGCCTAGAACCACTTTCTGAAGGGAGGAATGCCCCTGGCTTTTGGCCTCGCCTTCTCCCACTCAGTCACTGACCCCCATCCCACTCTCCAATAAGTCTCCTCCCCTTGGCAACTGGGTGTCGGGAAACACCCTGTTCACACAAGCATCGTGTGTGGCCGTGGTGCTGAATGTTTTCCCACCTAGTCCAAGAATCCTGTGCAGTCCTTAGTCAGCTCCACTGCCTTCCAGGTCTTCTCCAAGGTTTAGGACTCAATGATCCTACCAGGAAGGTTTTCCCACAAAAAAGGGCAGAGGGTTCACCCAAAAGGGTGAAGATATCACACAGGACTGAAGCCTGGCCCCCGCCTGTTCTATTCCATGTGATGACATTGCCGCTGTGGCCACACTTGCATGGCTGCTGGGAAGCGTTGGGATTCAGCTGCATTGCCACGGCAGCGGTGCTGTAGGACACAGCCTCAGTGTCTGCTCACGGAGCGCAGTCTGCTAGGCTGCTCAAAGCACAGGAGCCCAGCTTGGGCAGCTCTCCCAACAGGAGTCGCTTGTTCCCATTTCTGGCGGCTGCCTGTCAGGGTATGGCCGAGGTGATTTCTCAGGAGGGCTCATTGCCATCTCCATCCCCAGCTTCATATGCTCCCCTGGGTTTCTCTGTGCCCCTGTCGCCTCTGCAAATGAGCACAGCAAGGTGATGGGATGGGGCCCACCCCATTTCTTGGGGTCAGCTCAATCACCTCCTTGCGGACTACTGGCCCAACTGCAGCAGTCACACTCAAGTGCTCGGGGGTCAGAACAACCCCACGTGTGTGTTGGTGATGGGGGCCACAATTCGGCTCTTAACAGGCAGTGATGCCCTGCTGAGTACAAACTCCAAGGACCAGGCTGGCTGGGGACAGGGTCTGCACGTGTGTCGGTGTAATGGCTGAAGTCACAGCACTTTGCAGAACGCCTGTGGCCATTACGCCACAGGCAGACACCTCTGAATACGGCTTCTTTTCAGGATCTGGCCTCCCCTGGGGCTTCCTATCCTACTCTGCCCACTTGTTTCCATCCTGCAGTCTGGTGGCAAAGCAAATCACACGGTGGCCCTCATTTCTAGCTCCCCCAGGGGCACGGAATCATCTTTCACTGCTGGCCCCCTGGGAGGACTTTCTCATCCCTCAGTCCCTGTTCAGGCTCTTGGCCCCAACTGGGGTTTTCTCCCAACCCGGGGGTCTGCTTGCCTGTGCTCCCTGGAGCTGCCACTGACTCACGTCCTTTCTGGTCCTCCCTAGTATGGAAATGGGTCCATGCTGTACTTGGCAGAGCTCTGTGCCATGCGGACCCTACAGCCAGAGACTAAAGAGATGCTGGTGGATGCCCTGGTCCCGGGCCCCCCGGGAGAAAGGATCTGCTACTTCAACACCTTCCTGTGTGCATACAGCGACTTCTCCACCAGCCCCTATTACTTAGACCAGATATTTGACAGGTGGGTACCTGCCTTTCAGCACTGCGGTGATGCAGAGATGAATCTGACCTGTTGTAGATGACCTAAGCGACTTAAGACATGGCGGGCATGGAACGGGTGCCTTTCTCTGTGGACAGAGCTGCTGGCACACTGCGTCACACCTCTTGATTTTCTTTCTCTGCACCCTCATGAACCAACTTCTCTACTCAGGTGGGAACCGGCCATGGGACCCTATGTTTGGAAACCTCCCAGATGGCGATCCTGCTTTCCCCTTTTGCAAGAATTGGAAATGTTTTCTTTAATAGGCAGAGTTTGACTGAGAGAAAGAGAGAATGAGTTCTTCTATGTGCTGGGTCACTCCCCAAATGGCTGCAACAGGCAGGGCTCTGGCAAGCCAGACCGAGGAGCCGGAAGCTATATCTGGGCCCCCTCTCAGGAGTCCCAGGGGTCCAACGACTTAGGCCATCATGCGGCGCTTCCCCGGGCTCATTAGCAGGGAGCTGGATACCAAGGACAACAGCCAAGACTTGAACTGGCCAACCCTGATATGGCTTGCCAGCATCACATGTGGGCAGGGGGATTGGAAGCTGCTATACCTTGGTACCAGCCATGTTTCCTGCTTGTTCCAGCTGCTCCTGTCCTTGATATATGCACAGAACAGGTGCCCTCAGGGTTGGTAGCAGTTGCCCAGACCCCTCATCGACCTGGCAGGTCTGCAAGGAATCATTCACTCTACACATATATGTTGAGCCCTCACTTTGCGCAGTTTTCTAGACACTTGCTACAAATCCAGTGAGCAAAGCATTCAAGGGCCTCGCATTTGTGGGGAATCAGACCCTCACAGCCCAGATCCTATACAAGTCCTGTCCTGCAGCGGCAGCGCTGAGGCTTGCAGACCTCCTCTGGGAGTAGCTGCAACGTCCCCTACTCTGATCAGAAGGAGAACCCCACGTCCCACTAAGATGCGGTTAGATTGGGGTGCAGATGTGGCCTTCTGTCACTCTAGAGAGTGGCAGGAAAATGAGGGCTGAGGCAAGGCAGAGGCAGACTGCAGGTGCAACTCCAACTTCTGGCCCCACCACATGCAAAGGAAGTGCTGAAGAGCAGTGCTAGGGACAGGAGCGGACACGTTGTGTCGAGGAGCGGGCACGCTGGGGCTCACAGAAAACACCCAGATAGCCATGCCCAGGGCAGTTGCTTCCAGCTTTGCCTACCCTCCCTGACCTCCAGACCCAACCCACCATCCCAGGAGCAACCTACTCCCAAGTCTGCCCAGAGCCAGAGCCTAGGGGCCTCCACCTTACAACACCATGGGAATGAATGGGAAGGCACTGAAAGGAAAAGGAGAAGCCATCGAAAGGAAAGCTACTGCCGGCAATGCCAGAATCCCACATGGGTGCTGGTTGGTGTCCCTGTTGTTGCAGTCCAGATCCAGCACCCTGCTCGGGGTCTGGGAAAACCAGGGGAACATGGTCCAGGCATTTGGACCCCTGCCACCCATGTGGGAGACCTGGATGGAGCTCCGCACTCCTCTCATGAGCCTGGCCCAGTGTTGTCCACTGTGCCCATCTGGGGAGTCGAGCAGTGGATGCAAGATCTCTGCCCCGGTGTGTGTCTCTCCCTCTCTCTCTGTAACTCTTGGGATTCACAGGAAAGAAATCGCTTTGGGAAACAGCAAAGCATGGCATTGTCTTTAAGAAGCTAGAGTTCACAGGCAGGCTCCGTGCCCCACCCCACACAGGGAGCCCTGGAAGGACAGCAAGCAGGGAAAGGTCAAGGCTGACTCTGCTGCCCGCTCTCCTTCCCCAGGAACATGGCTTCCTGTTTGGAAAGCTGCAAAGCCAAGTACAAGGCAGAACTCTGCGATCGCATGGATCTCCCGCTTCTGAAGATGAGGGTCGGCTACAAGCAGGTCCGCTTGCCCAGAGGAGACCTGCAGACCCGTGTGTACTTTCTGCGTGTCAGGATGGCCTACCCAAATGCCACACAGGCAGAGGCAGTTGGTGAGATGCACTGCCCTGGGCAAGATTCTCTCAGTGGGCTTTGGGGCTGGAGTCCCTTTCGAGGCAATGGGATCGCTCCTGGGTTGGGAGAGGCCATTGCAAAGGGCTTGATGTTGCTGACCCTTTCTCTTCTCCCAGCTCCTGCTCTACTTGCCGGGCTGCAGTCATGCCAAACACTGGCTTTAGAGCCAGATCCCCCACTGCTCCCAGAGCTAGAACCTATTCTGGAGCCAGGATCCACTTCCAAACTGAGGCCGCCCCCATGCGCAGAAGCAGCACCAAAGACAACTACCAAAGTCTCCTGCGAATGTCGGGGGCCTGCAAACAAGCAGCCTCACAAGACGGCTGGCATCACGACATTCCCCGCCAAGCTGCTGGCGGAACAGTTCACACTGATGGACGCGGTGAGCAGTGGGCTTGTCTCGGCAGGGCCAGGGCCGAACACCCCTTTGGCACCAGCCTCCCCACAGCTGCCCCCACCGGAATCCAGCGGCCTGGCTCCAGTTCAGGCTTCAGGTCCCACCACCTATGTGACTGGCCTCATTGCTTCACTCCCAAGGCTGCCTTGCTCCCATGGCTGGCAGAGATGGCACACAAACCACGCCAGCTGCACAGTGACTCTGCAGATCGACTGACATGGGCCTGGCAGAAAGCAGGGCTGGTTCTGACCCACAGAGTGCTGGGCGGTCCTAGGTGTAGGGCATCCAGGTCCACCCACTGCCTTCCCATCTGCCTGGGATGCCACAGGTGTCCTGGGTCCTAGCGCACACATGCCACACAGCACCTTGTTGGAGTTGCCACAGGGAGCAGCACTGGCACAGGGACAAGGACTCCAGGGCAGATGCCGTGATAGGCAGAAGGACGAGATACTGGGCGGGATGCCTGGGAGCACACACCTCTGTCTCTTCGCTCAAGGGGTGAGAGGGTTGGGATCCGGGCTGGCAGGAGCGAGGCGCCCTCAGTGGCAGAAAACAGCCCAGCTGCTCCCACGTTGGGCAGCTGCATGCCAAGCTCCCTGAGCTGCAGCTTCAAGCACTGTCACTTGCCAGGGGGGGTGGGCTTCACTGCATTCTGAGCAAGGGTGGCTGTGCCCAAGGGACACCCTCTTGCCCCCAGGAGCTCTTCCAGAACGTGGTCCCCTATCAGTGCCACAGCTCCATCCGGATCCAGCAGAACAAGGAGGTCAATGCGCAGCTGCCCCCCACTGTGCTCGCTGTCATCATCCACTACCACCGTGTGGCCCATTGTGTTACTACCACGTGCTTGGGGGACCCCAGCATGAAGGCAGAGGACAGGGCCCGCGTGGTGGAACACTGGATCAAGGTGGCCAAGGTAAGCTGAGGCTGGCCCAGGGGCTCCCGCTCTGCATGGCAGGGACGTGCCACTTTGCTTCCTCAGCTCTCAGGTGTACAGTCTGTGGTCACAGATCCTGCCCAATCCCGGGAATCCTCGCATCAACCAGGCGGCCTGATCTGACTCACTTGTCCCAGAACTAAATGCTCACTTCCCGCCTAGGCCCCTGACAGGGGTTGAACCCAATCCTAGCCCATGTGAGCGTGGCTCATGGGGGACCTATCACTGACCTGGGGCTCCCTGGCCAACTCTCTGATGCACGAGGGGGATGTCAGCACAGCTGGCTGAGCCTGGCTCAGGTGGGGCTCCAAGCCACCTGCCATTCATCCGCTCCCCTCCCTAGGAGTGCCTGGCCCTCCAGAACTACTGCTCGGTCCACACCATCCTCTGCGCTCTGCAGAGCCACCCGGTACGCCAGCTAAAAACAACGTGGGGAGAAGTCTCCAGGTGGGTGTGCATCTCTCAAAGCACCTGCTGGACCCGGGGCTACCCTCAGGCCTAAGCACTAATCCTCCAAGACTCAGAGAGGCTGGTATGCTGGGACACAGGGATAGGCATGGACTGCCAGGGGCAGGGGTGGGGAGCACCATCTTTCAGCTGCCCTGGGACATGAGGACTGGGTTTCTGCCTCAGGATGACATTTCCATTAGTCAGGCACATGTGGCTTCCAAACTATGTACTTGCACCTGTGCACCACGCAGCACTGGACCTGCTTGGGCACTCCAACTCTTTACACACACACACACACACACACCCCACACTCAAAACAGAAGATAATACCAGGCAGGGTGGATCCTCTGATCTTTGTTCTTAAACCAAAGGAGTTTGAACTCACCACCTCACCATTCCATCCAAATATCTCCTTCCGGTTTTCCCCTCACAACAGAAAAAGTGCCAGGAAATTTCAACGTCTTTGCGCACAGGACAAAAAAGTCAACAGAGATGTGCCCATGAAGGTAAAGTGGAGGCTCTGGGACAGGGGTGAGGGCTTGGCAGGAGGGGAAGGGGTGTGGCTGTAAGGGCATCAGGGCAGAGGTGGGTTTTGCGTGTCACTGAAAGTGTGCTTGCACAGAAAACCTGGGGTGTGCCTGCTAGGACAACAGGCAAAGAGATTGGCTGTGGTCACAGGTAGTGGTATGGAGTCGGGCTCAGAGGGCAATGGGAACGGGCTGCCACGAGAGCAGCTTGGCTCTCAGAGGGGGCTGTGAGCACCCACAGGTCTCTGGCTTCCATGCTGTTCCTGCTTCCCCCAGGCTGTGAGGTGGATGAGGCAACAAGGGCTTCCTTCCTTCCGTCTGCCCTGGGGCCCTAGAGGGCCTTTGGAAACCAGGCCTGCTACAGTGTTCTCTGTTCAGCCTTCCATGGGGAAGGCTGCCAAGCCTGTGCCACGCATGCCACAGCTCAGGAATGCCAGGGGCTGAGCGGTCGAGTGGGATGCCAAGCATTGGCTCTTACTGGCTACCCTGGGAGCAGAAGTGCTGTTTTCTCAAGGAGAGAAGCAAGCACGATGAGATGAGCCTGTCTCTCAGTCTGCACAGGGAACCTCATGTGCATCCAGGGGGGCAGGGCATGGGGTGCAGGGCCTGGCCTCCTCCCAGGGACATGCTGAGGCACAGGTCAGTCCGAGGATCCTTAGCCCAAGGGTGACCTGAGGTGGGAGGGCAGCCCAGCACCTTCTCCAGCTGAGGAGCAGGCACAGGGAGGCGTGGCCAATCCCCCAAAGCCACCTTTCAGTGGGAGCTGCATGAATCCAGACAGAGCATGTGGTGAGGGGAGGGGAGTGCAGGGTGGGCCTTGTGCCAACGGAAGTGAGCCAGACATGCAGGGCCCAAGGGGAGTTGCACAAGTGTGGGCCGGTCAGGAAAGGACTGTCTCCCTGAATGTGACCCTGCCCCTGGCAGATGGCGATCTGCAAGTTGCCCGCCCGGGAGCAGAACCCCCAGAGAACACAGATGCGGCAGCGGCTGCAGAAGAAGGCGAGTGTGCCTGGGGCGGCAGGGGCTCCTCCCTCCCACTGGGGGCCCACGTCAAGGGAGCAGGGCCTTCTGCCTCCCTTGTTGCCCACGCCCATCACCACAGTACCTGAGAGGCCCCAGTGGAGAGAGACCAGGGCCGAGGGCCTGAGCAGAAGGACTCCCAGCAGACTTGGACCTGAGCTGGGGCAGGCACCCCACACCGTGACTGGTTATCATGCCGTCAGGGCTCCCAGGGTTGTCCGTTTCTAGAGGCAGTTGGCTGACTGCAGGGAGAATTGGGAAAGGCAGTTTAGGGGCTGGAATCTTCCCAATGGGGAATGTGGCCAGGGCTCCAGGAGCTGGGGTGGAGAGCATCTCAGGGGCCGGGCCTTGGTGGCACCTGAGAGCAGCTGCTCACCACCACCACCTCATGGCACAGGGAGTCGTCCCCTTCCTTGGCACCTTCATCCTGTATCTGGATAGGCTGGACATCGCCATGAAGGACTTCGTAGATGTGAGTGAACCTGCCATGGGTGGGGCAGGCTCCAGGATCTTGAGGCTTGGGGGCAGGGTCCTGGCCTGAGCTCTCAGCCCTCAGCCCCTTGCTGCCCATGTCTCCAGAGGCCTCACAAGCTGTCCTGGGGGGAGGGCTCACCTGCATATCCCCTCTGAGCGCTGGAGCCTGCAACCAGGTGCCCATCCCTGTCCCCCAAGGGTTGAAGCCGCATAGCCAGAGCCCCTGATTGCGAAGCTGCACAAGGTCTTGGCCGAGCTTGCTCAGCCTCTGAGTTGGGTGGCACCCAAGGGAAGGAGAGAAATTGGGCCCCTGCGAGGTCAGGCAGCACCCACATGCCTGAGCCCACCCATCCATTCCCAGGCCTCCGTTTCCCTGCCTGCCATCAGACATGGTTGGGACAGCAGGTCCCTGAGCCTCTGCCACCATGTCCCCTTCTGCAGAGCTAACAGCCTGTCCCAGGGACACCTCCTTTCCCTTGCTCATATCGAGAGGGGAGGGCCAGGGGCTAGTCACAGGCTAGGGGCTGTTCTGATGGACTCTGCCTTCCAGGGAAAACACAACATGCTGAAAATGACAAAGGTGAGCAGCTCTGCCCTATCTTCCAGGCACAGAGGGGATGGAGGGGTCAGAGATGCCCTGGGCGGGAACCCCAGGCTCCAGCCCATCAGTGTCTGTCTGCTCTCTCCGCTGGGATGGATACACACAGAAGGAGGAGAGCATCCCTAGGGAGCTTGTGGCTAAGGGACTGCAATCCAGGAGAACTTCCTGGGCGAGGGGCTGTGTGTATGCTACTCAGAGGACAGCTTGGAGCCTGGAAGGGATGTTCAGAGAAGGCTTCTTTAGAAAAAAGACCCAGAGGCCAGCCCCCTGCCCCTCCCACAGTGTGCCCCTCCAGCAGTCCCAGTGCAGGCCTGTCAGCATCCTCTCTGCCCCCCTTGCCACAGGAGATAAAAGTTCTCCAGGAAATGCAGCGGCTCCAGGTGGCAGCCAGCCAATATACTTTTCTGCGTGACGCAGAGTTTGCACTGTGGTTCCAATCCATGGAGAGGCTCGGTGACACTAAGAGGTGAGGGCTGGGCAGGGATTGCGGGACATCCAGGGTGGCAGATGGGGAAGGTTCTCCTGTCACGCACTGCAGAGAGGGCAGTAAGTGATGAGTCAAATCCTTGGGCTCCTGCCACACATGTTGTTGACCCAAATTGAGTCTGAGACACCTTATTTGACTTAAGTTTGGGGGGACTGAACCAGCAGACGGAAAATCTCTGTGTCTCTGCCTTTCAAACAAATACATAGGAATTCTTGGGAAAAAGAAAGCACAGCGGCTGGCACTGCGGCATCGGGGGTAAAGGTGCCTCCGGCAGTGCAGTGCCGGCATCCCCTACGGGTGCTGGTCTGAGTCCCGGCTGCTCCTCCCCTGATCCAGCTCTCTACTGGGGCCAGGAAAAGCAGTGCATGATGGCCCAAATGCTTGGGCTCTGGCACCCGGTTGGGAGACCCAGAGCAGGCTCCTGGCTGCTGGAATTGCATCGGCACAGCTCCAATCGTTGCGGCCATCTAGGGGCTGAATCAAGGGATGGAAGAACTCTATCATCTATCTATCTATCTATCTATCTATCTATCTATCTATCTATCTCCCTACCTATCTATCTACCTACCTATCTATCTCTGTCTGTCTTCTTCTGTCTCTCTGTAACACTGACTTGAAATTAAATAAATACATCTGCAAAATGAACCAAAATGACTCCTGGCCTCGGTCATGACTTCCATAATTCCCCAGCCTTATGGGTTGAAGCAGGGAGGACTAGGGCTCTTCCTATTGCTTGGAGGACATGGAAAAGAAAGCAGCTCACCCAAAACTCTAGGGATTACAAACTAAGTCTAATGCCAAGTTCCTCACTTGCCTCCCTAGGGAGGAAAATGATTTGGCCCATGTCATCTGAGATTCTTGAATAAAACACTAAGCAAACCAGACACGGAAGGAGTCTGTTTCATCAGGCACTCGTCGTATTGCACTCTTCTAAAGAGGCTGGACAATTTGAATGAGCTCAGACCTGTTTCCAAATGGATGTCATTCTCTGTGGTAACAATGAAGCTTCCTAACCAGTAGTTGATCCCCCAGCCCTAGTGATTTTCTGTGAGGTCTTTTGCTCTGTCGATAAGGTGGCCCGTTTCTGGGGCCCTGCATGCTGAAGATGGGAGATCTGATGCCAGTTTGGGGGGATGGCTTTCAGGTGAGCTCTCTCCCCTTCTCCTGGAGTTCTTGGACGTGGCTGATATCATAGCCAGAGACACTGAACCCGCATTCCGGGAAGATGCGCTTTAAGCTGCGACCTCGAAATCTCCTGAAGGGGCAGTATCCATGACTCAAAGATGGAGTTTATAGCCTGTTGTGTCCCTAACCTTGGCTTTTCATGGGTCCCCATACCTGGCTTGTTTCTTAGGGGTTTTCCCGAAGGAACATGCTAGAGTGTTTTGGAAATGATACGAAAAGTAGGTTTGGGACCCAGCTGTATGTCCTCAAGCTTAGGGCCCTGTCTACATTCAAGTCTCTTCAGGGAACCGAGGAGTGGGACTGTGTTTGCATCCTTGTGTACGGTTAAGGGATGATATTGTGGCAGCAGCCTAGAGGGGCCTTGGCATATCTTTGTAAGGGGAAAGTGTCCACATAATGGAACTTTGAAGATGTGACCTCACTTCCTTGGTGATAGAACTTAAACTCTGATAGCAACCGTCCTTAGCGGCTCACTTGATGGGAGACGTTCAGGAGAAGACAATGTTCTCTTGTTGCTGCCAATCGTTGCCAGGCTCTGGCCCTAGCAGGGCCCAGGGTGAAGGCTTTTTCTGGTGGTTGAGACGTTGGCTCCGCTCTCACATTGGGTGTCTGTGGCCTCGTACTGCAAGGCAACCACAGGGAACAGAACAGCCCGGGAGGCAGCCACAGGTAACGGGAACAGTCCCGCCCTGACAGGGGATCCCCTGTGACCCTATCGGGGCCTTCTTTGCCCCTCCCTTCACCATGGTGGTGGCAGAAGAAGAGGGGCTCTTGCTGCCCAGCAACATGATTCACGTGTAGGAGCCTACTGTGCCTTCCGTGTTCATACCCTCTTTTGTGGACAGCTGGTTGGGCCAAGTGGGTGTTGGGGGACCTCCTCTTGTCTTCTGGAGTCCTCTCTGCCTGGAGGTGGGTATAGATGCCCCTACTTTCCTGACCTGGGTAACAGGATGCCTCATGGGGGAAATTATTCTCTGTGGGGACAGCCAAGCACGACGCTGATGCCTTTGGTCCAGGCTGCCACACACTCTCTTTGCAGAGCTCCACACTGGAGTCCACACACAGAACACAGGAGGAAGCCATCAGCATCGTCGATGGACACGTGAGTCAGGCCAACAACTTGGCTA
Organism: Lepus europaeus; assembly: GCF_033115175.1. Taxonomy (NCBI): domain Eukaryota; kingdom Metazoa; phylum Chordata; class Mammalia; order Lagomorpha; family Leporidae; genus Lepus; species Lepus europaeus. The sequence goes on from NC_084830.1 coordinate 98,635,302, forward strand.
ATGCTGGTGTGGAGTGAGCGAGGGGCCCAGGAGTACTCACGTGTTGGGGCACGAGATGACCACGGTGTGCCTAGAACCACTTTCCGAAGGGACGAATGCCCCTGGCTTTTGGCCTCGCCTTCTCCCACTCAGTCACTGACCCCCATCCCACTCTCCAATAAGTCTCCTCCCCTTGGCAACTGGGTGTCGGGAAACACCCTGTTCACACAAGCATCGTGTGTGGCCGTGGTGCTGAATGTTTTCCCACCTAGTCCAAGAATCCTGTGCAGTCCTTAGTCAGCTCCACTGCCTTCCAGGTCTTCTCCAAGGTTTAGGACTCAATGATCCTACCAGGAAGGTTTTCCCACAAAAAAAGGGCAGAGGGTTCACCCAAAAGGGTGAAGATATCACACAGGACTGAAGCCTGGCCCCCGCCTGTTCTATTCCATGTGATGACATTGCCGCTGTGGCCACACTTGCATGGCTGCTGGGAAGCGTTGGGATTCAGCTGCATTGCCACGGCAGCGGTGCTGTAGGACACAGCCTCAGTGTCTGCTCACGGAGCGCAGTCTGCTAGGCTGCTCAAAGCACAGGAGCCCAGCTTGGGCAGCTCTCCCAACAGGAGTCGCTTGTTCCCATTTCTGGCGGCTGCCTGTCAGGGTATGGCCGAGGTGATTTCTCAGGAGGGCTCATTGCCATCTCCATCCCCAGCTTCATATGCTCCCCTGGGTTTCTCTGTGCCCCTGTCGCCTCTGCAAATGAGCACAGCAAGGTGATGGGATGGGGCCCACCCCATTTCTTGGGGTCAGCTCAATCACCTCCTTGCGGACTACTGGCCCAACTGCAGCAGTCACACTCAAGTGCTCGGGGGTCAGAACAACCCCACGTGTGTGTTGGTGATGGGGGCCACAATTCGGCTCTTAACAGGCAGTGATGCCCTGCTGAGTACAAACTCCAAGGACCAGGCTGGCTGGGGACAGGGTCTGCACGTGTGTCGGTGTAATGGCTGAAGTCACAGCACTTTGCAGAACGCCTGTGGCCATTACGCCACAGGCAGACACCTCTGAATACGGCTTCTTTTCAGGATCTGGCCTCCCCTGGGGCTTCCTATCCTACTCTGCCCACTTGTTTCCATCCTGCAGTCTGGTGGCAAAGCAAATCACACGGTGGCCCTCATTTCTAGCTCCCCCAGGGGCACGGAATCATCTTTCACTGCTGGCCCCCTGGGAGGACTTTCTCATCCCTCAGTCCCTGTTCAGGCTCTTGGCCCCAACTGGGGTTTTCTCCCAACCCGGGGGTCTGCTTGCCTGTGCTCCCTGGAGCTGCCACTGACTCACGTCCTTTCTGGTCCTCCCTAGTATGGAAATGGGTCCATGCTGTACTTGGCAGAGCTCTGTGCCATGCGGACCCTACAGCCAGAGACTAAAGAGATGCTGGTGGATGCCCTGGTCCCGGGCCCCCCAGGAGAAAGGATCTGCTACTTCAACACCTTCCTGTGTGCATACAGCGACTTCTCCACCAGCCCCTATTACTTAGACCAGATATTTGACAGGTGGGTACCTGCCTTTCAGCACTGCGGTGATGCAGAGATGAATCTGACCTGTTGTAGATGACCTAAGCGACTTAAGACATGGCGGGCATGGAACGGGTGCCTTTCTCTGTGGACAGGGCTGCTGGCACACTGCGTCACACCTCTTGATTTTCTTTCTCTGCACCCTCACGAACCAACTTCTCTACTCAGGTGGGAACCGGCCATGGGACCCTATGTTTGGAAACCTCCCAGATGGCGATCCTGCTTTCCCCTTTTGCAAGAATTGGAAATGTTTTCTTTAATAGGCAGAGTTTGACTGAGAGAAAGAGAGAATGAGTTCTTCTATGTGCTGGGTCACTCCCCAAATGGCTGCAACAGGCAGGGCTCTGGCAAGCCAGACTGAGGAGCCGGAAGCTATATCTGGGCCCCCTCTCAGGAGTCCCAGGGGTCCAACTACTTAGGCCATCATGCGGCGCTTCCCCGGGCTCATTAGCAGGGAGCTGGATACCAAGGACAACAGCCAAGACTTGAACTGGCCAACCCTGATATGGCTTGCCAGCATCACATGTGGGCAGGGGGATTGGAAGCTGCTATACCTTGGTACCAGCCATGTTTCCTGCTTGTTCCAGCTGCTCCTGTCCTTGATATATGCACAGAACAGGTGCCCTCAGGGTTGGTAGCAGTTGCCCAGACCCCTCATCGACCTGGCAGGTCTGCAAGGAATCATTCACTCTACACATATATGTTGAGCCCTCACTTTGCGCAGTTTTCCAGACACTTGCTACAAATCCAGTGAGCAAAGCATTCAAGGGCCTCGCATTTGTGGGGAATCAGACCCTCACAGCCCAGATCCTATACAAGTCCTGTCCTGCAGCGGCAGCGCTGAGGCTTGCAGACCTCCTCTGGGAGTAGCTGCAACGTCCCCTACTCTGATCAGAAGGAGAACCCCACGTCCCACTAAGATGCGGGTAGATTGGGGTGCAGATGTGGCCTTCTGTCACTCTAGAGAGTGGCAGGAAAATGAGGGCTGAGGCAAGGCAGAGGCAGACTGCAGGTGCAACTCCAACTTCTGGCCCCACCACATGCAAAGGAAGTGCTGAAGAGCAGTGCTAGGGACAGGAGCGGACACGTTGTGTCGAGGAGCGGGCACGCTGGGGCTCACAGACAAAACCCAGATAGCCATGCCCAGGGCAGTTGCTTCCAGCTTTGCCTACCCTCCCTGACCTCCAGACCCAACCCACCATCCCAGGAGCAACCTACTCCCAAGTCTGCCCAGAGCCAGAGCCTAGGGGCCTCCACCTTACAACACCATGGGAATGAATGGCAAGGCACTGAAAGGAAAAGGAGAAGCCATCGAAAGGAAAGCTACTGCCGGCAATGCCAGAATCCCACATGGGTGCTGGTTGGTGTCCCTGTTGTTGCAGTCCAGATCCAGCACCCTGCTCGGGGTCTGGGAAAACCAGGGGAACATGGTCCAGGCATTTGGACCCCTGCCACCCATGTGGGAGACCTGGATGGAGCTCCGCACTCCCCGCGTGAGCCTGGCCCAGTGCTGTCCACTGTGCCCATCTGGGGAGTCAAGCAGTGGATGCAAGATCTCTGCCCCGGTGTGTGTCTCTCCCTCCCTCTCTGTAACTCTTGGGATTCACAGGAAAGAAATCGCTTTGGGAAACAGCAAAGCATGGCATTGTCTTTAAGAAGCTAGAGTTCACAGGCAGGCTCTGTGCCCCACCCCACACAGGGAGTCCTGGAAGGACAGCAAGCAGGGAAAGGTCAAGGCTGACTCTGCTGCCTGCTCTCCTTCCCCAGGAACATGGCTTCCTGTTTGGAAAGCTGCAAAGCCAAGTACAAGGCAGAACTCTGCGATCGCATGGATCTCCCGCTTCTGAAGATGAGGGTCGGCTACAAGCAGGTCCGCTTGCCCAGAGGAGACCTGCAGACCCGTGTGTACTTTCTGCGTGTCAGGATGGCCTACCCAAATGCCACACAGGCAGAGGCAGTTGGTGAGATGCACTGCCCTCCACAAGATTCTCTCAGTGGGCTTTGGGGCTGGAGTCCCTTTCGAGGCAATGGGATCGCTCCTGGGTTGGGAGAGGCCATTGCAAAGGGCTTGATGTTGCTGACCCTTTCTCTTCTCCCAGCTCCTGCTCTACTTGCCGGGCTGCAGTCATGCCAAACACTGGCTTTAGAGCCAGATCCCCCACTGCTCCCAGAGCTAGAACCTATTCTGGAGCCAGGATCCACTTCCAAACTGAGGCCGCCCCCATGCGCAGAAGCAGCACCAAAGACAACTACCAAAGTCTCCTGCGAATGTCGGGGGCCTGCAAACAAGCAGCCTCACAAGACGGCTGGCATCACGACATTCCCCGCCAAGCTGCTGGCGGAACAGTTCACACTGATGGACGCGGTGAGCAGTGGGCTTGTCTCGGCAGGGCCAGGGCCGAACACCCCTTTGGCACCAGCCTCCCCACAGCTGCCCCCACCGGAATCCAGCGGCCTGGCTCCAGTTCAGGCTTCAGGTCCCACCACCTATGTGACTGGCCTCATTGCTTCACTCCCAAGGCTGCCTTGCTCCCATGGCTGGCAGAGATGGCACACAAACCACGCCAGCTGCACAGTGACTCTGCAGATTGACTGACATGGGCCTGGCAGAAAGCAGGGCTGGTTCTGACCCACAGAGTGCTGGGCGGTCCTAGGTGTAGGGCATCCAGGTCCACCCACTGCCTTCCCATCTGCCTGGGATGCCACAGGTGTCCTGGGTCCTAGCGCACACATGCCACACAGCACCTTGTTGGAGTTGCCACAGGGAGCAGCACTGGCACAGGGACAAGGACTCCAGGGCAGATGCCGTGATAGGCAGAAGGACGAGATACTGGGCGGGATGCCTGGGAGCACACACCTCTGTCTCTTCGCTCAAGGGGTGAGAGGGTTGGGATCCGGGCTGGCAGGAGCGAGGCGCCCTCAGTGGCAGAAAATAGCCCAGCTGCTCCCACGTTGGGCAGCTGCATGCCAAGCTCCCTGAGCTGCAGCTTCAAGCTCTGTCACTTGCCAGGGGGGGTGGGCTTCACTGCATTCTGAGCAAGGGTGGCTGTGCCCAAGGGACACCCTCTTGCCCCCAGGAACTCTTCCAGAACGTGGTCCCCTATCAGTGCCACAGCTCCATCCGGATCCAGCAGAACAAGGAGGTCAATGCGCAGCTGCCCCCCACTGTGCTCGCTGTCATCATCCACTACCACCGTGTGGCCCATTGTGTTACTACCACGTGCTTGGGGGACCCCAGCATGAAGGCAGAGGACAGGGCCCGCGTGGTGGAACACTGGATCAAGGTGGCCAAGGTAAGCTGAGGCTGGCCCAGGGGCTCCCCCTCTGCATGGCAGGGACGTGCCACTTTGCTTCCTCAGCTCTCAGGTGTACAGTCTGTGGTCACAGATCCTGCCCAATCCCGGGAATCCTCGCATCAACCAGGCGGCCTGATCTGACTCACTTGTCCCAGAACTAAATGCTCACTTCCCGCCGAGGCCCCTGACAGGGGTTGAACCCAATCCTAGCCCATGTGAGCGTGGCTCATGGGGGACCTATCACTGACCTGGGGCTCCCTGGCCAACTCTCTGATGCACGAGGGGGATGTCAGCACAGCTGGCTGAGCCTGGCTCAGGTGGGGCTCCAAGCCACCTGCCATTCATCCGCTCCCCTCCCTAGGAGTGCCTGGCCCTCCAGAACTACTGCTCGGTCCACACCATCCTCTGCGCTCTGCAGAGCCACCCGGTACGCCAGCTAAAAACAACGTGGGGAGAAGTCTCCAGGTGGGTGTGCATCTCTCAAAGCACCTGCTGGACCCGGGGCTACCCTCAGGCCTAAGCACTAATCCTCCAAGACTCAGAGAGGCTGGTATGCTGGGACACAGGGATAGGCGTGGACTGCCAGGGGCAGGGGTGGGGAGCACCATCTTTCAGCTGCCCTGGGACATGAGGACTGGGTATCTGCCTCAGGATGACATTTCCATTAGTCAGGCACATGTGGCTTCCAAACTATGTACTTGCACCTGTGCACCACGCAGCACTGGACCTGCTTGGGCACTCCAACTCTTTACACACACACACACACACACCCCACACTCAAAACAGAAGATAATACCAGGCAGGGTGGATCCTCTGATCTTTGTTGTTAAACCAAAGGAGTTTGAACTCACCACCTCACCATTCCATCCAAATATCTCCTTCCGGTTTTCCCCTCACAACAGAAAAAGTGCCAGGAAATTTCAACGTCTTTGCGCACAGGACAAAAAAGTCAACAGAGATGTGCCCATGAAGGTAAAGTGGAGGCTCTGGGACAGGGGTGAGGGCTTGGCAGGAGGGGAAGGGGTGTGGCTGTAAGGGCATCAGGGCAGAGGTGGGTTTTGGGTGTCACTGAAAGTGTGCTTGCACAGAAAACCTGGGGTGTGCCTGCTAGGACAACAGGCAAAGAGAGGGCTGTGGTCACAGGTAGTGGTATGGAGTCGGGCTCAGAGGGCAATGGGAACGGGCTGCCACGAGAGCAGCTTGGCTCTCAGAGGGGGCTGTGAGCACCCACAGGTCTCTGGCTTCCATGCTGTTCCTGCTTCCCCCAGGCTGTGAGGTGGATGAGGCAGCAAGGGCTTCCTTCCTTCCGTCTGCCCTGGGGCCCTAGAGGGCCTTTGGAAACCAGGCCTGCTACAGTGTTCTCTGTTCAGCCTTCCATGGGGAGGGCCGCCAAGCCTGTGCCACTCATGGCACAGCTCGGGAATGCCAGGGGCTGAGCGGTCGAGTGGGATGCCAAGCATTGGCTCTTACTGGCTACCCTGGGAGCAGAAGTGCTGTCTTCTCAAGGAGAGAAGCAAGCAGGATGAGATGAGCCTGTCTCTCAGTCTGCACAGGGAACCTCATGTGCATCCAGGGGGGCAGGGCATGGGGTGCAGGGCCTGGCCTCCTCCCAGGGACATGCTGAGGCCCAGGTCAGTCTGAGGATCCTTAGCCCAAGGGTGACCTGAGGTGGGAGGGCAGCCCAGCACCTTCTCCAGCTGAGGAGCAGGCACAGGGAGGCGTGGCCAATCCCCCAAAGCCACCTTACCAGTGGGAGCTGCATGAATCCAGACAGAGCACGTGGTGAGGGGAGGGGAGTGCAGGGTGGGCCTTGTGCCAACGGGAGTGAGCCAGACATGTAGGGCTCAAGGGGAGTTGCACAAGTGTGGGCCGGTCAGGAAAGGACTGTCTCCCTGAATGTGACCCCGCCCCTGGCAGATGGCGATCTGCAAGTTGCCCGCCCGGGAGCAGAACCCCCAGAGAACACAGATGCGGCAGCGGCTGCAGAAGAAGGCGAGTGTGCCTGGGGCGGCAGGGGCTCCTCCCTCCCACTGGGGGCCCACGTCAAGGGAGCAGGGCCTTCTGCCTCCCTTGTTGCCCACGCCCATCACCACAGTACCTGAGAGGCCCCAGTGGAGAGAGACCAGGGCCGAGGGCCTGAGCTGAAGGACTCCCAGCAGACTTGGGCCTGAGCTGGGGCAGGCACCCCACACCGTGACTGGTTATCATGCCGTCAGGGCTCCCAGGGTTGTCCGTTTCTAGAGGCAGTTGGCTGACTGCAGGGAGAATTGGGAAAGGCAGTTTAGGGGCGGGAAGCTTCCCAATGGGGAATGTGGCCAGGGCTCCAGGAGCTGGGGTGGAGAGCATCTCAGGGGCCGGGCCTTGGTGGCACCTGAGAGCAGCTGCTCACCACCACCACCTCATGGCACAGGGAGTCGTCCCCTTCCTTGGCACCTTCATCCTGTATCTGGATAGGCTGGACATCGCCATGAAGGACTTCGTAGATGTGAGTGAACCTGCCATGGGTGGGGCAGGCTCCAGGATCTTGAGGCTTGGGGGCAGGGTCCTGGCCTGAGCTCTCAGCCCTCAGCCCCTTGCTGCCCATGTCTCCAGAGGCCTCACAAGCTGTCCTGGGGGGAGGGCTCACCTGCATATCCCCTCTGAGCGCTGGAGCCTGCAACCAGGTGCCCATCCCTGTCCCCCAAGGGTTGAAGCCGCATAGCCAGAGCCCCTGATTGCGAAGCTGCACAAGGTCTTGGCCGAGCTTGCTCAGCCTCTGAGTTGAGTGGCACCCAAGGGAAGGAGAGAAATTGGGCCCCTGCGAGGTCAGGCAGCACCCACATGCCTGAGCCCACCCATCCATTCCCAGGCCTCCGTTTCCCTGCCTGCCATCAGACATGGTTGGGACAGCAGGTCCCTGAGCCTCTGCCGCCATGTCCCCTTCTGCAGAGCTAACAGCCTGTCCCAGGGACACCTCCTTTCCCTTGCTCATATCGAGAGGGGAGGGCCAGGGGCTAGTCACAGGCCAGGGGCTGTTCTGATGGACTCTGCCTTCCAGGGAAAACACAACATGCTGAAAATGACAAAGGTGAGCAGCTCTGCCCTATCTTCCAGGCACAGAGGGGATGGAGGGGTCAGAGATGCCCTGGGCGGGAACCCCAGGCTCCAGCCCATCAGTGTCTGTCTGCTCTCTCCGCTGGGATGGATACACACAGAAGGAGGAGAGCATCCCTAGGGAGCTTGTGGCTAAGGGACTGCAATCCAGGAGAACTTCCTGGGCGAGGGGCTGTGTGTATGCTACTCAGAGGACAGCTTGGAGCCTGGAAGGGACGGTCAGAGAAGGCTTCTTTAGAAAAAAGACCCAGAGGCCAGCCCCCTGCCCCTCCCACAGTGTGCCCCTCCAGCAGTCCCAGTGCAGGCCTGTCAGCATCCTCTCTGCCCCCCTTGCCACAGGAGATAAAAGTTCTCCAGGAAATGCAGCGGCTCCAGGTGGCAGCCAGCCAATATACTTTTCTGCGTGATGCAGAGTTTGCACTGTGGTTCCAATCCATGGAGAGGCTCGGTGACACTAAGAGGTGAGGGCTGGGCAGGGATTGCGGGACATCCAGGGTGGCAGATGGGGAAGGTTCTCCTGTCGCGCACTGCAGAGAGGGCTATCCATGGCTCCTTGGTCAGCAGAGGGCCTTACACATGGGGACTGCGGGGCTCCAGGACTACAGCTGCAGGGCGGGCCCTGGAGGGAGCCTGAGATGAGCAAGAGTGGACTCATGGCCACTTCTGTGTCCTGCAGCTACAACCTGTCCTGCCTACTCCAGCCCCTGTGCTAGAATGTCAGCCTCATCCTCAAGGCCAAGAACATCAGGCCTTGGAGAACATCAGCATGACTGAGTCCCCCGTGCAGGCAGGGAGTCAGTGCTGCAGAGTTGATCTGTGGGCTCTGGGACTGCACCGTGACACTCGCTCCGTTCCCCGCCGACCAAGCAACAACCCAGTGCCTGGGAGACTGGCCTCCCTCTCTCAAATGGGTGGTCACATTGTCACCAATTTCACGTATTCCTCCTAGATTTCCCTATGTTTATAGTTACTCATGATTAGTACCAATTTGTTAGGCCTTTCATTAAAGTACGTATACCTGTTAGACTGTGAGTGTCATTCTTCCTCTTTCTCCCTTCCCTGCCCTGCTACTTAGACACCATTCTCTAGACCCACAGACAAAGACATTCATGCAGATTCGAGAGGGGTGTGTCTCCCCATGCAGGGTGCCACAACCAGGAGTGCTCTTTCAGTTCTGAGGCTCCTACATGGAGCCCCATGCTGTCTCGTGGAGGGAGTCCCTAAGGTTCTTTTCAGAAGTGCAATTCATACATCACTCGGTATCTGGCGAGAACAAGGGTCTCACTGATTCCACACTCTCTCATGAGTTTTGGGATTTTGCTGCTCGAAGCCCTATTGACTCCGATGTGGTCCCCTCTATACAGTGTTTCCCAAATGATGTTTGTCACCAGGGTTCAGCAAAGTGGCCCAAGCACACAAATCAGCTCTAGTCACCAGAGACAATCCCCTGTGCAATTAGTGGGAAGTGAACATAATAAGAGTGCACAATCTTGGGAAATCAACACTGACAGAAAATGTCATCGGTGTAACATAGGACATATATATACAAATATATGTCACATATATGTGTAACATGTATGTCATAGTTGTGGCATTTAGCATATATACACACAGATTTGTATGCATTCAGGTGTGCTGTTATCCATGAATTTATACTTATGGATGGATGGTTTTGCTATGAAAAGCAAGGAGATTCCTTCTGCGTTTTGCTAGAGTAGGGAGAAAGTTCAAAGCACAGAAAATTGTTGTCATGTGCAAGTGAACTTGTGCAAGATTATCTAGAACACAGTCAGAGACATAGAACGAATTGGCAGGTGCAATTGCTGGAAGAGGAGAGGTTACTAGTAACTGACCACAAATGGGTATGGAGCTTGCTTTGGTGGTGATGTGATTCACTATAAGATAGGGGAGGAGACTGTAGCTCCTAAGAAACATACATACAGCCCTTGGGGAAACTCCTTTCAGAGAACACCTCAGCAGTGACCCAGGGCCTCTCTGGGTCCCAACTCCTAAAGCTTAAGCCACATCCCAGTAGAGACTTTGGGCATCAAGTCTTGACAATGGGAGCCTCTGGGGAACATTCACCATCACAACTATAGCATCCTGCTCTGGATCCCTCAGAGATACATCCCCATATCACAATACAAAGTGCATTCATTCCATGACCCAGAACCTCGAGTTCTTGCTGTCTGAGCATTGTCACGATGCCAAGTCCAAAGTCTCACTGAAGGCAAATCCCTTAGCTAATAAACTCTCAATGATTTTTTTTTTTTTGGACGTTACATTCTTCCAAGGTCTGGTAATGGAATAGGCCTGGGTACACATTGCTATCCCCACAAGAACAGACAATGGAGTCCAAAGGAGGAACTGTCTCAAGGCAAGTCTGAAACCTGCAGAGCAAACCATAAATCCTTGGGTTTCATGATTGGCATTTGGGATACATGTGGACTTAGGATGGGCAGCCCTGCTGCTATAGCTTTGCCGGTCCAATTATTTGTGTGTTTGAAAGGCAGAGTGACAGGAAGACAGGCAAGGAGAATGAGGAAGAGAGGAAAGTTCATCCAGTTAACCGCAGTAACACTGCTTCAGCTGATACCCCACAGTATCCACTGTGAACCAGAGCCTTTCCTGCACCCCTCCCCAGAACAGCATGTGGTTCTGAACACACAGCAGGCCATCAGTAACTTAAAAGCACTCAGAAATCTTGTGTTGCACAGGATGTGTTTGCAAAGTGGAACTCTATGCATGTCTGGCAGAAAGAGATACTTTGGTGACTGCAGTCGAAGAGCATCCACCAAAGCTGGACAGGACTAGCTCTTGGATCCTTCCCAGAGATTTAGACTATCAATATAAGAGAGGATACACACTTCAGTAAGAACACCAGGTTTCTCAGAAGAAACTTTACAGGCCTGACGCATGTAGAAGCTTATCTTCACCTACCTGAAAGAATACACTTCCAACCAACGAAAAGTACATCTTAGACATGGGCAGGTTAAGGGAGTTCAGCATGAGCCTGGCCTGACAGGAATGCTACATTGCCCTCTAGTGGAAGCAAATGGACACCACATCGCAACCGAAAACAACCAACTAGAGGCCAAGCTCTCCTGTGCAAGATGAAATGTACAGACAAATACAGGGTCATAACTACTGCAACGCGACATAAATCATTTTACATCTTGTCAGGAAAGTTCAGGTAAAATCACAGAACTTACAGCAACAATAAGTAGTCCATCTGTGTCTACAAAATAATTTCTGACTAATCTTTGCAGGTGGTTGAAGTTAATGTCTACAATAAAGTTTTACAGGTGTGAATCATTTAGATACTCCCACTGTAAGGAGATGGTAAATACCTATAGATGATACACAAAAGAAAATGATAAGGAACGAAAGTATGTCATGACAGAAATACCAGCCCAGCACACTGGGCAACAATGCAAATGGAAAAGAAGACAAACAGCTGGAAGACAGATGAGAAGTAGTTAACAGGGACTGGCACTGTAGTGTGGAAGGTTAAGTATCCACCTGCAGCAAAGGCACCCCACATGGTGAGTCCCGGCTGCTCTGCTTCCTACCCAGCTCCCTGCTGATGACCTGGGAGAGACGTACAGCCTGGGAGACAGGAAGTGCTATTTCAAACACCTGGGTCCCTGCCCCGCAGGTTGGAGACACACGCTGAGTTGCAGACACCGTACTTGACTGAAGTATTTGGGGACCGAACCAGCAGTTGGAACATCTCTGTATCTCTGCCTTCCAAACCAATGAGTCAGAATTCTTTAAAACATGAAAACACAGGGGCTGGCACTGTGGCATAGCAGGTGAAGGTGATGCCTACAGGGCCGACATCCCATGGTGCTGCCTGTCTGAGGCCTAGCTGCTCCTCTTCTGACCCAGCACTCTGCTATGGCCTGGGAAAGCAGTAGTGCCTGGCACAAATATTTTGGCCCCTGCACACTTGTAGGAGACAAGGAATCATCAACTGGCTCCTGGCTTTGGGTCAGCTCACTCCCGGCCATTGCAGCCATTTGCGGAGGGAACCTGCAGGTCGGAGGTCGCTCTCTCATTCTCTCAGTCTCCCTGCAACTCTGCCTTTGATCAATATATCTTGAAAAAATTAAAATACAAGTCATATACTAAAGCAGTAACTTGAACCAAGAAAACAAAAGATCGGTCTAGTGATCATTGTAAAACACTACTACAGAAACCACAGGTGCTATAAATATATGCCATGATCATGGGAAAGATATCTCATGTTCCTCTTGGACAAATTAACTGATGTTTGACAATGTATGCTGAAGCTGCAAAAATGTACAGTTTAGACTGAGGATGGATTTGCCTTCTGGGAACCTGGGATTTTAGGACAGGGTAGGAAGAGAGAACACCGGGTAGGAGCCCCAGGAAACATCCTGGTCATTGACTCGCTAGAGTTCTCCAAGAAGAGCACAATTTCCATAGCTTGTCCACATGAGGTGAATCTACTGGGAGAGGATGCATGGGGAATTGATGGCACAGCTTCTTTTCCTTTCACTGTAGCCCTGAGATGCCTCTACAGCAACTCTCCAGTGTCCTACAGATGAGCAAACCTGGGGGTGTTCCTGGGGACACCTCAAACCCCGCAGATCAAAAAACACTCGACAAACGCTAAGCAGAAAAACATACCAAAGCACGTCCCAATGAACTGCTGAAAACCACTAGCAACACCAAAACCTTCAAAGATCAAAACTGAGAAGCTAGGGGAGCAGCAACATGGCGGAATAGGAAGGGAGCACACTGATAGTCTGGGAAGAGACAGTTTAATAAAAGTGGAGATACTGCAGATTTAGGGAAGAGTAGGGGAAGAAACAGCAGAGGAAACTCTTCTGGAACTAGTGATTCACAGTGGACCTGCGTGGAGAGCATGGGAGCCCAAGTTCAGGACACCAGCGGCAGACTCAACACACCAGCGCTGGAATGCAAGGTGAGCCGAACCCCAATAGCCCGAGACACCAGCGGGCAAGCGGAAAGAGGAGACTAGAGGGAACGAGGCTTGAAACTCCGTGGGGAAAAGTTCACCAGGCTAACTAGAAGAGAGAGAGGGGAAAAAAAAGGGACCGATACAGACATGAGTTTCTCTCTCTCCACTCACCCATCAAAGGTGAGCAAGACAAGGAGCAGGCGCCATTTTGGACATACGTCATAAGCAGGGCAACCTCAGGTCTGCACCGGCCCTGAGCCTAGCAGAAAAACCTGACTCTGGGGTGGGGTGAAATAACAAAAGATTAGGATCTAACTTGGCAACCCAGTGGGAGACTGCAGGAGAATTCTAGCCCACACCGAGGGCAGCAGAGATTCCCTGTGTGGTCCTTGGGAAAGAGCTTCCGATCTCTGGCTCCTGTGGGTCTATCATTTGCCTGCTAACTACCTCCAATTACATTCAGCTGTGTGTTTAGCTGTGTGGAAATACTTCCCTTTTGAATAAAAAAAAAATAAACCAATGAAAGAAAGAGAGATTTACCACGCCTAACCTGGGAGTGTCACCTTTGACACACCCTCAACCCTGAGGAACCAAACAGAGCTCTCAGGCCAGACTCATCTCAAGCCTCTAAGACTCCACCAAAAGCAGACAGTACACTTAATTTAGAGCCATAGTATAACAAGAAAAAACACCACAGTGAAGAAACCAGATATCTCCAACATGCCAAACAACAAACGCAAAAACCGAGGGAACAAGAACAAGGAAGACACTATCACGCCCCCAAATGAAAAAGACACCCCAATTCAAGATCATGAAGATGATGAGATTGAAGAAATGCAAGAAGCGGATCTCAAAAAATTGATAAGAACATTAAGAAGTTCTCAAAAACAGATTCTTGAACTACAGAAGTCCTTAATGGACAAGATAGAAAATCTCTCTTGTGAAAATGAAATATTAAGGAGGAATCAAAATGAAATGAATCAACTAGTAGAACAAGAAACTGTGATAGTGATGAGAAATCATAATACAATGAAGAATTCAATAGATCACATGACAAGCACATTAGAGAGCCTCAAAAACAGAGTGGGTGAAGCAGAAGAGAGAATATCAGACTTAGAAGACCGAGAACAGGAAAGGAAACAGGAAAACCAAAGAAAAGAAGAGGAAATTAGAAATCTAAAAAATACTGTCGGGAATCCACAGGATACTAGTAAAAAACCTAACATTCGGGTTCTGGGAGTTCCTGAAGGCATGGAGAGGGAGAAAGGATTAGCAGGCATTTGCAGTGAGATACTAGCAGAAAATGTCCCAGGTTTGGAGAAGGACAGAGGCATCTTAGTACAGGAAGCTTATAGAACCCCTAGTAAACATGACCAAAAGAGATCCTCACCACGACATGTTGTAATCAAACTCACCACAGTGAAACATAAAGAAAAGATTCTAAAATGTGCAAGAGAGAAACGTCAGATTACTCTCAGAGGATCTCCAATTAGACTCACAGCAGACTTCTCATCAGAAACCCTATAAGCTAGAAGGGAATGGCGAGACATAGCCCAGGTACTAAGAGAGAACAACTGCCAGCCCAGAATATTATATCCTGCAAAGCTCTCATTTGTGAATGAAGGTGAAATGAAGACTTTTCATAGCAAACAGAAATGGAAAGAATTTGTCGCCACTCGTCCAGCCCTGCAAAAGATGCTTAAAGATGTGTTACACACAGAAACACAGAAACATGGTCATCAATATGAAAGCAGGTAAAGCAAGGAAACCTCACAGCACAAGATCACAGGAAGCTCAATTTGTCTTTGACATAGAATTAAAATCTGATTCTCTGTTAAAGCAATGTGCTAAAGTAATCTATTATGTTCTCTTGATGTCTGTTAAATTCTAATTGTTCAAAAACAGCTGAATTTTTATTAAGAGCTATGGGTTATTGAAATATGTGCTTATTTTCAAAGATTTGAATAATCACCTTGTAACAATGATCAAATTGGGTCTATGCTGTGTCATGATTTTAAGGAATCTTATTTCAACCAGATATTTTGGATTTTGAGCCTTCTTGGCATTCTTGACAGGCACTCAAAAAATCAAAGTTCCAAACAATCTGGACTCTAAAATTTCCAGTAAATCTTGGACTTTGTTTTTTCCAGTTTGGGCCCAACTGAAAAAATCGAAGGACCTATGTCTCTCACCTTATAGAGACACCAACTAATCAGGCTATTTGGATTATATTAGAAGTACTGTCAATTGGTGACGTGGTACTAAATTTTAAGTTTCTATAATGGAAAATGCTATTAATACAAATGTTGGAGAATTAAAAAGTCTAATTATCTTGTGTTACTAGACATGATAGTTATTTTAATGAGAAAGCCCCAGAGGCCTAAAGGGTTAAATACGTGTAAAATCCTACAGGTGCTTTCAAAAATACTGTGAAGTAAGCAAGTGCCTCTTGTTGGTTGATGAGTTTATAGTTTTAAACATGGCAACTTAAAGTCTTTTGTCATCCACAGTTATATATGATTTGCTGCTCATAAAACTAAAGCGTTGTTGGTTCTGGGTTTAGCTGTCCTCCTATAGGTTCCTATGGACTTTTTCCAGCCACTTCTATTGTAATCGGTACTTTGGGATGGCTCTGTAAACAGATGAAGCCAATGATGTATTAAGAGTATCAACTGAGAGAAAGTATGGTTAACTGAGGTTACTAACAACAAAAAGCAATTCAAATCAATTGGCAATCACAAAAAAGAGTTAAAGATTTTAAAAGCTATTATTAAAATTGCTATTTTGGTCTATTATGTTATGTTATCTGTGTGTACATATTGTATGTCCACATAGGAAAATTGTATTGAGTTTTATTTTAGTTGGCTTATAGATAAGATTGTCCATAAATTTAAGCTGCTAAATTTAATCAAAGATCCATTTTACTTCGTGTGACCAGAATCTCTGCAGCATATGTTTTATACTTGTTGGTACAAAGAAACTAAAAACATTTTATATGGTTGTGCTTAAGTCTACTGGTTAAACAAATTACACCATGTTAGATATTTAAGAGGTGCTTCCAAATACATGATTCTTAAAATGTCTAGAAGGCATTGGACCTTCTAGTAAATGCTTTCTTAAGTTGTTGTCTAATGGTTGAAACGGTTTGCTATGTATTCATGTAATATTGCTATTGTCAGCAAGCGATCTAGGACTTGCTCCCTCATTTCTCTATTCTAAGCCCTACTTGTTCTTTCATTTCTCTATTCTCCTCAAGGTAGGAAACTAATTCTATTATAAAGGAATCTGTAGGACGCACAATTTAATCTTTAGACCTAATGAAAGAGATGGCTAACATTTTTCTGTAATAGCATAGCCAAAATAAGAGCTTAAGTAATAATCTCATAGCTAGATTTACTTCGCCATCAGCGAAGTAAACAGTACGTAGAAAAAACCTCCCTTTCAGACCAAAGGGAAAGAAAGTTTTTAAGTGAGAATATAATTTTCCTCATGGGCATTGTCTACATTAGAAAAGCCACTACAGAACATGCCTGTGACTAGAGACTTGCAGTTCAGGCCACTGAAGATTAGAGATGGGACTTGGGCACTCCCTTGACTTGCATCCTCTGGTCTGCTTTAACACAAACCAGGAGGAAAAGAAAGCTAGGCATCAGAAGCAATGGGTGGCAGGCCTATTAATGGCTGATCTGTACAGTGATCTGCCCTCAAGGAGACCCAACAGGCCAGTCCACTGCAGTGGCTTTCAATGTGGTAAGCCTGGGCTTCAGCAAAAGTCAACTTGTGAAGAGCCCTGGCTGCTCTGGCAAGAGTTGGATCACTGGAAATGGACCTGCCCTGGAGTCGAAGGATGCCCAGGTCAGAGCCTCAGATCTTATTGGCTCTAAGCTGAAAAGCCCTTCACTCAGCCCAACTTCCAAAGTGACCACTGCAGCTGAGGGGATGGCCAAGTAGGGTCAGCAACATGGCAGGCAGAACTGTAAATTTCTTGTTAGAGATGCCCCCTGCCTTTCCCTGCCAGCACTCCTCCCAGGCCAGCTAAGTAATGAAAGTCAACAGAGTGCCTTCCCCTAGGAGGTTCACACCTCCCTTAGGATGTACCCCATGTGAAGAGATAGATAGGTCTGGGCCTCTTAACTTACAAGGCCTAAAGCCCACCAGATTCTTATCAAGCCCCTTCTATCAGGTTCTATTTGCCTCTCAATCAGAAAACTTAATTGTAGCTTAGACAGCACCTTTCTTAGCTCCTCTAAGAATGACTCTGTCCTTTGTTCTAGACCCTGTCTAGCGCACTTGGGCCTCATTCCTTTGTAATCATAACCTCTACTCTACCTCCAATGGCTCTACTCCCAACCTGTGGGTACTGATGGTCCTCTTCCCCACTTAATGCTGTATAATTGTTCAGACCTGGTTAATGCCACTCTTAGGATCATTGGTTACTATCCTCACCCTGTCTTTTATGACCTTGTCTAAATATGATCAGAGTCGGTGAACTTGGAAGGCTTCCATAGCCTTGGCAACTCACGACGAGAGCCTAGGGTGGTTACTGGCGCCATAAACTAGAGTGTCAATTTGTTGGGTCAACAACAGGAGTCACTGTGCACTTGCTCCTCATGTGGGATCTCTGTCCTTAATGTGCTGTACATTGTGATTTAATGCTATAACTAGTACTCAAACAGTATGTTTCACTTTGTGTTTCTAGGTGGGTGCAAACGGTTGAAATCTTTATATACTCAATTGATCTTCTGTATATAAAGAGAATTGAAAATGAATCTTGATGTGAATGGAAGGGGAGAGGGAGCGGGAGAGGGGAGGGTTGTGGGTGGGAGGGAAGTTATGGGTGGGGGAAGCCATTGTAATCCATAAGCTGTACATTAGAAATTTATATTCATTAAATAAAAGTTTAAAAAAATGAGAAGCTTCAGCCTGACTCACAAAATCCTGGAGCTGAAAGACAATGCATCAATGCCTTCAGAACTTGGGAAAAACCATTTCCAACCTAAAAGCACATACATGTTTTCAATCACACATTAAAGGACAGTAAGATCAAAGCATATTTAGAGATGCCAAGCATCAAAAACTCTTCTGTATGTCATTGCTCAGAACCTACCAGAAGATGTGCTCAAGAAAACCAAGCGTGGAGGGGCTGGCGCCATGGCTCACTTGGTTCTTCCTCTGCCTGCAGTGCCGGCTCCCCATATGGATGCTGGGTTCTAGTCCTGGTTGCTCCTCTTCCAATCCAGCTCTCTGCTGTGGCCAAGGAGGGCAGTGAACAAAGGCCCAAGTGCTGGGATCCTGCACCCACAGGGGAGACCAGGAGGAAGCACCTGGCTCCTAGCTTCAGATCAGCACAGAGCAGGCCATGCGGGCCATTTGGGGAGTGAGCCAACAGAAGGAAGACCTTTCTCTCTGTCTCTGTCTCTCTTACTGTCTATAACTCCACCTGTCAACTAAATAAATATAAATAAATATATAAATAAATAATTTTTTAAAAAAATCAAGCGTGGAAACAAAAAACTATGAGGAAAACATGAAATGCAGGATGAAGGAGAACCATCAGGAAAGAAGTGACCAAATTCCTGGAATGATGGGGAACAGAAACCCCAGGCTGACAACATCCACAAAGAGAAAAAGATCTTGAATCCACGTTGGAGCAACTAGGAGGTGGTAGGGAAACGTTCACCATGAAAGTAAAACTGAGAGAAAGTCTGCTACATATAGAAATGTTTATGAGACTGTAAGACAGTAAAGAAAGATTAGGATTCTACGAATGTTCAGCAAAATGAGCTAAGCAAAGGGTCAATATGGGGAGCAGGTGTTTCACGCATTGGTAAAGATGCCACTTGGAGAGGCATACACCCCATGGCAGAGTGCATGGGTTTGAGTCCTGGCTCTGATTCAGAGTCCACCTTCTTGCTCATGTGCACCCAGAGAGGTGGTCAGAGGAGCCTCAAGGACCTGGATCCCTGGCACACAAGTGCAAGACCCAAATGCAGTTCCAGGCTCCTGGCTTCAGCCTGACCCAGCCCTTGGCTGCTGGGAGCATTCGGGGAAGGAACCCAGCAGATGGACAATCTCTGGGTCCCACTGCCTTTCCAACAAATACATTTTAAAAAAAACCCAAGTAACACAAATAGTTGTTCAAGCTAATCATGATAATCAGCACTGGTCTTGATGATCAAGATTCCCTACTTATTTACAATGATGTAAATGCTGCATACTAAACTAACCACACCCTGACATATCTGTACTAGGGCACTGGAGGGACAGCCAAAGTTCATTGCCTAGTTGGCAGTGGAGAGTTAGGGGGAGGAGAGCTCCATATTTCCCCATGTTGAGAAGCACAACACCAGCATGTGATTTAAGGACCAAGGTGTGGAGCTCAGAAGAAAGCTCTAAGAGTGAAAAGGATGATCCCTGAGAAGGAACGGTGGGAGAAACACCAAAAGGCCTTGATTAACCTATGTTATAGAAGAATAGGAGTTTCTGAAATGATCCATTCTTACCTTAGCAAACTCAGAGAGCCTGTCATCACTCGTCAAAGACTGCCGACTTGCGAGGAAGCACAGTCTGAGGTACCCACGACACCCTCGCTATCTTCAAATTCGTTACATTCACCAGCACCTTCCCTGTCCCTGTCGAGCTCCCAGTCAAGGAAATGCAATTCACCTAAAAGAGCACAAGTTGCAACTTGCTTCATTTCAAATCATTAAATGGTTTACATCTATTTTTATTCTCAGCAGTTGTTATATCCCTGTTACTGAATAAAGGTTACAACTGCATTCAGATGGTGAAAAAGGTATCCCTAGCCTCATTTCTAGTCACTTGGTTGCTCGCATCTCTTAACCCCACCCAATCAAAGAGAACTACATTTCTTAGCTCTTGCCGAGACTCCATTGCCTGTTCAAGTAAACAGGTAACCGTGCATGTTGCATTTTGCCTCCTTTCCTACAAACCATGATCTTTTTCACTTCACATCATTAAGGTGACTTTCCTTATCACTAAACAGGGAATACCCTCAGTCCCAAATGTCCTTGTAAAATGAGGATATTTTCAGCTCAGAAGACCCAGCAGATATCAAAGGAAACAACTCAGCCAAGTGCAAAAGAAAAAAAATATTGGCCATCTTCTAGAGAGGCTGTCTGTACAAAGCTAACTTGATGGCTTAAGTCGCTAATATGAACGGTGAGGATTAAAAGTTACCAGCTTACTTTGAGTGCATTAAGATGTTTCAATAGTCTCGTTAAGCTATCTCTTTTAAGATTTGTAAAAGTACATGATTTCTACAATTCTTGTCTGTGTCTATCAACTGAGGTGTGTCCTTCAGGGGATGCCTCACCTCAGAAGACCTCTTTGGTTGTGTCCACGGGGACCGGTGGTGTCACTGTAATCTACTGGGTAGAGGTTGGAGAAGCTGCAAAACTTTCTGCAACACACAGCAACGTCCTCCTCCTCACGACAGAGGCATCTGGACCCAAGCGATAACAGTGCCAAGACTGAGAAACCCTATTTCCAACTGTCTAAAACATGAGGCAACACAAAATACTAACAGCACACACAACTGGCAAAAGTTACACTAACATCACACACTCATTGTTATAGTATTGTCCCAATAACCACAAGTTAGCCAAGCATCCCATGGTGCTGCCTGTCCGAGGCCCGGCTGCTCCTCTTCTGATCCAGCACTCTGCTATGGCCTGGGAAAGCAGTAGTGTCTGGCACAACGTCAGCTTCTTTGAGTTAAGGCCAAGTTACAAGAAAAACAAAAAAAAAGAAGAACTGGCTGAGATAGATTATCAATCGATAGTAGAAATGAAAGATCTCCATGAGTGAGATCCCGGGAGAAAGAAGGGGCCATCAAAGAAGGAGGGACCTTCTTTCTCTGAATGGTGGAGGGAAATTCCATTTTAATGATGGCCTTATCTTAATAATGTCAGAGCTTGTGAACTCAAGAGGCATCCATGCCCTTGGCAGCTCATGACAAGAGCCTCGGCTGATCACTGACAGAACAAGTAACAGTGTCGATTGTTAAATCAAGAACAGAAGTCACTGTGCACTTGCTCCTGCTGCAGGAGCTCTGCCCTTAAGGTGTTGTACTATGGGAATTAACGGCAACACTAACCTTCAAACATTACTTTATCCTTTGTATGTCGGTGTGGGTGCAAGCTGTGAAAATCGTTACTGACGATAGGGTTGATCTCTATATAAAGATAATTAAAAATGAATCTTAATGAAGAATGGGATGCGAGAGGGTGTAGGGGGAGGGCAGGTAGGTGGGAAGAACAGCTACAATCTGAAAGCTGTACTTTTGCAATTTATCTTTATTAAATAAAAGCTTTCTATAAAAATAGATAATAGATATTAATACCTAGAGCACTGATAGAGTAATATTAACAATAATATTAATAATGATAATAGAAAGATTCAAAAAAGAATGAATGCTCCAACATGGGGAGTATTCCATATAGCAGACTCCCAGAATGACAATCACTTCAAATAACACCCTGGCTCAGAATCAACCCTGAAGACATTCTGATGTGGCTAAAACACCTATGAGAGCACGTCAGGCAAGGGAAGACAAAACACTGTGGCAAAAAGGGTTCCACAGGAAGGACTTCTGTGGGTAGACCCCAAGACAAAGAGGTGGCCATCCACAAACGATATACTTTACTCTGAAGGCACGAAAGAACTTCCACTTCCCCATGGCCCTGTCTAAATATTTTTAGGAAGGAGTCAGTGGATTCCATAGGCTTCCACAGCTTAGGCAGCTCAGGTCAAGATCCTCAGGTGTTCGCTCATGTGCTAACTCTTAAATTCTCCACAGGGGTCACTGTGCACTGACTTCCCACGCAGGACCTCTCTCCTCAGAGAGTTGAGGTATGTGAGTTAACGGTACCACTTGGTCACAAAGGTCTACCACACTTTCATGTGGATGACATCACCTATGGATTATAAGCTAGAAGAATGTCTAGTACTCGCTAAAGTCACGCCGTCCTTGGGTTCTTCTCCAAAGTTATCTCACTCAACCGCAACTGATAATACATACCTACGTAAGTCAAATCTCAGAAAGTCTTACTTTCTTTGAATTAAAAAGTACTTGCATCTCTTGTTTGTTGTAAAAACAAGCCTGTCGGTGTTCTATTGCATAGTAGGGTAATACTACTTCACAAAAACATACAGTATTTTCTCAAAAGCTAGAAGAAAGACTTCTGAATGTACATACTACAAAGAAACCTTGAATATGGAAGGGGTGGATGCGAATGACCTAATATGATCATTTAAATGTATGCATGTAGGGCAATATTACATTGCACCACATCAAGATGTACAGCTACTCTTTGTCAACAAATAAAAATAAAGAAACACATCAAAAAGAAAATACATCATTGTTCAGTTAACTGCATCTCCAAATGTCCACTCTTTTTCATAGAAGTATATGCCATTCCAAAGTTTCAAAATATGTATAGTATGCAGCCGGTCATGTTCTGTCGATGACTTCGAGGTAAATTCTACTGCTGTCAGAGAAGATGCCCCTAAAGGAGATGGAGGAGGAAGAAGGGTGGGAGGGCTGGTGTGAAGTTAGGTATGGTGGGAGAATCACCATGTTCCTAAAGCCGTGCGTAGGAAATGCATGAAGTTGGTATAGCTTCCATAAAAGGTGTCTGGGAACACATTGAAATAAAACATTCCAGGATTCCATGGTTGGCTGTGCACTGTGTAGAGAAAATCAGTGTCTACAGGGGCTCTTTGCTGCACACCCAGGGCAAGGCTCTTTCCGTCTTTTCTCTAGAAGATGCCATTTGGGAAGAAATTATGGACATCTAGTCGTCTATTTTCCTGTCTAGTCTAGCAGTAGAGGGTGCACTGCGCTTCCAACAAATCCAAGACTGATGTGTGCTTTTGTGGAGTGGGAGGCAAGGGTGTGACAATCAAGGGATACTATTAACAAAGGAAACATGGGTTGAGAAGGAATTTAGCCTAATGGCTTAGATGCTTTGATGCCAAGTTCAGATGCCCAATTCTCACATCAGAGTAGCTGGTTTTGATACTCATCTCTGGAGCCTGACTCCAGTTTCTTACTAAAATACATCTGGGGAGGCAATGGTGACCCCGGCTCCCATAACAAGTTCCATGCTAGTCACATGGGCGACCTGGTTGGAATTGCCAGTTCCCAGTTGCAATCTGGCACATCTCAAGGCACTTGCGGCATTGGGAAGTGAGTGAATTAGCAGGTGGGAGCTCCTCTCCCCTCTCTCTGTCTCCGTTCATTTCTTATGTTAAGATGGGAAGAGTGGCGAAGGCCCTGCCAACTCGGAAACAAAATGCATTAGTTATAAAGGAAAAGTCTGTTATATTCAGCCACACAAAAACCTTAATTCATGCATGGCAAAGCAAGATAAAGGAAAAACAAATACCGACTAGGAAAGTGTAGTTGGCATTCCTATTATATCAAAATAAAAGAAACCTAACGTACACATTGTTCTTGGAAATGAGGGAGAAATGGCCAAAATTCCAACAGAAAGATGGGCAAAGGACAAGGACAGTTTACAGGAAAAGGGACACAAGTGGCTTTTCTTCCAATGGAAAGAGCGCCACCTTTCTGCTGTGCAGAGAAATGCAAGTAAAAACTGCACATCTCTCATTCGGCTAAAATTCAAGTAGTTGGCAGCACATAGTGGAAAAAGAAGACACTCCTCGAGGGGCGGTAATGAACATGCGAACCCATACAACCTCTATCAAAGGGGAATCTAGCAATAGAGTTCTACACTATATCTGCCATTTGCACTGGCAGTGTCACTTCTGGGAGTTAACGCCACAAGGATAGGGGCATATGTGGTTTCTGTGTTTGTGTTGCTAACACGCAATGCCTGAGACTGGATAATCTGGGAAGATCAGAAATTTATTGTGCTCACACCTGGAGTGCCTGGGAATCCAAGATCAGGCCATCAGCATTCTTTGTCTGATGAAGGTCTTACCACTGCATTGTCACATGGTGCAAGGCTGAAGGCAGAAGGGCAAGAGAGCAAATTAGCTGAACACCACATGAAGCCTGTTTGACAGGGGCCTCAATCCCTGGTTTCAGTAAGGCCCAGCCCTGACAGTTGTGGGTATTTGGAGAGTGAATTAGTGGATAGTGATTCTTTCGCTCTCGCTCTCGCTCTCTCTCTCTTCCTCTCTTTCTCTCTTCTCTCTCTCTCTCTCTCTCTCTCTCTCTCTGTCACTTTGCTCGTGTGTGTGTGTGTTTCCACATCTCAAGAAAACTGAAAGAAGAATTCATCAAAGGCAACCATTGTTCTACAGTGAATACTGTAAAATAGACAAAACTGATGGCCTGCTCAGTTCTGAAGAGGTGAACTAAATGCTGATACCATTTACAAATGATGGTCCTCTTTCTAGAACACAGAAGGAAACAAACTCAACCAAAGCCTAAGCAACCTAATTTTATTTTTATTTGTTAAGAGTCTTTCCTGATTTACTTTGAAGATTCCTGGGTTCATATTTCATATTTATTGATTCCGTATGGAAAGGTAGAATGACAGCGAGGGAAAGACAGAGTATTTTCCATTCCCTGGTTCTCTTCCCAAATCCTGCAACAGCTAGGGCTGGACCAAGCCAAAGCCAGGAGCCAGCACTTCAATCTTGGGTCTTGGAATTGTGTGGCATTTTGTCATCTGTTGGGGCATAGTCTGTTTGACAGGTGCATCTGCAGGATCTTACAGCAGAAGCACAGAGTAACAAGGACTCCAAAATGGGATATGAGTGCCCCTTGTGGTACTTTAATCACTGGACCAGATGCCCACCACAAGAGTGATGATTTCGTACAATCATTGTCTGCTAAGTCCTTTGTATGAGTGAAAATTAGGAAAAGCAAGCGAAAGGAGACAAGTAACATCCCCCAAATTGGCTTAACGCACAGCATCACAACGTTCACCCACAACTTAACTTCAACAATGGCCAAGGGAAAGGGCAGACATTTCTCCAAAGACGAAAAGCGCAAGAGCTCTACGAAAAGGACACAGTGTTATTTGTCACTGGCTATCACAAATCTAGTCTACAATGAGATGGATACCCCTTCACAACCACCTAGAGGCTATTCAAATAAACATGAACCTGCAGTTGCATTCTCAACTAGCTATCTAAAAGGACTGGAAATAAGTATGAAAACTATTTATACAGAAGAGTTCACAGGATGCACACTAGCCAAAACACAACCACAGCTCCAGGGTCCATCAGTAGATGAATGAACAAACACAATATGGTATACACGTGTGATGGAATTCAGCATGAAGTAGAATACAAGTACTGATACGGGCTACCGCATAGGCAAACCTTGAAAACATGATGCAAGTTGAGGGACTCCAGATACAGCAGAGAATAGTTTATAATGCTAGCTCTATGAAAAATCCAGAGCATACTCAGAGACCGAGAACTAATGGGTGGTTGCAATTGCTGGGGGAGGGGAGACTGGAAACTGGCTACTACTGGGCCTAGAGCTTGCTTTGGAGGTGATGTGATTCACTATTAGATGGTGGCGGAGGCGGTGGGGGGTACTAAAGCTCAGAATAAACTTAAATACAGCCTTTTGGGAAAACTTCTCTGACTGCACCCACCAGTGAACTAGGGCCTCGCTCTCGGTCCCAACTCCCAAGGCTTCCACCACAACCCACTACAGACCTTGAGGATCAAGGGTTCACAACATGAGCCTTTGGGGAACATTCAACATCAAAACCCTAGCATCCTGCACCAACCCCCCCAACATTCATCTCCGTATCCCAATACAAAATGAGCTCATGTGTAGTTTGTAGAAAGTAATTTGGAACAAAATGTTTTGTATGTGGATGAAGTTGAAGTCTAAAATAAATGTTTATAGGTGCGAATAGTTTATAGATTCCCATTGAAATGAGTCAGTAGATACCTACAGATGATACACAAAAGACAATGATAAGCAACCAAAGTATGTCATTATAGAAGATCAGCCAAACACAATGGGCAACCATGCAAATAAATGGCAAAGAAGACAAAAGGCCATATGAGAGATAAGAAGTCGTTAGGAGGGGCTGGCACTGTAGTGTAGTAGGTTAAGCACCTGCCTGCATCAATGGTATCCCATATGGGCACCAGTTTGAGTCCCGGCTGCTCCACTTCCTATCCAGCTCTCTGCTAATGGCCTGGGAAAGATATACAGCCTGGAAGACAGTAAGTGATGAGTCAAATCCTTGGGCTCCTGCCACACATGTTGTTGACCCAAATTGAGTCTGAGACACCTTATTTGACTTAAGTTTGGGGGGACTGAACCAGCAGACGGAAAATCTCTGTGTCTCTGCCTTTCAAACAAATACATAGGAATTCTTGGGAAAAAGAAAGCACAGCGGCTGGCACTGCAGCATCGGGGGTAAAGGCGCCTCCGGCAGTGCCGGCATCCCCTACGGGTGCTGGCCCGAGTCCCGGCTGCTCCTCCCCTGATCCAGCTCTCTACTGGGGCCAGGGAAAGCAGTGCATGATGGCCCAAATGCTTGGGCTCTGGCACCCGGTTGGGAGACCCAGAGCAGGCTCCTGGCTGCTGGAATTGCATCGGCACAGCTCCAATCGTTGCGGCCATCTAGGGGCTGAATCAAGGGATGGAAGAACTCTATCATCTATCTATCTATCTCCCTACCTATCTATCTCCCTACCTATCTATCTACCTACCTATCTATCTCTGTCTGTCTTCTTCTGTCTCTCTGTAACACTGACTTGAAATTAAATAAATACATCTTCAAAATGAACCAAAACGACTCCTGGCCTCGGTCATGACTTCCGTAATTCCCCAGCCTTATGGGTTGAAGCAGGGAGGACTAGGGCTCTTCCTATTGCTTGGAGGACATGGAAAAGAAAGCAGCTCACCCAAAACTCTAGGGATTACAAACTAAGTCTAATGCCAAGTTCCTCACTTGCCTCCCTAGGGAGGAAAATGATTTGGCCCATGTCATCTGAGATTCTTGAATAAAACACTAAGCAAACCAGACACGGAAGGAGTCTGTTTCATCAGGCACTCATAGTATTGCACTCTTCTTAAGAGGCTGGACAATTTGAGTGAGCTCAGACCTGTTTCCAAATGGATGTCATTCTCTGTGGTAACAATGAAGCTTCCTAACCAGTAGTTGATCCCCCAGCCCTAGTGATTTTCTGTGAGGTCTTTTGCTCTGTCGATAAGGTGGCCTGTTTCTGGGGCCCTGCATGCTGAAGATGGGAGATCTGATGCCAGTTTGGGGGGATGGCTTTCAGGTGAGCTCTCTCCCCTTCTCCTGGAGTTCTTGGACGTGGCTGATATCATAGCCAGAGACACTGAACCCGCATTCCGGGAAGATGCGCTTTAAGCTGCGACCTCGAAATCTCCTGAAGGGGCAGTATCCATGACTCAAAGATGGAGTTTATAGCCTGTTGTGTCCCTAACCTTGGCTTTTCATGGGTCCCCATACCTGGCTTGTTTCTTAGGGGTTTTCCCGAAGGAACATGCTAGAGTGTTTTGGAAATGATACGAAAAGTAGGTTTGGGACCCAGCTGTATGTCCTCAAGCTTAGGGCCCTGTCTACATTCAAGTCTCTTCAGGGAACCGAGGAGTGGGACTGTGTTTGCATCCTTGTGTACGGTTAAGGGATGATATTGCGGCAGCAGCCTAGAGGGGCCTTGGCATATCTTTGTAAGGGGAAAGTGTCCACATAATGGAACTTTGAAGATGTGACCTCACTTCCTTGGTGATAGAACTTAAACTCTGATAGCAACCGTCCTTAGCGGCTCACTTGATGGGAGACGTTCAGGAGAAGACAATGTTCTCTTGTTGCTGCCAATCGTTGCCAGGCTCTGGCCCTAGCAGGGCCCAGGGTGAAGGCTTTTTCTGGCGGTTGAGACGTTGGCTCCGCTCTCACATTGGGTGTCTGTGGCCTCGTACTGCAAGGCAACCACAGGGAACAGAACAGCCCGGGAGGCAGCCACAGGTAACGGGAACAGTCCCGCCCTGACAGGGGATCCCCTGTGACCCTATCTGGGCCTTCTTTGCCCCTCCCTTCACCATGGTGGTGGCAGAAGAAGAGGGGCTCTTGCTGCCCAGCAACACGATTCACGTGTAGGAGCCTACTGTGCCTTCCGTGTTCATACCCTCTTTTGTGGACAGCTGGTTGGGCCAAGTGGGTGTTGGGGGACCTCCTCTTGTCTTCTGGAGTCCTCTCTGCCTGGAGGTGGGTATAGATGCCCCTACTTTCCTGACCTGGGTAACAGGATGCCTCATGGGGGGAATTATTCTCTGTGGGGACAGCCAAGCACGACACTGATGCCTTTGGTCCGGGCTGCCACACACTCTCTTTGCAGAGCTCCACACTGGAGTCCACACACAGAACACAGGAGGAAGCCATCGGCATCGTCGATGGACACGTGAGTCAGGCCAACAACTTGGCTAATGCTGGTGTGGAGTGAGCGAGGGGCCCAGGAGTACCCACGTGTTGGGGCACGAGATGACCACGGTGTGCCTAGAACCACTTTCCGAAGGGACGAATGCCCCTGGCTTTTGGCCTCGCCTTCTCCCACTCAGTCACTGACCCCCATCCCACTCTCCAATAAGTCTCCTCCCCTTGGCAACTGGGTGTCGGGAAACACCCTGTTCACACAAGCATCGTGTGTGGCCATGGTGCTGAATGTTTTCCCACCTAGTCCAAGAATCCTGTGCAGTCCTTAGTCAGCTCCACTGCCTTCCAGGTCTTCTCCAAGGTTTAGGACTCAATGATCCTACCAGGAAGGTTTTCCCACAAAAAAGGGCAGAGGGTTCACCCAAAAGGGTGAAGATATCACACAGGACTGAAGCCTGGCCCCCGCCTGTTCTATTCCATGTGATGACATTGCCCCTGTGGCCACACTTGCATGGCTGCTGGGAAGCGTTGGGATTCAGCTGCATTGCCACGGCAGCGGTGCTGTAGGACACAGCCTCAGTGTCTGCTCACGGAGCGCAGTCTGCTAGGCTGCTCAAAGCACAGGAGCCCAGCTTGGGCAGCTCTCCCAACAGGAGTCGCTTGTTCCCATTTCTGGCGGCTGCCTGTCAGGGTATGGCCGAGGTGATTTCTCAGGAGGGCTCATTGCCATCTCCATCCCCAGCTTCATATGCTCCCCTGGGTTTCTCTGTGCCCCTGTCGCCTCTGCAAATGAGCACAGCAAGGTGATGGGATGGGGCCACCCCATTTCTTGGGGTCAGCTCAATCACCTCCTTGCGGACTATTGGCCCAACTGCAGCAGTCACACTCAAGTGCTTGGGGGTCAGAACAACCCCACGTGTGTGTTGGTGATGGGGGCCACAATTCGGCTCTTAACAGGCAGTGATGCCCTGCTGAGTACAAACTCCAAGGACCAGGCTGGCTGGGGACAGGGTCTGCACATGTGTCGGTGTAATGGCTGAAGTCACAGCACTTTGCAGAACGCCTGTGGCCATTACGCCACAGGCAGACACCTCTGAATACGGCTTCTTTTCAGGATCTGGCCTCCCCTGGGGCTTCCTATCCTACTCTGCCCACTTGTTTCCATCCTGCAGTCTGGTGGCAAAGCAAATCACACGGTGGCCCTCATTTTTAGCTCCCCCAGGCGCACGGAATCATCTTTCACTGCTGCCCCCCTGGGAGGACTTTCTCATCCCTCAGTCCCTGTTCAGGCTCTTGGCCCCAACTGGGGTTTTCTCCCAACCCGGGGGTCTGCTTGCCTGTGCTCCCTGGAGCTGCCACTGACTCACGTCCTTTCTGGTCCTCCCTAGTATGGAAATGGGTCCATGCTGTACTTGGCAGAGCTCTGTGCCATGCGGACCCTACAGCCAGAGACTAAAGAGATGCTGGTGGATGCCCTGGTCCCGGGCCCCCCGGGAGAAAGGATCTGCTACTTCAACACCTTCCTGTGTGCATACAGCAACTTCTCTACCAGCCCCTATTACTTAGACCAGATATTTGACAGGTGGGTACCTGCCTTTCAGCACTGCGGTGATGCAGAGATGAATCTGACCTCTTGTAGATGACCTAAGCAACTTAAGACATGGCGGGCATGGAACGGGTGCCTTTCTCTGTGGACAGGGCTGCTGGCACACTGCGTCACACCTCTTGATTTTCTTTCTCTGCACCCTCACGAACCAACTTCTCTACTCAGGTGGGAACCGGCCATGGGACCCTATGTTTGGAAACCTCCCAGATGGCGATCCTGCTTTCCCCTTTTGCAAGAATTGGAAATGTTTTCTTTAATAGGCAGAGTTCAACTGAGAGAGAGAATGAGTTCTTCTATGTTCTGGGTTACTCCCCAAATGGCTGCAACAGGCAGGGCTCTGGCAAGCCAGACCGAGGAGCCTGAAGCTATATCTGGGCCCCCTCTCAGGAGTCCCAGGGGTCCAACTACTTAGGCCATCATGCGGCGCTTCCCCGGGCTCATTAGCAGGGAGCTGGATACCAAGGACAACAGCCAAGACTTGAAGTGGCCAACCCTGATATGGCTTGCCAGCATCACATGTGGGCAGGGGGATTGGAAGCTGCTATACCTTGGTACCAGCCATGTTTCCTGCTTGTTCCAGCTGCTCCTGTCCTTGATATATGCACAGAACAGGTGCCCTCAGGGTTGGTAGCAGTTGCCCAGACCCCTCATCGACCTGGCAGGTCTGCAAGGAATCATTCACTCTACACATATATGTTGAGCCCTCACTTTGCGCAGTTTTCCAGACACTTGCTACAAATCCAGTGAGCAAAGCATTCAAGGGCCTCGCATTTGTGGGGAATCAGACCCTCACAGCCCAGATCCTATACAAGTCCTGTCCTGCAGCGGCAGAGCTGAGGCTTGCAGACCTCCTCTGGGAGTAGCTGCAACGTCCCCTACTCTGATCAGAAGGAGAACCCCACGTCCCACTAAGATGCGGGTAGATTGGGGTGCAGATGTGGCCTTCTGTCACTCTAGAGAGTGGCAGGAAAATGAGGGCTGAGGCAAGGCAGAGGCAGACTGCAGGTGCAACTCCAACTTCTGGCCCCACCACATGCAAAGGAAGTGCTGAAGAGCAGTGCTAGGGACAGGAGCGGACACATTGTGTCGAGGAGTGGGCACGCTGGGGCTCACAGACAACACCCAGATTGCCATGCCCAGGGCAGTTGCTTCCAGCTTTGCCTACCCTCCCTGACCTCCAGACCCAACCCACCATCCCAGGAGCAACCTACTCCCAAGTCTGCCCAGAGCCAGAGCCTAGGGGCCTCCACCTTACAACACCATGGGAATGAATGGCAAGGCACTGAAAGGAAAAGGAGAAGCCATCGAAAGGAAAGCTACTGCCGGCAATGCCAGAATCCCACATGGGTGCTGGTTGGTGTCCCTGTTGTTGCAGTCCAGATCCAGCACCCTGCTCGGGGTCTGGGAAAACCAGGGGAACATGGTCCAGGCATTTGGACCCCTGCCACCCATGTGGGAGACTTGGATGGAGCTCCGCACTCCTCGCATGAGCCTGGCCCAGTGCTGTCCACTGTGCCCATCTGGGGAGTCAAGCAGTGGATGCAAGATCTCTGCCCCGGTGTGTGTCTCTCCCTCCCTCTCTGTAACTCTTGGGATTCACAGGAAAGAAATCGCTTTGGGAAACAGCAAAGCATGGCATTGTCTTTAAGAAGCTAGAGTTCACAGGCAGGCTCCGTGCCCCACCCCACACAGGGAGTCCTGGAAGGGCAGCAAGCAGGGAAAGGTCAAGGCTGACTCTGCTGCCCGCTCTCCTTCCCCAGGAACATGGCTTCCTGTTTGGAAAGCTTCAAAGCCAAGTACAAGGCAGAACTCTGCGATCGCATGGATCTCCCGCTTCTGAAGATGAGGGTCGGCTACAAGCAGGTCCGCTTGCCCAGAGGAGACCTGCAGACCCGTGTGTACTTTCTGCGTGTCAGGATGGCCTACCCAAATGCCACACAGGCAGAGGCAGTTGGTGAGATGCACTGCCCTGGGCAAGATTCTCTCAGTGGGCTTTGGGGCTGGAGTCCCTTTCGAGGCAATGGGATCGCTCCAGGGTTGGGAGAGGCCATTGCAAAGGGTTTGATGTTGCTGACCCTTTCTCTTCTCCCAGCTCCTGCTCTACTTGCCGGGCTGCAGTCATGCCAAACACTGGCTTTAGAGCCAGATCCCCAACTGCTCCCAGAGCTAGAACCTATTCTGGAGCCAGGATCCACTTCCAAACTGAGGCCGCCCCCATGCGCAGAAGCAGCACCAAAGACAACTACCAAAGTCTCCTGCGAATGTCGGGGGCCTGCAAACAAGCAGCCTCACAAGACGGCTGGCATCACGACATTCCCTGCCAAGCTGCTAGCGGAACTTTTCACACTGATGGACGCGGTGAGCAGTGGGCTTGTCTCGGCAGGGCCAGGGCCGAACACCCCTTTGGCACCAGCCTCCCCACAGCTGCCCCCACCGGAATCCAGCGGCCTGGCTCCAGTTCAGGCTTCAGGTCCCACCACCTACGTGACTGGCCTCATTGCTTCACTCCCAAGGCTGCCTTGCTCCCATGGCTGGCAGAGATGGCACACAAACCACGGCAGCTGCACAGTGACTCTGCAGATCGACTGACATGGGCCTGGCAGAAAGCAGGGCTGGTTCTGACCCACAGAGTGCTGGGTGGTCCTAGGTGTAGGGCATCCAGGTCCACCCACTGCCTTCCCATCTGCCTGGGATGCCACAGGTGTCCTGGGTCCTAGCGCACACATGCCACACAGCACCTTGTTGGAGTTGCCACAGGGAGCAGCACTGGCACAGGGACAAGGACTCCAGGGCAGATGCCGTGATAGGCAGAAGGATGAGATACTGGGCGGGATGCCTGGGAGCACACACCTCTGTCTCTTCGCTCAAGGGGTGAGAGGGTTGGGATCCGGGCTGGCAGGAGCGAGGCGCCCTCAGTGGCAGAAAACAGCCCAGCTGCTCCCACGTTGGGCAGCTGCATGCCAAGCTCCCTGAGCTGCAGCTTCAAGCACTGTCACTTGCCAGGGGGGGTGGGCTTCACTGCATTCTGAGCAAGGGTGGCTGTGCCCAAGGGATACCCTCTTGCCCCCAGGAGCTCTTCCAGAACGTGGTCCCCTATCAGTGCCACAGCTCCATCCGGATCCAGCAGAATAAGGAGGTCAATGCGCAGCTGCCCCCCACTGTGCTCGCTGTCATCATCCACTACCACCGTGTGGCCCATTGTGTTACTACCACGTGCTTGGGGGACCCCAGCATGAAGGCAGAGGACAGGGCCCGCGTGGTGGAACACTGGATCAAGGTGGCCAAGGTAAGCTGAGGCTGGCCCAGGGGCTCCCTCTCTGCATGGCAGGGACGTGCCACTTTGCTTCCTCAGCTCTCAGGTGTACAGTCTGTGGTCACAGATCCTGCCCAATCCCGGGAATCCTCGCATCAACCAGGCGGCCTGATCTGACTCACTTGTCCCAGAACTAAATGCTCACTTCCCGCCTAGGCCCCTGACAGGGGTTGAACCCAACCCTAGCCCATGTGAGCGTGGCTCATGGGGGACCTATCACTGACCTGGGGCTCCCTGGCCAACTCTCTGATGCACGAGGGGGATGTCAGCACAGCTGGCTGAGCCTGGCTCAGGTGGGGCTCCAAGCCACCTGCCATTTATCCGCTCCTCTCCCTAGGAGTGCCTGGCCCTCCAGAACTACTGCTCGGTCCACACCATCCTCTGCGCTCTGCAGAGCCACCCGGTACGCCAGCTAAAAACTACGTGGGGAGAAGTCTCCAGGTGGGTGTGCATCTCTCAAAGCACCTGCTGGACCCGGGGCTACCCTCAGGCCTAAGCACTAATCCTCCAAGACTCAGAGAGGCTGGTATGCTGGGACACAGGGATAGGCGTGGACTGCCAGGGGCAGGGGTGGGGAGCACCATCTTTTAGCTGCCCTGGGACATGAGGACTGGGTTTCTGCCTCAGGATGACATTTCCATTATTCAGGCACATGTGGCTTCCAAACTATGTACTTGCACCTGTGCACCACGCAGCACTGGACCTGCTTGGGCACTCCAACTCTTTACAGACACACACACACACACACACACCCCACACTCAAAACAGAAGATAATACCAGGCAGGGTGGATCCTCTGATCTTTGTTGTTAAACCAAAGGAGTTTGAACTCACCACCTCACCATTCCATCCAAATATCTCCTTCCGGTTTTCCCCTCACAACAGAAAAAGTGCCAGGAAATTTCAACGTCTTTGCGCACAGGACAAAAAAGTCAACAGAGGTGTGCCCATGAAGGTAAAGTGGAGGCTCTGGGACAGGGGTGAGGGCTTGGCAGGAGGGGAAGGGGTGTGGCTGTAAGGGCATCAGGGCAGAGGTGGGTTTTGGGTGTCACTGAAAGTGTGCTTGCACAGAAAACCTGGGGTGTGCCTGCTAGGACAACAGGCAAAGAGAGGGCTGTGGTCACAGGTAGTGGTATGGAGTCGGGCTCAGAGGGCAATGGGAACGGGCTGCCACGAGAGCAGCTTGGCTCTCAGAGGGGGCTATGAGCACCCACAGGTCTCTGGCTTCCATGCTGTTCCTGCTTCCCCCAGGCTGTGAGGTGGATGAGGCAGCAAGGGCTTCCTTCCTTCCGTCTGCCCTGGGGCCCTAGAGGGCCTTTGGAAACCAGGCCTGCTACAGTGTTCTCTGTTCAGCCTTCCATGGGGAGGGCCGCCAAGCCTGTGCCACTCATGGCACAGCTCGGGAATGCCAGGGGCTGAGCGGTCGAGTGGGATGCCAAGCATTGGCTCTTACTGGCTACCCTGGGAGCAGAAGTGCTGTCTTCTCAAGGAGAGAAGCAAGCAGGATGAGATGAGCCTGTCTCTCAGTCTGCACAGGGAACCTCATGTGCATCCAGGGGGGCAGGGCATGGGGTGCAGGGCCTGGCCTCCTCCCAGGGACATGCTGAGGCCCAGGTCAGTCTGAGGATCCTTAGCCCAAGGGTGACCTGAGGTGGGAGGGCAGCCCAGCACCTTCTCCAGCTGAGGAGCAGGCACAGGGAGGCGTGGCCAATCCCCCAAAGCCACCTTACCAGTGGGAGCTGCATGAATCCAGACAGAGCACGTGGTGAGGGGAGGGGAGTGCAGGGTGGGCCTTGTGCCAACGGGAGTGAGCCAGACATGTAGGGCTCAAGGGGAGTTGCACAAGTGTGGGCCGGTCAGGAAAGGACTGTCTCCCTGAATGTGACCCCGCCCCTGGCAGATGGCGATCTGCAAGTTGCCCGCCCGGGAGCAGAACCCCCAGAGAACACAGATGCGGCAGCGGCTGCAGAAGAAGGCGAGTGTGCCTGGGGCGGCAGGGGCTCCTCCCTCCCACTGGGGGCCCACGTCAAGGGAGCAGGGCCTTCTGCCTCCCTTGTTGCCCACGCCCATCACCACAGTACCTGAGAGGCCCCAGTGGAGAGAGACCAGGGCCGAGGGCCTGAGCTGAAGGGCTCCCAGCAGACTTGGACCTGAGCTGGGGCAGGCACCCCACACCATGACTGGTTATCATGCCGTCAGGGCTCCCAGGGTTGTCCGTTTCTAGAGGCAGTTGGCTGACTGCAGGGAGAATTGGGAAAGGCAGTTTAGGGGCGGGAAGCTTCCCAATGGGGAATGTGGCCAGGGCTCCAGGAGCTGGGGTGGAGAGCATCTCAGGGGCCGGGCCTTGGTGGCACCTGAGAGCAGCTGCTCACCACCACCACGTCATGGCACAGGGAGTCGTCCCCTTCCTTGGCACCTTCATCCTGTATCTGGATAGGCTGGACATCGCCATGAAGGACTTCGTAGATGTGAGTGAACCTGCCATGGGTGGGGCAGGCTCCAGGATCTTGAGGCTTGGGGGCAGGGTCCTGGCCTGAGCTCTCAGCCCTCAGCCCCTTGCTGCCCATGTCTCCAGAGGCCTCACAAGCTGTCCTGGGGGGAGGGCTCACCTGCATATCCCCTCTGAGCGCTGGAGCCTGCAACCAGGTGCCCATCCCTGTCCCCCAAGGGTTGAAGCCGCATAGCCAGAGCCCCTGATTGCGAAGCTGCACAAGGTCTTGGCCGAGCTTGCTCAGCCTCTGAGTTGAGTGGCACCCAAGGGAAGGAGAGAAATTGGGCCCCTGCGAGGTCAGGCAGCACCCACATGCCTGAGCCTACCCATCCATTCCCAGGCCTCCGTTTCCCTGCCTGCCATCAGACATGGTTGGGACAGCAGGTCCCTGAGCCTCTGCCGCCATGTCCCCTTCTGCAGAGCTAACAGCCTGTCCCAGGGACACCTCCTTTCCCTTGCTCATATCGAGAGGGGAGGGCCAGGGGCTAGTCACAGGCCAGGGGCTGTTCTGATGGACTCTGCCTTCCAGGGAAAACACAACATGCTGAAAATGACAAAGGTGAGCAGCTCTGCCCTATCTTCCAGGCACAGAGGGGATGGAGGGGTCAGAGATGCCCTGGGCGGGAACCCCAGGCTCCAGCCCATCCGTGTCTGTCTGCTCTCTCCGCTGGGATGGATACACACAGAAGGAGGAGAGCATCCCTAGGGAGCTTGTGGCTAAGGGACTGCAATCCAGGAGAACTTCCTGGGCGAGGGGCTGTGTGTATGCTACTCAGAGGACAGCTTGGAGCCTGGAAGGGATGTTCAGAGAAGGCTTCTTTAGAAAAAAGACCCAGAGGCCAGCCCCCTGCCCCTCCCACAGTGTGCCCCTCCAGCAGTCCCAGTGCAGGCCTGTCAGCATCCTCTCTGCCCCCCTTGCCACAGGAGATAAAAGTTCTCCAGGAAATGCAGCGGCTCCAGGTGGCAGCCAGCCAATATACTTTTCTGCGTGATGCAGAGTTTGCACTGTGGTTCCAATCCATGGAGAGGCTCGGTGACACTAAGAGGTGAGGGCTGGGCAGGGATTGCGGGACATCCAGGGTGGCAGATGGGGAAGGTTCTCCTGTCGCGCACTGCAGAGAGGGCTATCCATGGCTCCTTGGTCAGCAGAGGGCCTTACACATGGGGACTGCGGGGCTCCAGGACTGCAGCTGCAGGGCGGGCCCTGGAGGGAGCCTGAGATGAGCAAGAGTGGACTCATGGCCACTTCTGTGTCCTGCAGCTACAACCTGTCCTGCCTACTCCAGCCCCTGTGCTAGAATGTCAGCCTCATCCTCAAGGCCAAGAACATCAGGCCTTGGAGAACATCAGCATGACTGAGTCCCCCGTGCAGGCAGGCAGTCAGTGCTGCAGAGTGGATCTGTGGGCTCTGGGACTGCACTGTGACACTCGCTCTGTTCCCCGCCGACCAAGCAACAACCCAGTGCCTGGGAGACTGGCCTCCTTCTCTCAAATGGGTGGTCACATTGTCACCAATTTCACGTATTCCTCCTAGATTTCCCTATGTTTATAGTTACTCATGATTAGTACCAATTTGTTAGGCCTTTCATTAAAGTACGTATACCTGTTAGACTGTGAGTGTCGTTCTTCCTTTCTCCCTTCCCTGCCCTGCTACTTAGACACCATTCTCTAGACCCACAGACAAAGACATTCATGCAGATTCGAGAGGGGTGTGTCTCCCCATGCAGGGTGCCACAACCACGAGTGCTCTTTCAGTTCTGAGGCTCCTACATGGAGCCCCATGCTGTCTCATGGAGGGAGTCCCTAAGGTTCTTTTCAGAAGTGCAATTCATACATCAATCGCTATCTGGCGAGAACAAGGGTCTCACTGATTCCACACTCTCTCATGAGTTTTGGGATTTTGCTGCTCGAAGCCCTATTGACTCCGATGTGGTCCCCTCTATACAGTGTTTCCCAAATGATGTTTGTCACCAGGGTTCAGCAAAGTGGCCGAAGCACACAAATCAGCTCTAGTCACCAGAGACAATCCCCTGTGCGATTAGTGGGAAGTGCACATAATAAGAGTGCACAAACTTGGGAAATCAACACTGACAGAAAATGTCATCGGTGTAACATAGGACATATATATACACATATATGTCACATATATGTGTAACATGTATGTCATAGGTGTGACATTTAGCATATATAGACACAGATTTGTATGCATTCAGGTGTGCTGTTATCCGTGAATTTATACTTATGGATGGATGGTTTTGCTATGAAAAGCAACGAGATTCCTTCTGCGTTTTGCTAGAGTAGGGAGAAAGTTCAAAGCACAGAAAATTGTTGTCATGTGCAAGTGAACTTGTGCAAGATTATCTAGAACACAGTCAGAGACATAGAACGAATTGGCAGGTGCAATTGCTGGAAGAGGAGAGGTTACTAGTAACTGACCACAAATGGGTATGGAGCTTGCTTTGGTGGTGATGTGATTCACTATAAGATAGGGGAGGAGACTGTAGCTCCTAAGAAACATACATACAGCCCTTGGGGAAACTCCTTTCAGAGAACACCTCAGCAGTGACCCAGGGCCTCTCTGGGTCCCAACTCCTAAAGCTTAAGCCACATCCCAGTAGAGACTTTGGGCATCAAGTCTTGACAATGGGAGCCTCTGGGGAACATTCACCATCACAACTATAGCATCCTGCTCTGGATCCCTCAGAGATACATCCCCATATCACAATACAAAGTGCATTCATTCCATGACCCAGAACCTCGAGTTCTTGCTGTCTGAGCATTGTCACGATGCCAAGTCCAAAGTCTCACTGAAGGCAAATCCCTTAGCTAATAAACTCTCAATGACTTTTTTTTTTTTTTTGGACGTTACATTCTTCCAAGGTCTGGTAATGGAATAGGCCCTGGGTACACATTGCTATCCCCACAAGAACAGACAATGGAGTCCAAAGGAGGAACTGTCTCAAGGCAAGTCTGAAACCTGCAGAGCAAACCATAAATCCTTGGGTTTCATGATTGGCATTTGGGATACATGTGGACTTAGGATGGGCAGCCCTGCTGCTATAGCTTTGCCGGTCCAATTATTTGTGTGTTTGAAAGGCAGAGTGACAGGAAGACAGGCAAGGAGAATGAGGAAGAGAGGAAAGTTCATCCAGTTAACCGCAGTAACACTGCTTCAGCTGATACCCCACAGTATACACTGTGAACCAGAGCCTTTCCTGCACCCCTCCCCAGAACAGCATGTGGTTCTGAACACACAGCAGGCCATCAGTAACTTAAAAGCACTCAGAAATCTTGTGTTGCACAGGATGTGTGTGCAAAGTGGAACTCTATGCATGTCTGGCAGAAAGAGATACTTTTGTGACTGCAGTCGAAGAGCATCCACCAAAGCTGGACAGGACTAGCTCTTGGATCCTTCCCAGAGATTTAGACTATCAATATAAGAGAGGATACACACTTCAGTAAGAACACCAGGTTTCTCAGAAGAAACTTTACAGGCCTGACGCATGTAGAAGCTTATATTCATGCTACGCTCACAGCTGTCCCATCTGCGTAGCAAAACTGCTGCCATGTTGGGACCCTCAGGCTGGAGGGGTGGGGTCAGTGCTCAGCGGAGTGAAGCCCCAGGCGGTTCCCATGCAGTCAGCGGTCGTCATGGCCCCTGGCGGCTAGAGAGGCACGAAACTGCCAGCTTGGCTCAGAGAACTTTCCTTGCTGTTGCTTTTGTTTAATTTTAGCAGTGCTTTTTCATTGTGCTATGTGCAGTCAAGTGGGGTACAGGTGGGACACCAGGATTCAATAAACTTTACCTCCGGGAACATATCCTTGTGGGCACCGCTATTCATCCAGGCTGTGCACAATGCAGCCTGGGCATTGACCTCAAATAACACTCTGGGAACATTGCTCGATCCCACGGAGCAGCTGGAGCTGCTTAGCTTTGATGAAGGAGATGGCACGGCAGAAGCCCACTTGGAGATGTTATTAGGAAATGTGCACGCCCAAAAAGATTCCAAAAGAGAGCAAGAATTAGCAAAGATTCCCAAGAGAATTTTGCCAAAAGGATATGAACAATATCTAATTAGTGGGCGGTGGTGGACTCGTCCTCAGTGGGCCCCGCAAGTGGGAAAGTATTTACCCCTTCTAGTTATTATTCAGGTAGCGAATTAGTGCATGTGAGAGGAGGTTGAGATAAAATGATCAAGAAATTTATAAAAGAAAAATTGTCTTTAAGTTAAGAAATGAACTCTCTGTGACCTTTCATAAAAGTGCAAAAACGATTCTCATGGCATATGTAGATTGAAAAACTGAAACCACTATTGTCTCACATGTGAGTTAGAATGTCCTGCTGATTAATGATTGTAAGCGTAATTTCTTTGCCTGGAAGCCTGTATTTGCTTTGCCAAGTTCCGTGTAAAAGCGGAATAAAAGCTTATGCTTTGCAGCAAATAAACGCAGCAGCATACTCATACAATTTGGGTGTCTGTCTGTCATTCCCCCCGTCGATTCTTGCTCTCCTGGACACCTTCGCCCTCGTTCTCCCTCGGTCTGAGGCCTCTGATAGAGCCGGTCCGTGGCATATTCACATACTTGAAAGAATACACTTCCAACCAACGAAAAGTACATCTTAGACATGGGCAGGTTAAGGGAGTTCAGCATGAGCCTGGCCTGACAGGAATGCTACATTGCCCTCTAGTGGAAGCAAATGGACACCACATCGCAACCGAAAACAACCAACTAGAGGCCAAGCTCTCCTGTGCAAGATGAAATGTACAGACAAATACAGGGTCATAACTACTGCAACGCGACATAAATCATTTTACATCTTGTCAGGAAAGTTCAGGTAAAATCACAGAACTTACAGCAACGATAAGTAGTCCATCTGTGTCTACAAAATAATTTCTGACTAATCTTTGCAGGTGGTTGAAGTTAATGTCTACAATAAAGTTTTACAGGTGTGAATCATTTAGATACTCCCACTGTAAGGAGATGGTAAATACCTATAGATGATACACAAAAGAAAATGATAAGGAACGAAAGTATGTCATGACAGAAATACCAGCCCAGCACACTGGGCAACAATGCAAATGGAAAAGAAGACAAACAGCTGGAAGACAGATGAGAAGTAGTTAACAGGGACTGGCACTGTAGTGTGGAAGGTTAAGTATCCACCTGCAGCAAAGGCACCCCACATGGTGAGTCCCGGCTGCTCTGCTTCCTACCCAGCTCCCTGCTGATGACCTGGGAGAGACGTACAGCCTGGGAGACAGGAAGTGCTATTTCAAACACCTGGGTCCCTGCCCCGCAGGTTGGAGACACACGCTGAGTTGCAGACACCGTACTTGACTGAAGTATTTGGGGACCGAACCAGCAGTTGGAACATCTCTGTGTCTCTGCCTTCCAAACCAATGAGTCAGAATTCTTTAAAACATGAAAGCACAGGGGCTGGCACTGTGGCATAGCAGGTAAAGGTGATGCCTACAGGGCCGACATCCCATGGTGCTGCCTGTCTGAGGCCTAGCTGCTCCTCTTCTGACCCAGCACTCTGCTATGGCCTGGGAAAGCAGTAGTGCCTGGCACAAATAGTTTGGCCCCTGCACACTTGTAGGAGACAAGGAA
Organism: Lepus europaeus; assembly: GCF_033115175.1. Taxonomy (NCBI): domain Eukaryota; kingdom Metazoa; phylum Chordata; class Mammalia; order Lagomorpha; family Leporidae; genus Lepus; species Lepus europaeus. The sequence goes on from NC_084830.1 coordinate 98,676,593, forward strand.
TCATCAACTGGCTCCTGGCTTTGGGTCAGCTCACTCCCGGCCATTGCAGCCATTTGCGGAGGGAACCTGCAGGTCGGAGGTCGCTCTCTCATTCTCTCAGTCTCCCTGCAACTCTGCCTTTGATCAATATATCTTGAAAAAATTAAAATACAAGTCATATACTAAAGCAGTAACTTGAACCAAGAAAACAAAAGATCGGTCTAGTGATCATTGTAAAACACTACTACAGAAACCACAGGTGCTATAAATATATGCCATGATCATGGGAAAGATATCTCATGTTCCTCTTGGACAAATTAACCGATGTTTGACAATGTATGCTGAAGCTGCAAAAATGTACAGTTTAGACTGAGGATGGATTTGCCTTCTGGGAACCTAGGATTTTAGGACAGGGTAGGAAGAGAGAACACTGGGTAGGAGCCCCAGGAAACATCCTGGTCATTGACTAGCTAGAGTTCTCCAAGAAGAGCACAATTTCCATAGCTTGTCCACGTGAGGTGAATCTACTGGGAGAGGATGCATGGGGAATTGATGGCACAGCTTCTTTTCCTTTCACTGTAGCCCTGAGATGCCTCTACACCAACTCTCCAGTGTCCTACAGATGAGCAAACCTGGCGGTGTTCCTGGGGACACCTCAAACCCCGCAGATCAAAAAACACTCGACAAACGCTAAGCAGAAAAACATACCAAAGCACGTCCCAATGAACTGCTGAAAACCACTAGCAACACCAAAACCTTCAAAGATCAAAAATGAGAAGCTAGGGGAGCAGCAAGATGGCGGAATAGGAAGGGAACACACTGATAGTCTGGGAAGAGACAGTTTAATAAAAGTGGAGATACTGCAGATTTAGGGAAGAGTAGGGGAAGAAACAGCAGAGGAAACTCTTCTGGAACTAGTGCTTCACAGTGGACCTGCGTGGAGAGCATGGGAGCCCAAGTTCAGGACACCAGCGGCAGACTCAACACACCAGCGCTGGAACGCAAGGTGAGCTGAACCCCAATAGCCCGAGACACCAACGGGCAAGCGGAAAGAGGAGACTAGAGTGAACGAGGGTTGAAACTCCGTGGGGAAAAGTTCACCAGGCTAACTAGAAGAGAGAGAGGGGGAAACAAAAAGGGACCGATACGGACATGAGTTTCTCTCTCTCCGCTCACCCCTCAAAGGTGAGCAAGACAAGGAGCAGGCGCCATTTTGGACATACGTCATAAGCAGGGCAACCTCAGGTCTGCACCGGCCCTGAGCCTAGCAGAAAAACCTGACTCTGGGGCGGGGTGAAATAACAAAAGATTAGGATCTAACTTGGCAACCCAGTGGGAGACTGCAGGAGAATTGGAGCCCACCTTGAGGGCAGCAGAGATTCCCTCTGTGGTCCTTGGGAAAGAGCTTCCGATCTCTGGCTCCTGTGGGTATATCATTTGCCTACTAACTACCTCCAATTACATTCAGCTGTGCGTTTAGCTGTGTGGAATTACTTCCCTTTTGAATCAAAAAAAATGAAAGAAAGAGAGATTTACCACGCCTAACCTGGGAGTGTCACCTTTGACACACCCTCAACCCTGAGGAACCAAACAGAGCTCTCAGGCCAGACTCATCTCAAGCCTCTAAGACTCCACTGAAAGCAGACAGTACACTTAATTTAGAGCCATAGTATAACAAGAAAAAACACCACAGTGAAGAAACCAAATATCTCCAACATGCCAAACAACAAACGCAAAAACCGAGGGAACAAGAACAAGGAAGACACTATCACGCCCCCAAATGAAAAAGACACCCCAATTCAAGATCATGAAGATGATGAGATCGAAGAAATGCAAGAAGCGGATCTCAAAAAATTGATAAGAACATTAAGAGGTTCTCAAAAACAGATTCTTGAACTACAGAAGTCCTTAATGGACAAGATAGAAAATCTCTCTCGTGAAAATGAAATATTAAGGAGGAATCAAAATGAAATGAATCAACTAGTAGAACAAGAAACTGTGATAGTGATGAGAAATCATAATACAATGAAGAATTCAATAGATCAAATGACAAGCACATTAGAGAGCCTCAAAAACAGAGTGGGTGAAGCAGAAGAGAGAATATCAGACTTAGAAGACCGAGAACAGGAAAGGAAACAGGAAAACCAAAGAAAAGAAGAGGAAATTAGAAATCTAAAAAATACTGTCGGGAATCCACAGGATACTAGTAAAAAACCTAACATTCGGGTTCTGGGAGTTCCTGAAGGCATGGAGAGGGAGAAATGATTAGCAGGCATTTGCAGTGAGATACTAGCAGAAAATTTCCCAGGTTTGGAGAAGGACAGAGGCATCTTAGTACAGGAAGCTTATAGAACCCCTAGTAAACATGACCAAAAGAGATCCTCACCACGACATGTTGTAATCAAACTCACCACAGTGAAACATAAAGAAAAGATTCTAAAATGTGCAAGAGAGAAACGTCAGATTACTCTCAGAGGATCTCCAATTAGACTCACAGCAGACTTCTCATCAGAAACCCTACAAGCTAGAAGGGAATGGCGAGACATAGCCCAGGTACTAAGAGAGAACAACTGCCAGCCCAGAATATTATATCCTGCAAAGCTCTCATTTGTGAATGAAGGTGAAATAAAGACTTTTCATAGCAAACAGAAATGGAAAGAATTTGTCGCCACTCGTCCAGCCCTGCAAAAGATGCTTAAAGATGTGTTACACACAGAAACACAGAAACATGGTCATCAATATGAAAGCAGGTAAAGCAAGGAAACCTCACAGCACAAGATCACAGGAAGCTCAATTTGTCTTTGACATAGAATTAAAATCTGATTCTCTGTTAAAGCAATGTGTTAAAGTAATCTATTATGTTCTCTTGATGTCTGTAAATTCTAATTGTTCAAAAACAGCTGAATTTTTATTAAGAGCTATGGGTTATTGAAATATGTGCTTATTTTCAAAGATTTGAATAATCACCTTGTAACAATGATCAAATTGGGTCGATGCTATGTCATGATTTTAAGGAATCTTATTTCAACCAGATATTTTGGATTTTGAGCCTTCTTGGCATTCTTGACAGGCACTCAAAAAATCAAAGTTCCAAACAATCTGGACTCTAAAATTTCTAGTAAATCTTGGACTTTGGTTTTTCCAGTTTGGGCCCAACTGAAAAAATCGAAGGACCTATGTCTCTCATCTTATAGAGACACCAACTAATCAGGCTATTTGGATTATATTAGAAGTACTGTCAATTGGTGACGTGGTACTAAATTTTAAGTTTCTATAATGGAAAATGCTATTAATACAAATGTTTGAGAATTAAAAAGTCTAATGATCTTGTGTTACTAGACATGATAGTTATTTTAATGAGAAAGCCCCAGAGGCCTAAAGGGTTAAATACTTGTAAAATCCTACAGGTGCTTTCAAAAATACTGTGAAGTAAGCAAGTGCCTCTTGTTGGTTGATGAGTTTATAGTTTTAAACATGGCAACTTAAAGTCTTTTGTCATCCACAGTTATATATGATTTGCTGCTCATAAAACTAAAGCGTTGTTGGTTCTGGGTTTAGCTGTCCTCCTATAGGTTCCTATGGACTTTTTCCAGCCACTTCTATTGTAATCGGTACTTTGGGATGGCTCTGTAAACAGATGAAGCCAATGATGTATTAAGAGTATCAACTGAGAGAAAGTATGGTTAACTGAGGTTACTAACAACAAAAAGCAATTCAAATCAATTGGCAATCTACAAAAAAGAGTTAAAGATTTTAAAAGCTATTATTAAAATTGCTATTTTGGTCTATTATGTTATGTTATCTGTGTGTACATATTGTATGTCCACATAGGAAAATTTTATTGAGTTTTATTTTAATTGGCTTATAGATAAGATTGTCCATAAATTTAAGCTGCTAAATTTAATCAAAGATCCATTTTACTTCGTGTGACCAGAATCTCTGCATCATATGTTTTATACTTGTTGGTACAAAGAAACTAAAAACATTTTATATGGTTGTGCTTAAGTCTACTGGTTAAACAAATTACACCATGTTAGATATTTAAGAGGTGTTTCCAAATACATGATTCTTAAAATGTCTAGAAGGCATTGGACCTTCTGGTAAATGCTTTCTTAAGTTTTTGTCTAATGGTTGAAACTGTTTGCTATGTATTCATGTAATATTGCTATTGTCAGCAAGCGATCTAGGACTTGCTCCCTCATTTCTCTATTCTAAGCCCTACTTGTTCTTTCATTTCTCTATTCTCCTCAAGGTAGGAAACTAATTCTATTATAAAGGAATCTGTAGGATGCACAATTTAAACTTTAGACCTAATGAAAGAGATGGCTAACATTTTTCTGTAATAGCATAGCCAAAATAAGAGCTTAAATAATAATCTCATAGCTAGATTTACTTCGCCATCAGCGAAGTAAACAGTAAGTAGAAAAAACCTCCCTTTCAGACCAAAGGGAAAGAAAGTTTTTAAGTGAGAATATAATTTTCCTCATGGGCATTGTCTACATTAGAAAAGCCACTACAGAACATGCCTGTGACTAGAGACTTGCAGTTCAGGCCACCGAAGATTAGAGATGGGACTTGGGCACTCCCTTGACTTGCATCCTCTGGTCTGCTTTAACACAAACCAGGAGGAAAAGAAAGCTAGGCATCAGAAGCAATGGGTGGCAGGCCTATTAATGGCTGATCTGTACAGTGATCTGCCCTCAAGGAGACCCAACAGGCCAGTCCACTGCAGTGGCTTTCAATGTGGTAAGCCTGGGCTTCAGCAAAAGTCAACTTGTGAAGAGCCCTGGCAGCTCTGGCAAGAGTTGGATCACTGGAAATGGACCTGCCCTGGAGTCAAAGGGTGCCCAGGTCAGAGCCTCAGACCTTATTGGCTCTAAGCTGAAAAGCCTTTCACTCAGCCCAACTTCCAAAGTGACCACTGCAGCTGAGGGGATGGCCAAGTAGGGTCAGCAACATGGCAGGCAGAACTGTAAATTTCTTGTTAGAGATGCCCCCTGCCTTTACCTGGCCAGCTCTCCTCCCAGGCCAGCTAAGTAATGAAAGTCAACAGAGTGCCTTCCCCTAGGAGGTTCACACCTCCCTTAGGATGTACCCCATGTGAAGAGATAGATAGGTCTGGGCCTCTTAACTTACAAGGCCTAAAGCCCACCAGATTATTATCAAGCCCTTTCTATCAGGTTCTATTTGCCTCTCAATCAGAAAACTTAATTGTATCTTAGACAGCACCTTTCTTAGCTCCTCTAAGAATGACTCTGTCCTTTGTTCTAGACCCTGTCTAGCGTACTTTGGCCTCATTCCTTTGCAATCATAACCTCTACTCTACCTCCAATGGCTCTACTCCCAACCTGTGGGTACTGATGGTCCTCTTCCCCACTTAATGCTGTATAATTGTTCAGACCTGGTTAATGCCACTCTTAGGATCATTGGTTACTATCCTCACCCTGTCTTTTATGACCTTGTCTAAATATGATCAGAGTCGGTGAACTTGGAAGGCTTCCATAGCCTTGGCAACTCACGACGAGAGCCTAGGGTGGTTACTGGCACCATAAACTAGAGTGTCAATTTGTTGGGTCAACAACAGGAGTCACTGTGCACTTGCTCCTCATGTGGGATCTCTGTCCTTAATGTGCTGTACATTGTGATTTAATGCTATAACTAGTACTCAAACAGTACGTTTCACTTTGTGTTTCTAGGTGGGTGCAAATGGTTGAAATCTTTATATACTCAATTGATCTTCTGTATATAAAGAGAATTGAAAATGAATCTTGATGTGAATGGAAGGGGAGAGGGAGCGGGAGAGGGGAGGGTTGTGGGTGGGAGGGAAGTTATGGGTGGGGGAAGCCATTGTAATCCATAAGCTGTACATTGGAAATTTATATTCATTAAATAAAAGTTTAAAAAAATGAGAATCTTCAGCCTGACTCACAAAATCCTGGAGCTGAAAGACAATGCATCAATGCCTTCAGAACTTGGGAAAAACCATTTCCAACCTAAAAGCACATACATGTTTTCAATCACACATTAAAGGACAGTAAGATCAAAGCATATTTAGAGATGCCAAGCATCAAAAACTCTTCTGTATGTCATTGCTCAGAACCTACCAGAAGATGTGCTCAAGAAAACCAAGCGTGGAGGGGCTGGCGCCATGGCTCACTTGGTTCTTCCTCTGCCTGCAGTGCCGGCTCCCCATATGGATGCTGGGTTCTAGTCCTGGTTGCTCCTCTTCCAGTCCAGCTCTCTGCTGTGGCCCAGGAGGGCAGTGAACAAAGGCCCAAGTGCTGGGATCCTGCACCCACAGGGGAGACCAGGAGGAAGCACCTGGCTCCTAGCTTCAGATCAGCACAGAGCAGGCCATGCGGGCCATTTGGGGAGTGAGCCAACAGAAGGAAGACCTTTCTCTCTGTCTCTGTCTCTCTTACTGTCTATAACTCCACCTGTCAACTAAATAAATATAAATAAATATATAAATAAATAATTTTTTTAAAAAAATCAAGCGTGGAAACAAAAAACTATGAGGAAAACATGAAATGCAGGATGAAGGAGCACCATCAGGAAAGAAGTGACCAAATTCCTGGAATGATGGGGAACAGAAACCCCAGGCTGACAACATCCACAAAGAGAAAAAGATCTTGAATCCACGTTGGAGCAACTAGGAGGTGGTAGGGAAACATTCACCATGAAAGTAAAACTGAGAGAAAGTCTGCTACATATAGAAATGTTTATGAGACTGTAAGACAGTAAAGAAAGATTAGGATTCTACGAATGTTCAGCAAAATGAGCTAAGCAAAGGGTCAATATGGGGAGCAGGTGTTTCACGCATTGGTAAAGATGCCACTTGGAGAGGCATACACCCCATGGCAGAGTGCATGGGTTTGAGTCCTGGCTCCGATTCAGAGTCCACCTTCTTGCTCATGTGCACCCAGAGAGGTGGTCAGAGGAGCCTCAAGTACCTGGATCCCTGGCACATAAGTGCAAGACCCAAATGCAGTTCCAGGCTCCTGGCTTCAGCCTGACCCAGCCCTTGGCTGCTGGGAGCATTCGGGGAAGGAACCCAGCAGATGGACAATCTCTGGGTCCCACTGCCTTTCCAACAAATACATTTTAAAAAAAAACCCAAGTAACACAAATAGTTGTTCAAGCTAATCATGATAATTAGCACTGGTCTTGATGATCAAGATTCCCTACTTATTTACAATGATGTAAATGCTGCATACTAAACTAACCACACCCTGACATATCTGTACTAGGGCACTGGAGGGACAGCCAAAGTTCATTGCCTAGTTGGCAGTGGAGAGTTAGGGGGAGGAGAGCTCCATATTTCCCCATCTTGAGAAGCACAACACCAGCATGTGATTTAAGGACCAAGGTGTGGAGCTCAGAAGAAAGCTCTAAGAGTGAAAAGGATGATCCCTGAGAAGGAACGGTGGGAGAAACACCAAAAGGCCTTGATCAACCTATGTTATAGAAGAATAGGAGTTTCTGAAATGAGCCATTCTTACCTTAGCAAACTCAGAGAGCCTGTCATCACTCGTCAAAGACTGCCGACTTGCGAGGAAGCACAGTCTGAGGTACCCACGACACCCTCGCTATCTTCAAATTCGTTACATTCACCAGCACCTTCCCTGTCCCTGTCGAGCTCCCAGTCAAGGAAATGCAATTCACCTAAAAGAGCACAAGTTGCAACTTGCTTCATTTCAAATCATTAAATGGTTTACATCTATTTTTATTCTCAGCAGTTGTTATATCCCTGTTACTGAATAAAGGTTACAACTGCATTCAGATGGTGAAAAAGGTATCCCTAGCCTCATTTCTAGTCACTTGGTTGCTCGCATCTCTTAACCCCACCCAATCAAAGAGAACTGCATTTCTTAGCTCTTGCCGAGACTCCATTGCCTGTTCAAGTAAACAGGTAACCGTGCATGTTGCATTTTGCCTCCTTTCCTACAAACCATGATCTTTTTCACTTCACATCATTAAGGTGACTTTCCTTATCACTTAACAGGGAATACCCTCAGTCCCAAATGTCCTTGTAAAATGAGGATATTTTCAGCTCAGAAGACCCAGCAGATATCAAAGGAAACAACTCAGCCAAGTGCAAAAGAAAAAAAAATATTGGCCATCTTCTAGACTTTTTTTTTTATTAAACTTTTATTTAATGAATATAAATTTCCAAAGTATAGCTTATGGGTTACAATGGCTTCCCCCCTCCCATAACTTCCCTCCCGCCCGCAACCCTCCCCTTTCCCGCTCCCTTTCCCCTTCTAGAGAGGCTGTCTGTACAAAGCTAACTTGATGGCTTAAGTCGCTAATATGAACGGTGAGGATTAAAAGTTACCAGCTTACTTTGAGTGCATTAAGATGTTTCAATAGTCTCGTTAAGCTATCTCTTTTAAGATTTGTAAAAGTACATGATTTCTACAATTCTTGTCTGTGTCTATCAACTGAGGTGTGTCCTTCAGGGGATGCCTCACCTCAGAAGACCTCTTTGGTTGTGTCCACGGGGACCGGTGGTGTCACTGTAATCTACTGGGTAGAGGTTGGAGAAGCTTCAAAACTTTCTGCAACACACAGCAACGTCCTCCTCCTCACGACAGAGGCATCTGGACCCAAGCGATAACAGTGCCAAGACTGAGAAACCCTATTTCCAACTGTCTAAAACATGAGGCAACACAAAATACTAACAGCACACACAACTGGCAAAAGTTACACTAACATCACACACTCATTGTTATAGTATTGTCCCAATAACCACAAGTTAGCCAAGCATCCCATGGTGCTGCCTGTCCGAGGCCCGGCTGCTCCTCTTCTGATCCAGCACTCTGCTATGGCCTGGGAAAGCAGTAGTGTCTGGCACAACGTCAGCTTCTTTGAGTTAAGGCCAAGTTACAAGAAAAACAAACAAACAAAAAAAGAAGAACTGGCTGAGATAGATTATCAATCGATAGTAGAAATGAAAGATCTCCATGAGTGAGATCCCGGGGGAAAGAAGGGGCCATCAAAGAAGGAGGTACCTTCTTTCTCTGAATGGTGGAGAGAAATTCCATTTTAATGATGGCCTTATCTTAATAATGTCAGAGCTTGTGAACTCAAGAGGCATCCATGCCCTTGGCAGCTCATGACAAGAGCCTCGGCTGATCACTGACAGAACAAGTAACAGTGTCACTTGTTAAATCAACAACAGAATCACTGTGCACTTGCTCCTGCTGTAGGAGCTCTGCCCTTAAGGTGTTGTACTATGGGAATTAACGGCAACACTAGCCTTCAAACATTACTTTATCCTTTGTATGTCGGTGTGGGTGCAAGCTGTGAAAATCGTTACTGACGATAGGGTTGATCTCTATATAAAGATAATTAAAAATGCATCTTAATGAAGAATGGGATGCGAGAGGGTGTAGGGGGAGGGCAGGTAGGTGGGAAGAACAGCTACAATCTGAAAGCTGTACTTTTGCAATTTATCTTTATTAAATAAAAGCTTTCTATAAAAATAGATAATAGATATTAATACCTAGAGCACTGATAGAGTAATATTAACAATAATATTAATAATGATAATAGAAAGAATCAAAAAAGAATGAATGCTCCAACATGGGGAGTATTCCATATAGCAGACTCCCAGAATGACAATCACTTCAAATAACACCCTGGCTCAGAATCAACCCTGAAGACATTCTGATGTGGCTAAAACACCTATGAGAGCACGTCAGGCAAGGGAAGACAAAACACTGTGGCAAAAAGGGTTCCACAGGAAGGACTTCTGTGGGTAGACCCCAAGACAAAGACGTGGCCATCCACAAACGAGATACTTTACTCTGAAGGCACGAAAGAACTTCCACTTCCCCATGGCCCTGTCTAAATATTTTTAGGAAGGAGTCAGTGGATTCCATAGGCTTCCACAGCTTAGGCAGCTCAGGTCAAGATCCTCAGGTGTTCGCTCATGTGCTAACTCTTAAATTCTCCACAGGGGTCACTGTGCACTGACTTCCCACGCAGGACCTATCTCCTCAGAGAGTTGAGGTATGTGAGTTAACAGTACCACTTGGTCACAAAGGTCTACCACACTTTCATGTGGATGACATCACCTATGGATTATAAGCTAGAAGAATGTCTAGTACTCGCTAAAGTCACGCCGTCCTTGGGTTCTTCTCCAAAGTTATCTCACTCAACCGCAACTGATAATACATACCTACGTAAGTCAAATCTCAGAAAGCCTTACTTTCTTTGAATTAAAAAGTACTTGCATCTCTTGTTTGTTGTAAAAACAAGCCTGTCGGTGTTCTATTGCATAGTAGGGTAATACTACTTCGCAAAAACATACAGTATTTTCTCAAAAGCTAGAAGAAAGACTTCTGAATGTACATACTACAAAGAAACCTTGAATATGGAAGGGGTGGATGCGAATGACCTAATATGATCATTTAAATGTATGCATGTAGGGCAATATTACATTGCACCACATCAAGATGTACAGCTACTCTTTGTCAACAAATAAAAATAAAGAAACACATCAAAAAGAAAATACATCATTGTTCAGTTAACTGCATCTCCAAATGTCCACTCTTTTTCATAGAAGTATATGCCATTCCAAAGTTTCAAAATATGTATAGTATGCAGCCGGTCATGTTCTGTCGATGACTTCGAGGTAAATTCTACTGCTGTCAGAGAAGATGCCCCTAAAGGAGATGGAGGAGGAAGAAGGGTGGGAGGGCTGGTGTGAAGTTAGGTATGGTGGGAGAATCACCATGTTCCTAAAGCCGTGCGTAGGAAATGCATGAAGTTGGTATAGCTTCCATAAAAGGTGTCTGGGAACACATTGAAATAAAACATTCCAGGATTCCATGGTTGGCTGTGCACTGTGTAGAGAAAATCAGTGTCTACAGGGGCTCTTTGCTGCACACCCAGGGCAACGCTCTTTCCGTCTTTTCTCTAGAAGATGCCATTTGGGAAGAAATTATGGACATCTAGTCGTCTATTTTCCTGTCTAGTCTAGCAGTAGAGGGTGCACTGCACTTCCAACAAATCCAAGACTGATGTGTGCTTTTGTGGAGTGGGAGGCAAGGGTGTGACAGTCAAGGGATACTATTAACAAAGGAAACATGGGTTGAGAAGGAATTTAGCCTAATGGCTTAGATGCTTTGATGCCAAGTTCAGATGCCCAATTCTCACATCAGAGTAGCTGGTTTTGATACTCATCTCTGGAGCCTGACTCCAGTTTCTTACTAAAATACATCTGGGGAGGCAATGGTGACCCCGGCTCCCATAACAAGTTCCATGCTAGTCACATGGGCGACCTGGTTGGAATTGCCAGTTCCCAGTTGCAATCTGGCACATCTCAAGGCACTTGCGGCATTGGGAAGTGAGTGAATTAGCAGGTGGGAGCTCCTCTCCCCTCTCTCTGTCTCCGTTCATTTCTTATGTTAAGATGGGAAGAGTGGCGAAGGCCCTGCCAACTCGGAAACAAAATGCATTAGTTATAAAGGAAAAGTCTGTTATATTCAGCCACACAAAAACCTTAATTCATGCATGGCAAAGCAAGATAAAGGAAAAACAAATACCGACTAGGAAAGTGTAGTTGGCATTCCTATTATATCAAAATAAAAGAAACCTAACGTACACATTGTTCTTGGAAACGAGGGAGAAATGGCCAAAATTCCAACAGAAAGATGGGCAAAGGACAAGGACAGTTTACAGGAAAAGGGACACAAGTGGCTTTTCTTCCAATGGAAAGAGCGCCACCTTTCTGCTGTGCAGAGAAATGCAAGTAAAAACTGCACATCTCTCATTCGGCTAAAATTCAAGTAGTTGGCAGCACATAGTGGAAAAAGAAGACACTCCTCGAGGGGCGGTAATGAACATGCGAACCCATACAACCTCTATCAAAGGGGAATCTAGCAATAGAGTTCTACACTATATCTGCCATTTGCACTGGCAGTGTCACTTCTGGGAGTTAACGCCACAAGGATAGGGGCATATGTGGTTTCTGTGTTTGTGTTGCTAACACGCAATGCCTGAGACTGGATAATCTGGGAAGATCAGAAATTTATTGTGCTCACACCTGGAGTGCCTGGGAAGTCCAAGATCAGGCCATCAGCATTCTTTGTCTGATGAAGGTCTTACCACTGCATTGTCACATGGTGCAAGGCTGAAGGCAGAAGGGCAAGAGAGCAAATTAGCTGAACACCACATGAAGCCTGTTTGACAGGGGCCTCAATCCCTGGTTTCAGTAAGGCCCAGCCCTGACAGTTGTGGGTATTTGGAGAGTGAATTAGTGGATAGTGATTCTTTCGCTCTCGCTCTCGCTCTCGCTCTCTTCCTCTCTTTCTCTCTCTCTCTCTCTCTCTCTCTCTCTCTCTCTCTTTGTCACTTTGCTCGTGTGTGTGTGTGTGTGTGTTTCCACATCTCAAGAAAACTGAAAGAAGAATTCATCAAAGGCAACCATTGTTCTACAGTGAATACTGTAAAATAGACAAAACTGATGGCCTGCTCAGTTCTGAAGAGGTGAACTAAATGCTGATACCATTTACAAATGATGGTCCTCTTTCTAGAACACAGAAGGAAACAAACTCAACCAAAGCCTAAGCAACCTAATTTTATTTTTATTTGTTAAGAGTCTTTCCTGATTTACTTTGAAGATTCCTGGGTTCATATTTCATATTTATTGATTCCGTATGGAAAGGTAGAATGACAGCGAGGGAAAGACAGAGTATTTTCCATTCCCTGGTTCTCTTCCCAAATCCTGCAACAGCCAGGGCTGGACCAAGCCAAAGCCAGGAGCCAGCACTTCAATCTTGGGTCTTGGAATTGTGTGGCATTTTGTCATCTGTTGGGGCATAGTCTGTTTGACAGGTGCATCTGCAGGATCTTACAGCAGAAGCACAGAGTAACAAGGACTCCAAAATGGGATATGAGTGCCCCTTGTGGTACTTTAATCACTGGACCAGATGCCCACCACAAGAGTGATGATTTCGTACAGTCATTGTCTGCTAAGTCCTTTGTATGAATGAAAATTAGGAAAAGCAAGCGAAAGGAGACAAGTAACATCCCCCAAATTGGCTTAACGCACAGCATCACAACGTTCACCCACAACTTAACTTCAACAATGGCCAAGGGCAAGGGCAGACATTTCTCCAAAGACGAAAAGCGCAAGAGCTCTACGAAAAGGACACAGTGTTATTTGTCACTGGCCATCACAAATCTAGTCTACAATGAGATGGATAGCCCTTCAAAACCACCTAGAGGCTATTCAAATAACCATGAACCTGCAGTTGCATTCTCAACTAGCTATCTAAAAGGACTGGAAATAAGTATGAAAACTATTTATACAGAAGAGTTCACAGGATGCACACTAGCCAAAACACAACCACAGCTCCAGGGTCCATCAGTAGATGAATGAACAAACACAATATGGTATACTCGTATGATGGAATTCAGCATGAAGTAGAATACAAGTACTGATACGGGCTACCGCATAGGCAAACCTTGAAAACATGATGCAAGTTGAGGGACTCCAGATACAGCAGAGAATAGTTTATAATGCTAGCTCTATGAAAAATCCAGAGCATACTCAGAGACCGAGAACTAATGGGTGGTTGCAATTGCTGGGGGAGGGGAGACTGGAAACTGGCTACTACTGGGCCTAGAGCTTGCTTTGGAGGTGATGTGATTCACTATTAGATGGTGGCGGAGGCGGTGGGGGGCACTAAAGCTCAGAATAAACTTAAATACAGCCTTTTGGGAAAACTTCTCTGACTGCACCCACCAGTGAACTAGGGCCTCGCTCTCGGTCCCAACTCCCAAGGCTTCCACCACAACCCACTACAGACCTTGAGGATCAAGGGTTCACAACATGAGCCTTTGGGGAACATTCAACATCAAAACCCTAGCATCCTGCACCAACCCCCCCCAACATTCATCTCCGTATCCCAATACAAAATGAGCTCATGTGTAGTTTGTAGAAAGTAATTTGGAACAAAATGTTTTGTATGTGGATGAAGTTGAAGTCTAAAATAAATGTTTATAGGTGCGAATAGTTTATAGATTCCCATTGAAATGAGTCAGTAGATACCTACAGATGATACACAAAAGACAATGATAAGCAACCAAAGTATGTCATTATAGAAGATCAGCCAAACACAATGGGCAACCATGCAAATAAATGGCAAAGAAGACAAAAGGCCATATGAGAGATAAGAAGTCGTTAGGAGGGGCTGGCACTGTAGTGTAGTAGGTTAAGCGCCCGCCTGCATCAATGGTATCCCATATGGGCACCAGTTTGAGTCCCGGCTGCTCCACTTCCTATCCAGCTCTCTGCTAATGGCCTGGGAAAGATATACAGCCTGGAAGACAGTAAGTGATGAGTCAAATCCTTGGGCTCCTGCCACACATGTTGTTGACCCAAATTGAGTCTGAGACACCTTATTTGACTTAAGTTTGGGGGGACTGAACCAGCAGACGGAAAATCTCTGTGTCTCTGCCTTTCAAACAAATACATAGGAATTCTTGGGAAAAAGAAAGCACAGCGGCTGGCACTGCAGCATCGGGGGTAAAGGCGCCTCCGGCAGTGCCGGCATCCCCTACGGGTGCTGGCCCGAGTCCCGGCTGCTCCTCCCCTGATCCAGCTCTCTACTGGGGCCAGGGAAAGCAGTGCATGATGGCCCAAATGCTTGGGCTCTGGCACCCGGTTGGGAGACCCAGAGCAGGCTCCTGGCTGCTGGAATTGCATCGGCACAGCTCCAATCGTTGCGGCCATCTAGGGGCTGAATCAAGGGATGGAAGAACTCTATCATCTATCTATCTATCTATCTATCTATCTATCTATCTATCTATCTATCTATCTCCCTACCTATCTATCTACCTACCTATCTATCTCTGTCTGTCTTCTTCTGTCTCTCTGTAACACTGACTTGAAATTAAATAAATACATCTTCAAAATGAACCAAAACGACTCCTGGCCTCGGTCATGACTTCCGTAATTCCCCAGCCTTATGGGTTGAAGCAGGGAGGACTAGGGCTCTTCCTATTGCTTGGAGGACATGGAAAAGAAAGCAGCTCACCCAAAACTCTAGGGATTACAAACTAAGTCTAATGCCAAGTTCCTCACTTGCCTCCCTAGGGAGGAAAATGATTTGGCCCATGTCATCTGAGATTCTTGAATAAAACACTAAGCAAACCAGACACGGAAGGAGTCTGTTTCATCAGGCACTCATAGTATTGCACTCTTCTTAAGAGGCTGGACAATTTGAATGAGCTCAGACCTGTTTCCAAATGGATGTCATTCTCTGTGGTAACAATGAAGCTTCCTAACCAGTAGTTGATCCCCCAGCCCTAGTGATTTTCTGTGAGGTCTTTTGCTCTGTCGATAAGGTGGCCTGTTTCTGGGGCCCTGCATGCTGAAGATGGGAGATCTGATGCCAGTTTGGGGGGATGGCTTTCAGGTGAGCTCTCTCCCCTTCTCCTGGAGTTCTTGGACGTGGCTGATATCATAGCCAGAGACACTGAACCCGCATTCCGGGAAGATGCGCTTTAAGCTGCGACCTCGAAATCTCCTGAAGGGGCAGTATCCATGACTCAAAGATGGAGTTTATAGCCTGTTGTGTCCCTAACCTTGGCTTTTCATGGGTCCCCATACCTGGCTTGTTTCTTAGGGGTTTTCCCGAAGGAACATGCTAGAGTGTTTTGGAAATGATACGAAAAGTAGGTTTGGGACCCAGCTGTATGTCCTCAAGCTTAGGGCCCTGTCTACATTCAAGTCTCTTCAGGGAACCGAGGAGTGGGACTGTGTTTGCATCCTTGTGTACGGTTAAGGGATGATATTGCGGCAGCAGCCTAGAGGGGCCTTGGCATATCTTTGTAAGGGGAAAGTGTCCACATAATGGAACTTTGAAGATGTGACCTCACTTCCTTGGTGATAGAACTTAAACTCTGATAGCAACCGTCCTTAGCGGCTCACTTGATGGGAGACGTTCAGGAGAAGACAATGTTCTCTTGTTGCTGCCAATCGTTGCCAGGCTCTGGCCCTAGCAGGGCCCAGGGTGAAGGCTTTTTCTGGCGGTTGAGACGTTGGCTCCGCTCTCACATTGGGTGTCTGTGGCCTCGTACTGCAAGGCAACCACAGGGAACAGAACAGCCCGGGAGGCAGCCACAGGTAACGGGAACAGTCCCGCCCTGACAGGGGATCCCCTGTGACCCTATCTGGGCCTTCTTTGCCCCTCCCTTCACCATGGTGGTGGCAGAAGAAGAGGGGCTCTTGCTGCCCAGCAACACGATTCACGTGTAGGAGCCTACTGTGCCTTCCGTGTTCATACCCTCTTTTGTGGACAGCTGGTTGGGCCAAGTGGGTGTTGGGGGACCTCCTCTTGTCTTCTGGAGTCCTCTCTGCCTGGAGGTGGGTATAGATGCCCCTACTTTCCTGACCTGGGTAACAGGATGCCTCATGGGGAGAATTATTCTCTGTGGGGACAGCCAAGCACGACGCTGATGCCTTTGTTCCGGGCTGCCACACACTCTCTTTGCAGAGCTCCACACTGGAGTCCACACACAGAACACAGGAGGAAGCCATCGGCATCGTCGATGGACACGTGAGTCAGGCCAACAACTTGGCTAATGCTGGTGTGGAGTGAGCGAGGGGCCCAAGAGTACCCACGCGTTGGGGCACGAGATGACCACGGTGTGCCTAGAACTACTTTCCGAAGGGAGGAATGCCCCTGGCTTTTGGCCTCGCCTTCTCCCACTCAGTCACTGACCCCCATCCCACTCTCCAATAAGTCTCCTCCCCTTGGCAACTGGGTGTCGGGAAACACCCTGTTCACACAAGCATCGTGTGTGGCCATGGTGCTGAATGTTTTCCCACCTAGTCCAAGAATCCTGTGCAGTCCTTAGTCAGCTCCACTGCCTTCCAGGTCTTCTCCAAGGTTTAGGACTCAATGATCCTACCAGGAAGGTTTTCCCACAAAAAAGGGCAGAGGGTTCACCCAAAAGGGTGAAGATAACACACAGGACTGAAGCCTGGCCCCCGCCTGTTCTATTCCATGTGATGACATTGCCCCTGTGGCCACACTTGCATGGCTGCTGGGAAGTGTTGGGATTCAGCTGCATTGCCACGGCAGCGGTGCTGTAGGACACAGCCTCAGTGTCTGCTCACGGAGCGCAGTCTGCTAGGCTGCTCAAAGCACAGGAGCCCAGCTTGGGCAGCTCTCCCAACAGGAGTCGCTTGTTCCCATTTCTGGCGGCTGCATGTCAGGGCATGGCCGAGGTGATTTCTCAGGAGGGCTCATTGCCATCTCCATCCCCAGCTTCATATGCTCCCCTGGGTTTCTCTGTGCCCCTGTCGCCTCTGCAAATGAGCACAGCAAGGTGATGGGATGGGGCCCACCCCATTTCTTGGGGTCAGCTCAATCACCTCCTTGCGGATTACTGGCCCAACTGCAGCAGTCACACTCAAGTGCTTGGGGGTCAGAACAACCCCACGTGTGTGTTGGTGATGGGGGCCACAATTCGGCTCTTAACAGGCAGTGATGCCCTGCTGAGTACAAACTCCAAGGACCAGGCTGGCTGGGGACAGGGTCTGCACATGTGTCGGTGTAATGGCTGAAGTCACAACACTTTGCAGAACGCCTGTGGCCATTACGCCACAGGCAGACACCTTTGAATACGGCTTCTTTTCAGGATCTGGCCTCCCCTGGGGCTTCCTATCCTACTCTGCCCACTTGTTTCCATCCTGCAGTCTGGTGGCAAAGCAAATCACACGGTGGCCCTCATTTCTAGCTCCCCCAGGGGCACGGAATCATCTTTCACTGCTGGCCCCCTGGGAGGACTTTCTCATCCCTCAGTCCCTGTTCAGGCTCTTGGCCCCAACTGGGGTTTTCTCCCAACCCGGGGGTCTGCTTGCCTGTGCTCCCTGGAGCTGCCACTGACTCACGTCCTTTCTGGTCCTCCCTAGTATGGAAATGGGTCCATGCTGTACTTGGCTGAGCTCTGTGCCATGCGGACCCTACAGCCAGAGACTAAAGAGATGCTGGTGGATGCCCTGGTCCCGGGTCCCCCGGGAGAAAGGATCTGCTACTTCAACACCTTCCTGTGTGCATACAGCGACTTCTCCACCAGTCCCTATTACTTAGACCAGATATTTGACAGGTGGGTACCTGCCTTTCAGCACTGCGGTGATGCAGAGATGAATCTGACCTGTTGTAGATGACCTAAGCGACTTAAGACATGGCGGGCATGGAACGGGTGCCTTTCTCTGTGGACAGGGCTGCTGGCACACTGCGTCACACCTCTTGATTTTCTTTCTCTGCACCCTCACGAACCAACATCTCTACTCAGGTGGGAACCGGCCATGGGACCCTATGTTTGGAAACCTCCCAGATGGCGATCCTGCTTTCCCCTTTTGCAAGAATTGGAAATGTTTTCTTTAATAGGCAGAGTTCGACTGAGAGAAAGAGAGAATGAGTTCTTCTATGTGCTGGGTCACTCCCCAAATGGTTGCAACAGGCAGGGCTCTGGCAAGCCAGACCGAGGAGCCTGAAGCTATATCTGGGCCCCCTCTCAGGAGTCCCAGGGGTCCAACTACTTAGGCCATCATGCGGCGCTTCCCCGGGCTCATTAGCAGGGAGCTGGATACCAAGGACAACAGCCAAGACTTGAAGTGGCCAACCCTGATATGGCTTGCCAGCATCACATGTGGGCAGGGGGATTGGAAGCTGCTATACCTTGGTACCAGCCATGTTTCCTGCTTGTTCCAGCTGCTCCTGTCCTTGATATATGCGCAGAACAGGTGCCCTCAGGGTTGGTAGCAGTTGCCCAGACCCCTCATCGACCTGGCAGGTCTGCAAGGAATCATTCACTCTACACATATATGTTGAGCCCTCACTTTGCGCAGTTTTCCAGACACTTGCTACAAATCCAGTGAGCAAAGCATTCAAGGGCCTCGCATTTGTGGGGAATCAGACCCTCACAGCCCAGATCCTATACAAGTCCTGTCCTGCAGCGGCAGAGCTGAGGCTTGCAGACCTCCTCTGGGAGTAGCTGCAACGTCCCCTACTCTGATCAGAAGGAGAACCCCACGTCCCACTAAGATGCGGGTAGATTGGGGTGCAGATGTGGCCTTCTGTCACTCTAGAGAGTGGCAGGAAAATGAGGGCTGAGGCAAGGCAGAGGCAGACTGCAGGTGCAACTCCAACTTCTGGCCCCACCACATGCAAAGGAAGTGCTGAAGAGCAGTGCTAGGGACAGGAGCGGAC
Organism: Lepus europaeus; assembly: GCF_033115175.1. Taxonomy (NCBI): domain Eukaryota; kingdom Metazoa; phylum Chordata; class Mammalia; order Lagomorpha; family Leporidae; genus Lepus; species Lepus europaeus. The sequence goes on from NC_084830.1 coordinate 98,695,810, forward strand.
ACGTTGTGTCGAGGAGCGGGCACGCTGGGGATCACAGAAAACACCCAGATAGCCATGCCCAGGGCAGTTGCTTCCAGCTTTGCCTACCCTCCCTGACCTCCAGACCCAACCCACCATCCCAGGAGCAACCTACTCCCAAGTCTGCCCAGAGCCAGAGCCTAGGGGCCTCCACCTTACAACACCATGGGAATGAATGGGAAGGCACTGAAAGGAAAAGGAGAAGCCATCGAAAGGAAAGCTACTGCCGGCAATGCCAGAATCCCACATGGGTGCTGGTTGGTGTCCCTGTTGTTGCAGTCCAGATCCAGCACCCTGCTCGGGGTCTGGGAAAACCAGGGGAACATGGTCCAGGCATTTGGACCCCTGCCACCCATGTGGGAGATCTGGATGGAGCTCCGCACTCCCCGCGTGAGCCTGGCCCAGTGCTGTCCACTGTGCCCATCTGGGGAGTCAAGCAGTGGATGCAAGATCTCTGCCCCGGTGTGTGTCTCTCCCTCCCTCTCTGTAACTCTTGGGATTCACAGGAAAGAAATCGCTTTGGGAAACAGCAAAGCATGGCATTGTCTTTAAGAAGCTAGAGTTCACAGGCAGGCTCTGTGCCCCACCCCACACAGGGAGTCCTGGAAGGACAGCAAGCAGGGAAAGGTCAAGGCTGACTCTGCTGCCCGCTCTCCTTCCCCAGGAACATGGCTTCCTGTTTGGAAAGCTGCAAAGCCAAGTACAAGGCAGAACTCTGCGATCGCATGGATCTCCCGCTTCTGAAGATGAGGGTCGGCTACAAGCAGGTCCGCTTGCCCAGAGGAGACCTGCAGACCCGTGTGTACTTTCTGCGTGTCAGGATGGCCTACCCAAATGCCACACAGGCAGAGGCAGTTGGTGAGATGCACTGCCCTGGGCAAGATTCCCTCAGTGGGCTTTGGGACTGGAGTCCCTTTCGAGGCAATGGGATCGCTCCTGGGTTGGGAGAGGCCATTGCAAAGGGCTTGATGTTGCTGACCCTTTCTCTTCTCCCAGCTCCTGCTCTACTTGCCGGGCTGCAGTCATGCCAAACACTGGCTTTAGAGCCAGATCCCCCACTGCTCCCAGAGCTAGAACCTATTCTGGAGCCAGGATCCACTTCCAAACTGAGGCCGCCCCCATGCGCAGAAGCAGCACCAAAGACAACTACCAAAGTCTCCTGGAATGTCGGGGGCCTGCAAACAAGCAGCCTCACAAGACGGCTGGCATCACGACATTCCCCGCCAAGTTGCTGGCGGAACAGTTCACACTGATGGACGCGGTGAGCAGTGGGCTTGTCTCGGCAGGGCCAGGGCCGAACACCCCTTTGGCACCAGCCTCCCCACAGCTGCCCCCACCGGAATCCAGCGGCCTGGCTCCAGTTCAGGCTTCAGGTCCCACCACCTACGTGACTGGCCTCATTGCTTTACTCCCAAGGCTGCCTTGCTCCCATGGCTGGCAGAGATGGCACACAAACCACGCCAGCTGCACAGTGACTCTGCAGATCGACTGACATGGGCCTGGCAGAAAGCAGGGCTGGTTCTGACCCACAAAGTGCTGGGCGGTCCTAGGTGTAGGGCATCCAGGTCCACCCACTGCCTTCCCATCTGCCTGGGATGCCACAGGTGTCCTGGGTCCTAGCGCACACATGCCACAGCACCTTGTTGGAGTTGCCACAGGGAGCAGCACTGGCACAGGGACAAGGACTCCAGGGCAGATGCCGTGATATGCAGAAGGATGAGATACTGGGCGGGATGCCTGGGAGCACACACCTCTGTCTCTTCGCTCAAGGGGTGAGAGGGTTGGGATCCGGGCTGGCAGGAGCGAGGCGCCCTCAGTGGCAGAAAACCGTCCAGCTGCTCCCACGTTGGGCAGCTGCATGCCAAGCTCCCTGAGCTGCAGCTTCAAGCACTGTCACTTGCCAGGGGGGGTGGGCTTCACTGCATTCTGAGCAAGGGTGGCTGTGTCCAAGGGATACCCTCTTGCCCCCAGGAGCTCTTCCAGAACGTGGTCCCCTATCAGTGCCACAGCTCCATCCGGATCCAGCAGAACAAGGAGGTCAATGCGCAGCTGCCCCCCACTGTGCTCGCTGTCATCATCCACTACCACCGTGTGGCCCATTGTGTTACTACCACGTGCTTGGGGGACCCCAGCATGAAGGCAGAGGACAGGGCCCGCGTGGTGGAACACTGGATCAAGGTGGCCAAGGTAAGCTGAGGCTGGCCCAGGGGCTCCCCCTCTGCATGGCAGGGACGTGCCACTTTGCTTCCTCAGCTCTCAGGTGTACAGGCTGTGGTCACAGATCCTGCCCAATCCCGGGAATCCTCGCATCAACCAGGCGGCCTGATCTGACTCACTTGTCCCAGAACTAAATGCTCACTTCCCGCCTAGGCCCCTGACAGGGGTTGAACCCAATCCTAGCCCATGGGAGCGTGGCTCATGGGGGACCTATCACTGACCTGGGGCTCCCTGGCCAACTCTCTGATGCACGAGGGGGATGTCAGCACAGCTGGCTGAGCCTGGCTCAGGTGGGGCTCCAAGCCACCTGCCATTCATCCGCTCCCCTCCCTAGGAGTGCCTGGCCCTCCAGAACTACTGCTCGGTCCACACCATCCTCTGCGCTCTGCAGAGCCACCCGGTACGCCAGCTAAAAACTACGTGGGGAGAAGTCTCCAGGTGGGTGTGCATCTCTCAAAGCACCTGCTGGACCCGGGGCTACCCTCAGGCCTAAGCACTAATCCTCCAAGTCTCAGAGAGGCTGGTATGCTGGGACACAGGGATAGGCGTGGACTGCCAGGGGCAGGGGTGGGGAGCACCATCTTTCAGCTGCCCTGGGACATGAGGACTGGGTTTCTGCCTCAGGATGACATTTCCATTAGTCAGGCACATGTGGCTTCCAAACTATGTACTTGCACCTGTGCACCACGCAGCACTGGACCTGCTTGGGCACTCCAACTCTTTACACACACACACACACACACACACCCCACACTCAAAACAGATGATAATACCAGGCAGGGTGGATCCTCTGATCTTTGTTGTTAAACCAAAGGAGTTTGAACTCACCACCTCACCATTCCATCCAAATATCTCCTTCCGGTTTTCCCCTCACAACAGAAAAAGTGCCAGGAAATTTCAACGTCTTTGCGCACAGGACAAAAAAGTCAACAGAGATGTGCCCATGAAGGTAAAGTGGAGGCTCTGGGACAGGGGTGAGGGCTTGGCAGGAGGGGAAGGGGTGTGGCTGTAAGGGCATCAGGGCAGAGGTGGGTTTTAGGTGTCACTGAAAGTGTGCTTGCACAGAAAAGCTGGGGTGTGCCTGCTAGGACAACAGGCAAAGAGAGGGCTGTGGTCACAGGTAGTGGTATGGAGTCGGGCTCAGAGGGCAATGGGAACGGGCTGCCGCGAGAGCAGCTTGGCTCTCAGAGGGGGCTGTGAGCACCCACAGGTCTCTGGCTTCCATACTGTTCCTGCTTCCCCCAGGCTGTGAGGTGGATGAGGCAGCAAGGGCTTCCTTCCTTCCGTCTGCCCTGGGGCCCTAGAGGGCCTTTGGAAACCAGGCCTGCTACAGTGTTCTCTTTTCAGCCTTCCATGGGGAGGGCCGCCAAGCCTGTGCCACGCATGGCACAGCTCGGGAATGCCAGGGGCTGAGCGGTCGAGTGGGATGCCAAGCATTGGCTGTTACTGGCTACCCTGGGAGCAGAAGTGCTGTCTTCTCAAGGAGAGAAGCAAGCACGATGAGATGAGCCTGTCTCTCAGTCTGCACAGGGAACCTCATGTGCATCCAGGGGGGCAGGGCATGGGGTGCAGGGCCTGGCCTCCTCCCAGGGACATGCTGAGGCACAGGTCAGTCCGAGGATCCTTAGCCCAAGGGTGACCTGAGGTGGGAGGGCAGCCCAGCACCTTCTCCAGCTGAGGAGCAGGCACAGGGAGGCGTGGCCAATCCCCCAAAGCCACCTTACCAGTGGGAGCTGCATGAATCCAGACAGAGCACGTGGTGAGGGGAGGGGAGTGCAGGGTGGGCCTTGTGCCAACGGGAGTGAGCCAGACATGCAGGGCTCAAGGGGAGTTGGACAAGTGTGGGCTGGTCAGGAAAGGACTGTCTCCCTGAATGTGACCCCGCCCCTGGCAGATGGCGATCTGCAAGTTGCCCGCCCGGGAGCAGAACCCCCAGAGAACACAGATGCGGCAGCGGCTGCAGAAGAAGGCGAGTGTGCCTGGGGCGGCAGGGGCTCCTCCCTCCCACTGGGGGCCCACGTCAAGGGAGCAGGGCCTTCTGCCTCCCTTGTTGCCCACGCCCATCACCACAGTACCTGAGAGGCCCCAGTGGAGAGAGACCAGGGCCGAGGGCCTGAGCTGAAGGACTCCCAGCAGACTTGGGCCTGAGCTGGGGCAGGCACCCCACACCGTGACTGGTTATCATGCCGTCAGGGCTCCCAGGGTTGTCCGTTTCTAGAGGCAGTTGGCTGACTGCAGGGAGAATTGGGAAAGGCAGTTTAGGGGCGGGAAGCTTCCCAATGGGGAATGTGGCCAGGGCTCCAGGAGCTGGGGTGGAGAGCATCTCAGGGGCCGGGCCTTGGTGGCACCTGAGAGCAGCTGCTCACCACCACCACCTCATGGCACAGGGAGTCGTCCCCTTCCTTGGCACCTTCATCCTGTATCTGGATAGGCTGGACATCGCCATGAAGGACTTCGTAGATGTGAGTGAACCTGCCATGGGTGGGGCAGGCTCCAGGATCTTGAGGCTTGGGGGCAGGGTCCTGGCCTGAGCTCTCAGCCCTCAGCCCCTTGCTGCCCATGTCTCCAGAGGCCTCACAAGCTGTCCTGGGGGGAGGGCTCACCTGCATATCCCCTCTGAGCGCTGGAGCCTGCAACCAGGTGCCCATCCCTGTCCCCCAAGGGTTGAAGCCGCATAGCCAGAGCCCCTGATTGCGAAGCTGCACAAGGTCTTGGCCGAGCTTGCTCAGCCTCTGAGTTGAGTGGCACCCAAGGGAAGGAGAGAAATTGGGCCCCTGCGAGGTCAGGCAGCACCCACATGCCTGAGCCCACCCATCCATTCCCAGGCCTCCATTTCCCTGCCTGCCATCAGACATGGTTGGGACAGCAGGTCCCTGAGCCTCTGCCGCCATGTCCCCTTCTGCAGAGCTAACAGCCTGTCCCAGGGACACCTCCTTTCCCTTGCTCATATCGAGAGGGGAGGGCCAGGGGCTAGTCACAGGCCAGGGGCTGTTCTGATGGACTCTGCCTTCCAGGGAAAACACAACATGCTGAAAATGACAAAGGTGAGCAGCTCTGCCCTATCTTCCAGGCACAGAGGGGATGGAGGGGTCAGAGATGCCCTGGGCGGGAACCCCAGGCTCCAGCCCATCCGTGTCTGTCTGCTCTCTCCGCTGGGATGGATACACACAGAAGGAGGAGAGCATCCCTAGGGAGCTTGTGGCTAAGGGACTGCAATCCAGGAGAACTTCCTGGGCGAGGGGCTGTGTGTATGCTACTCAGAGGACAGCTTGGAGCCTGGAAGGGATGTTCAGAGAAGGCTTCTTTAGAAAAAAGACCCAGAGGCCAGCCCCCTGCCCCTCCCACAGTGTGCCCCTCCAGCAGTCCCAGTGCAGGCCTGTCAGCATCCTCTCTGCCCCCCTTGCCACAGGAGATAAAAGTTCTCCAGGAAATGCAGCGGCTCCAGGTGGCAGCCAGCCAATATACTTTTCTGCGTGATGCAGAGTTTGCACTGTGGTTCCAATCCATGGAGAGGCTCGGTGACACTAAGAGGTGAGGGCTGGGCAGGGATTGCGGGACATCCAGGGTGGCAGATGGGGAAGGTTCTCCTGTCGCGCACTGCAGAGAGGGCTATCCATGGCTCCTTGGTCAGCAGAGGGCCTTACACATGGGGACTGCGGGGCTCCAGGACTGCAGCTGCAGGGCGGGCCCTGGAGGGAGCCTGAGATGAGCAAGAGTGGACTCATGGCCACTTCTGTGTCCTGCAGCTACAACCTGTCCTGCCTACTCCAGCCCCTGTGCTAGAATGTCAGCCTCATCCTCAAGGCCAAGAACATCAGGCCTTGGAGAACATCAGCATGACTGAGTCCCCCGTGCAGGCAGGCAGTCAGTGCTGCAGAGTGGATCTGTGGGCTCTGGGACTGCACTGTGACACTCGCTCTGTTCCCCGCCGACCAAGCAACAACCCAGTGCCTGGGAGACTGGCCTCCTTCTCTCAAATGGGTGGTCACATTGTCACCAATTTCACGTATTCCTCCTAGATTTCCCTATGTTTATAGTTACTCATGATTAGTACCAATTTGTTAGGCCTTTCATTAAAGTACGTATACCTGTTAGACTGTGAGTGTCGTTCTTCCTTTCTCCCTTCCCTGCCCTGCTACTTAGACACCATTCTCTAGACCCACAGACAAAGACATTCATGCAGATTCGAGAGGGGTGTGTCTCCCCATGCAGGGTGCCACAACCACGAGTGCTCTTTCAGTTCTGAGGCTCCTACATGGAGCCCCATGCTGTCTCATGGAGGGAGTCCCTAAGGTTCTTTTCAGAAGTGCAATTCATACATCACTCGGTATCTGGCGAGAACAAGGGTCTCACTGATTCCACACTCTCTCATGAGTTTTGGGATTTTGCTGCTCGAAGCCCTATTGACTCCGATGTGGTCCCCTCTATACAGTGTTTCCCAAATGATGTTTGTCACCAGGGTTCAGCAAAGTGGCCGAAGCACACAAATCAGCTCTAGTCACCAGAGACAATCCCCTGTGCGATTAGTGGGAAGTGCACATAATAAGAGTGCACAATCTTGGGAAATCAACACTGACAAAAAATGTCATCAGTGTAACATAGGACACATATATACACATATATGTCACATATATGTGTAACATGTATGTCATAGGTGTGACATTTAGCATATATACACACAGATTTGTATGCATTCAGGTGTGCTGTTATCCGTAAATTTATACGTATGGATGGATGGTTTTGCTATGAAAAGTAACGAGATTCCTTCTGCGTTTTGCTAGAGTAGGGAGAAAGTTCAAAGCACAGAAAATTGTTGTCATGTGCAAGTGAACTTGTGCAAGATTATCTAGAACACAGTCAGAGACATAGAACGAATTGGTAGGTGCAATTGCTGGAAGAGGAGAGGTTACTAGTAACTGACCACAAATGGGTATGGAGCTTGCTTTGGTGGTGATGTGATTCACTATAAGATAGGGGAGGAGACTGTAGCTCCTAAGAAACATACATACAGCCCTTGGCGAAACTCCTTTCAGAGAACACCTCAGCAGTGACCCAGGGCCTCTCTGGGTCCCAACTCCTAAAGCTTAAGCCACATTCCAGTAGAGACTTTGGGCATCAAGTCTTGACAACGGGAGCCTCTGGGGAACATTCACCATCACAACTATAGCATCCTGCTCTGGATCCCTCAGAGATACATCCCCATATCACAATACAAAGTGCATTCATTCCATGACCCAGAACCTCGAGTTCTTGCTGTCTGAGCATTGTCACGATGCCAAGTCCAAAGTCTCACTGAAGGCAAATCCCTTAGATAATAAACTCTCAATGACTTTTTTTTTTGGACGTTACATTCTTCCAAGGTCTGGTAATGGAATAGGCCCTGGGTACACATTGCTATCCCCACAAGAACAGACAATGGAGTCCAAAGGAGGAACTGTCTCAAGGCAAGTCTGAAACCTGCAGAGCAAACCATAAATCCTTGGGTTTCATGATTGGCATTTGGGATACATGTGGACTTAGGATGGGCAGCCCTGCTGCTATAGCTTTGCCGGTCCAATTATTTGTGTGTTTGAAAGGCAGAGTGACAGGAAGACAGGCAAGGAGAATGAGGAAGAGAGGAAAGTTCATCCAGTTAACCGCAGTAACACTGCTTCAGCTGATACCCCACAGTATCCACTGTGAACCAGAGCCTTTCCTGCACCCCTCCCCAGAACAGCATGTGGTTCTGAACACACAGCAGGCCATCAGTAACTTAAAAGCACTCAGAAATCTTGTGTTGCACAGGATGTGTGTGCAAAGTGGAACTCTATGCATGTCTGGCAGAAAGAGATACTTTTGTGACTGCAGTCGAAGAGCATCCACCAAAGCTGGACAGGACTAGTTCTTGGATCCTTCCCAGAGATTTAGACTATCAATATAAGAGAGGATACACACTTCAGTAAGAACACCAGGTTTCTCAGAAGAAACTTTACAGGCCTGACGCATGTAGAAGCTTATCTTCACATACTTGAAAGAATACACTTCCAACCAACGAAAAGTACATCTTAGACATGGGCAGGTTAAGGGAGTTCAGCATGAGCCTGGCCTGACAGGAATGCTACATTGCCCTCTAGTGGAAGCAAATGGACACCACATCGCAACCGAAAACAACCAACTAGAGGCCAAGCTCTCCTGTGCAAGATGAAATGTACAGACAAATACAGGGTCATAACTACTGCAACGCGACATAAATCATTTTACATCTTGTCAGGAAAGTTCAGGTAAAATCACAGAACTTACAGCAACGATAAGTAGTCCATCTGTGTCTACAAAATAATTTCTGACTAATCTTTGCAGGTGGTTGAAGTTAATGTCTACAATAAAGTTTTACAGGTGTGAATCATTTAGATACTCCCACTGTAAGGAGATGGTAAATACCTATAGATGATACACAAAAGAAAATGATAAGGAACGAAAGTATGTCATGACAGAAATACCAGCCCAGCACACTGGGCAACAATGCAAATGGAAAAGAAGACAAACAGCTGGAAGACAGATGAGAAGTAGTTAACAGGGACTGGCACTGTAGTGTGGAAGGTTAAGTATCCACCTGCAGCAAAGGCACCCCACATGGTGAGTCCCGGCTGCTCTGCTTCCTACCCAGCTCCCTGCTGATGACCTGGGAGAGACGTACAGCCTGGGAGACAGGAAGTGCTATTTTAAACACCTGGGTCCTGCCCCGCAGGTTGGAGACACACGCTGAGTTGCAGACACCGTACTTGACTGAAGTATTTGGGGACCGAACCAGCAGTTGGAACATCTCTGTGTCTCTGCCTTCCAAACCAATGAGTCAGAATTCTTTAAAACATGAAAACACAGGGGCTGGCACTGTGGCATAGCAGGTAAAGGTGATGCCTACAGGGCCGACATCCCATGGTGCTGCCTGTCTGAGGCCTAGCTGCTCCTCTTCTGACCCAGCACTCTGCTATGGCCTGGGAAAGCAGTAGTGCCTGGCACAAATATTTTGGCCCCTGCACACTTGTAGGAGACAAGGAATCATCAACTGGCTCCTGGCTTTGGGTCAGCTCACTCCCGGCCATTGCAGCCATTTGCGGAGGGAACCTGCAGGTCGGAGGTCGCTCTCTCATTCTCTCAGTCTCCCCGCAACTCTGCCTTTGATCAATATATCTTGAAAAAATTAAAATACAAGTCATATACTAAAGCAGTAACTTGAACCAAGAAAACAAAAGATCGGTCTAGTGATCATTGTAAAACACTACTACAGAAACCACAGGTGCTATAAATATATGCCATGATCATGGGAAAGATATCTCATGTTCCTCTTGGACAAATTAACCGATGTTTGACAATGTATGCTGAAGCTGCAAAAATGTACAGTTTAGACTGAGGATGGATTTGCCTTCTGGGAACCTGGGATTTTAGGACAGGGTAGGAAGAGAGAACACCAGGTAGGAGCCCCAGGAAACATCCTGGTCATTGACTAGCTAGAGTTCTCCAAGAAGAGCACAATTTCCATAGCTTGTCCACGTGAGGTGAATCTACTGGGAGAGGATGCATGGGGAATTGATGACACAGCTTCTTTTCCTTTCACTGTAGCCCTGAGATGCCTCCACACCAACTCTCCAGTGTCCTACAGATTAGCAAACCTGGTGCTGTTCCTGGGGACACCTCAAACCCCGCAGATCAAAAAACAAACAACGCTAAGCAGAAAAACATACCAAAGCACGTCCCAATGAACTGCTGAAAACCACTAGCAACACCAAAACCTTCAAAGATCAAAAATGAGAAGCTAGGGGAGCAGCAAGATGGCGGAATAGGAAGGGAGCACACTGATAGTCTGGGAAGAGACAGTTTAATAAAAGTGGAGATACTGCAGATTTAGGGAAGAGTAGGGGAAGAAACAGCAGAGGAAACTCTTCTGGAACTAGTGATTCACAGTGGACCTGCGTGGAGAGCATGGGAGCCCAAGTTCAGGACACCAGCGGCAGACTCAACACACCAGCGCTGGAACGCAAGGTGAGCCGAACCCCAATAGCCCGAGACACCAGCGGGCAAGCGGAAAGAGGAGACTAGAGGGAACGAGGCTTGAAACTCCGTGGGGAAATGTTCACCAGGCTAACTAGAAGAGAGAGAGGGGGAAACAAAAAGGGACTGATACGGACATGAGTTTCTCTCTCTCCGCTCACCCCTCAAAGGTGAGCAAGACAAGGAGCAGACACCATTTTGGACATACGTCATAAGCAGGGCAACCTCAGGTCTGCACCGGCCCTGAGCCTAGCAGAGAAACCTGACTCTGGGGCGGGGTGAAATAACAAAAGATTAGGATCTAACTTGGCAACCCAGTGGGAGACTGCAGGAGAATTGGAGCCCACACCGAGGGCAGCAGAGATTCCCTCTGTGGTCCTTGGGAAAGAGCTTCCGATCTCTGGTCCTGTGGGTATATCATTTGCCTGCTAACTACCTCCAATTACATTCAGCTGTGCGTTTAGCTGTGTGGAATTACTTTCCTTTTGAATCAAAAAAAATGAAAGAAAGAGAGATTTACCACGCCTAACCTGGGAGTGTCACCTTTGACACACCCTCAACCCTGAGGAACCAAACAGAGCTCTCAGGCCAGACTCATCTCAAGCCTCTAAGACTCCACCGAAAGCAGACAGTACACTTAATTTAGAGCCATAGTATAACAAGAAAAAACACCACAGTGAAGAAACCAAATATCTCCAACATGCCAAACAACAAACGCAAAAACCGAGGGAACAAGAACAAGGAAGACACTATCACGCCCCCAAATGAAAAAGACACCCCAATTCAAGATCATGAAGATGATGAGATTGAAGAAATGCAAGAAGCGGATCTCAAAAAATTGATAAGAACATTAAGAAGTTCTCAAAAACAGATTCTTGAACTACAGAAGTCCTTAATGGACAAGATAGAAAATCTCTCTTGTGAAAATGAAATATTAAGGAGGAATCAAAATGAAATGAATCAACTAGTAGAACAAGAAACTGTGATAGTGATGAGAAATCATAATAAAATGAAGAATTCAATAGATCAAATGACAAGCACATTAGAGAGCCTCAAAAACAGAGTGGGTGAAGCAGAAGAGAGAATATCAGACTTAGAAGACCGAGAACAGGAAAGGAAACAAGAAAACCAAAGAAAAGAAGAGGAAATTAGAAATCTAAAAAATACTGTCGGGAATCCAAAGGATACTAGTAAAAAACCTAACATTCGGGTTCTGGGAGTTCCTGAAGGCATGGAGAGGGAGAAAGGATTAGCAGGCATTTGCAGTGAGATACTAGCAGAAAATTTCCCAGGTTTGGAGAAGGACAGAGGCATCTTAGTACAGGAAGCTTATAGAACCCCTAGTAAACATGACCAAAAGAGATCCTCACCACGACATGTTGTAATCAAACTCACCACAGTGAAACATAAAGAAAAGATTCTAAAATGTGCAAGAGAGAAACGTCAGATTACTCTCAGAGGATCTCCAATTAGACTCACAGCAGACTTCTCATCAGAAACCCTACAAGCTAGAAGGGAATGGCGAGACATAGCCCAGGTACTAAGAGAGAACAACTGCCAGCCCAGAATATTATATCCTGCAAAGCTCTCATTTGTGAATGAAGGTGAAATAAAGACTTTTCATAGCAAACAGAAATGGAAAGAATTTGTCGCCACTCGTCCAGCCCTGCAAAAGATGCTTAAAGATGTGTTACACACAGAAACACAGAAACATGGTCATCAATATGAAAGCAGGTAAAGCAAGGAAACCTCACAGCAAAAGATCACAGGAAGCTCAATTTGTCTTTGACATAGAATTAAAATCTGATTCTCTGTTAAAGCAATGTGCTAAAGTAATCTATTATGTTCTCTTGATGTCTGTTAAATTCTAATTGTTCAAAAACAGCTGAATTTTTATTAAGAGCTATGGGTTATTGAAATATGTGCTTATTTTCAAAGATTTGAATAATCATCTTGTAACAATGATCAAATTGGGTCTATGCTATGTCATGATTTTAAGGAATCTTATTTCAACCAGATATTTTGGATTTTGAGCCTTCTTGGCATTCTTGACAGGCACTCAAAAAATCAAAGTTCCAAACAATCTGGACTCTAAAATTTCCAGTAAAACTTGGACTTTGTTTTTTCCAGTTTGGGCCCAACTGAAAAAATCGAAGGACCTATGTCTCTCACCTTATAGAGACACCAACTAATCAGGCTATTTGGATTATATTAGAAGTACTGTCAATTGGTGACGTGGTACTAAATTTTAAGTTTCTATAATGGAAAATGCTATTAATACAAATGTTTGAGAATTAAAAAGTCTAATGATCTTGTGTTACTAGACATGATAGTTATTTTAATGAGAAAGCCCCAGAGGCCTAAAGGGTTAAATACTTGTAAAATCCTACAGGTGCTTTCAAAAATACTGTGAAGTAAGCAAGTGCCTCTTGTTGGTTGATGAGTTTATAGTTTTAAACATGGCAACTTAAAGTCTTTTCTCATCCACAGTTATATATGATTTGCTGCTCATAAAACTAAAGCGTTGTTGGTTCTGGGTTTAGCTGTCCTCCTATAGGTTCCTATGGACTTTTTCCAGCCACTTCTATTGTAATCGGTACTTTGGGATGGCTCTGTAAACAGATGAAGCCAATGATGTATTAAGAGTATCAACTGAGAGAAAGTATGGTTAACTGAGGTTACTAACAACAAAAAGCAATTCAAATCAATTGGCAATCTACAAAAAAGAGTTAAAGATTTTAAAAGCTATTATTAAAATTGCTATTTTGGTCTATTATGTTATGTTATCTGTGTGTACATATTGTATGTCCACATAGGAAAATTTTATTGAGTTTTATTTTAGTTGGCTTATAGATAAGATTGTCCATAAATTTAAGCTGCTAAATTTAATCAAAGATCCATTTTACTTCGTGTGACCAGAATCTCTGCAGCATATGTTTTATACTTGTTGGTACAAAGAAACTAAAAACATTTTATATGGTTGTGCTTAAGTCTACTGGTTAAACAAACTACACCATGTTAGATATTTAAGAGGTGTTTCCAAATACATGATTCTTAAAATGTCTAGAAGGCATTGGACCTTCTGGTAAATGCTTTTTTAAGTTCTTGTCTAATGGTTGAAACGGTTTGCTATGTATTCATGTAATATTGCTATTGTCAGCAAGCGATCTAGGACTTGCTCCCTCATTTCTCTATTCTAAGCCCTACTTGTTCTTTCATTTCTCTATTCTCCTCAAGGTAGGAAACTAATTCTATTATAAAGGAATCTGTAGGATGCACAATTTAATCTTTAGACCTAATGAAAGAGATGGCTAACATTTTTCTGTAATAGCATAGCCAAAATAAGAGCTTAAATAATAATCTCATAGCTAGATTTACTTCGCCATCAGCGAAGTAAACAGTAAGTAGAAAAAACCTCCCTTTCAGACCAAAGGGAAAGAAAGTTTTTAAGTGAGAATATAATTTTCCTCATGGGCATTGTCTACATTAGAAAAGCCACTACAGAACATGCCTGTGACTAGAGACTTGCAGTTCAGGCCACCGAAGATTAGAGATGGGACTTGGGCACTCCCTTGACTTGCATCCTCTGGTCTGCTTTAACACAAACCAGGAGGAAAAGAAAGCTAGGCATCAGAAGCAATGGGTGGCAGGCCTATTAATGGCTGATCTGTACAGTGATCTGCCCTCAAGGAGACCCAACAGGCCAGTCCACTGCAGTGGCTTTCAATGTGGTAAGCCTGGGCTTCAGCAAAAGTCAACTTGTGAAGAGCCCTGGCAGCTCTGGCAAGAGTTGGATCACTGGAAATGGACCTGCCCTGGAGTCGAAGGATGCCCAGGTCAGAGCCTCAGATCTTATTGGCTCTAAGCTGAAAAGCCCTTCACTCAGCCCAACTTCCAAAGTGACCACTGCAGCTGAGGGGATGGCCAAGTAGGGTCAGCAACATGGCAGGCAGAACTGTAAATTTCTTGTTAGAGATGCCCCCTGCCTTTACCTGGCCAGCTCTCCTCCCAGGCCAGCTAAGTAATGAAAGTCAACAGAGTGCCTTCCCCTAGGAGGTTCACACCTCCCTTAGGATGTACCCCATGTGAAGAGATAGATAGGTCTGGGCCTCTTAACTTACAAGGCCTAAAGCCCACCAGATTATTATCAAGCCCCTTCTATCAGGTTCTATTTGCCTCTCAATCAGAAAACTTAATTGTAGCTTAGACAGCTCCTTTCTTAGCTCCTCTAAGAATGACTCTGTCCTTTGTTCTAGACCCTGTCTAGCGCACTTGGGCCTCATTCCTTTGCAATCATAACCTCTACTCTACCTCCAATGGCTCTACTCCCAACCTGTGGGTACTGATGGTCCTCTTCCCCACTTAATGCTGTATAATTGTTCAGACCTGGTTAATGCCACTCTTAGGATCATTGGTTACTATCCTCACCCTGTCTTTTATGACCTTGTCTAAATATGATCAGAGTCGGTGAACTTGGAAGGCTTCCATAGCCTTGGCAACTCACGACGAGAGCCTAGGGTGGTTACTGGCACCATAAACTAGAGTGTCAATTTGTTGGGTCAACAACAGGAGTCACTGTGCACTTGCTCCTCATGTGGGATCTCTGTCCTTAATGTGCTGTACATTGTGATTTAATGCTATAACTAGTACTCAAACAGTATGTTTCACTTTGTGTTTCTAGGTGGGTGCAAACGGTTGAAATCTTTATATACTCAATTGATCTTCTGTATATAAAGAGAATTGAAAATGAATCTTGATGTGAATGGAAGGGGAGAGGGAGCGGGAGAGGGGAGGGTTGTGGGTGGGAGGGAAGTTATGGGTGGGGGAAGCCATTGTAATCCATAAGCTGTACATTGGAAATTTATATTCATTAAATAAAAGTTTAAAAAAATGAGAAGCTTCAGCCTGACTCACAAAATCCTGGAGCTGAAAGACAATGCATCAATGCCTTCAGAACTTGGGAAAAACCATTTCCAACCTAAAAGCACATACATGTTTTCAATCACACATTAAAGGACAGTAAAATCAAAGCATATTTAGAGATGCCAAGCATCAAAAACTCTTCTGTATGTCATTGCTCAGAACCTACCAGAAGATGTGCTCAAGAAAACCAAGCGTGGAGGGGCTGGCGCCATGGCTCACTTGGTTCTTCCTCTGCCTGCAGTGCCGGCTCCCCATATGGATGCTGGGTTCTAGTCCTGGTTGCTCCTCTTCCAGTCCAGCTCTCTGCTGTGGCCCAGGAGGGCAGTGAACAAAGGCCCAAGTGCTGGGATCCTGCACCCACAGGGGAGACCAGGAGGAAGCACCTGGCTCCTAGCTTCAGATCAGCACAGAGCAGGCCATGCGGGCCATTTGGGGAGTGAGCCAACAGAAGGAAGACCTTTCTCTCTGTCTCTGTCTCTCTTACTGTCTATAACTCCACCTGTCAACTAAATAAATATAAATAAATATATAAATAAATAATTTTTTTAAAAAAATCAAGCGTGGAAACAAAAAACTATGAGGAAAACATGAAATGCAGGATGAAGGAGCACCATCAGGAAAGAAGTGACCAAATTCCTGGAATGATGGGGAACAGAAACCCCAGGCTGACAACATCCACAAAGAGAAAAAGATCTTGAATCCACGTTGGAGCAACTAGGAGGTGGTAGGGAAACATTCACCATGAAAGTAAAACTGAGAGAAAGTCTGCTACATATAGAAATGTTTATGAGACTGTAAGACAGTAAAGAAAGATTAGGATTCTACGAATGTTCAGCAAAATGAGCTAAGCAAAGGGTCAATATGGGGAGCAGGTGTTTCACGCATTGGTAAAGATGCCACTTGGAGAGGCATACACCCCATGGCAGAGTGCATGGGTTTGAGTCCTGGCTCCGATTCAGAGTCCACCTTCTTGCTCATGTGCACCCAGAGAGGTGGTCAGAGGAGCCTCAAGTACCTGGATCCCTGGCACATAAGTGCAAGACCCAAATGCAGTTCCAGGCTCCTGGCTTCAGCCTGACCCAGCCCTTGGCTGCTGGGAGCATTCGGGGAAGGAACCCAGCAGATGGACAATCTCTGGGTCCCACTGCCTTTCCAACAAATACATTTTAAAAAAAAACCCAAGTAACACAAATAGTTGTTCAAGCTAATCATGATAATTAGCACTGGTCTTGATGATCAAGATTCCCTACTTATTTACAATGATGTAAATGCTGCATACTAAACTAACCACACCCTGACATATCTGTACTAGGGCACTGGAGGGACAGCCAAAGTTCATTGCCTAGTTGGCAGTGGAGAGTTAGGGGGAGGAGAGCTCCATATTTCCCCATCTTGAGAAGCACAACACCAGCATGTGATTTAAGGACCAAGGTGTGGAGCTCAGAAGAAAGCTCTAAGAGTGAAAAGGATGATCCCTGAGAAGGAACGGTGGGAGAAACACCAAAAGGCCTTGATTAACCTATGTTATAGAAGAATAGGAGTTTCTGAAATGAGCCATTCTTACCTTAGCAAACTCAGAGAGCCTGTCATCACTCGTCAAAGACTGCCGACTTGCGAGGAAGCACAGTCTGAGGTACCCACGACACCCTCGCTATCTTCAAATTCGTTACATTCACCAGCACCTTCCCTGTCCCTGTCGAGCTCCCAGTCAAGGAAATGCAATTCACCTAAAAGAGCACAAGTTGCAACTTGCTTCATTTCAAATCATTAAATGGTTTACATCTATTTTTATTCTCAGCAGTTGTTATATCCCTGTTACTGAATAAAGGTTACAACTGCATTCAGATGGTGAAAAAGGTATCCCTAGCCTCATTTCTAGTCACTTGGTTGCTCGCATCTCTTAACCCCACCCAATCAAAGAGAACTACATTTCTTAGCTCTTGCCGAGACTCCATTGCCTGTTCAAGTAAACAGGTAACCGTGCATGTTGCATTTTGCCTCCTTACCTACAAACCATGATCTTTTTCACTTCACATCATTAAGGTGACTTTCCTTATCACGAAACAGGGAATACCCTCAGTCCCAAATGTCCTTGTAAAATGAGGATATTTTCAGCTCAGAAGACCCAGCAGATATCAAAGGAAACAACTCAGCCAAGTGCAAAAGATAAAAAATATTGGCCATCTTCTAGAGAGGCTGACTGTACAAAGCTAACTTGATGGCTTAAGTCGCTAATATGAACGGTGAGGATTAAAAGTTACCAGCTTACTTTGAGTGCATTAAGATGTTTCAATAGTCTCGTTAAGCTATCTCTTTTAAGATTTGTAAAAGTACATGATTTCTACAATTCTTGTCTGTGTCTATCAACTGAGGTGTGTCCTTCAGGGGATGCCTCACCTCAGAAGACCTCTTTGGTTGTGTCCACGGGGACCGGTGGTGTCACTGTAATCTACTGGGTAGAGGTTGGAGAAGCTGCAAAACTTTCTGCAACACACAGCAACGTCCTCCTCCTCACGACAGAGGCATCTGGACCCAAGCGATAACAGTGCCAAGACTGAGAAACCCTATTTCCAACTGTCTAAAACATGAGGCAACACAAAATACTAACAGCACACACAACTGGCAAAAGTTACACTAACATCACACACTCATTGTTATAGTATTGTCCCAATAACCACAAGTTAGCCAAGCATCCCATGGTGCTGCCTGTCCGAGGCCCGGCTGCTCCTCTTCTGATCCAGCACTCTGCTATGGCCTGGGAAAGCAGTAGTGTCTGGCACAACGTCAGCTTCTTTGAGTTAAGGCCAAGTTACAAGAAAAACAAACAAAAAAAGAAGAACTGGCTGAGATAGATTATCAATCGATAGTAGAAATGAAAGATCTCCATGAGTGAGATCCCAGGGGAAAGAAGGGGCCATCAAAGAAGGAGGTACCTTCTTTCTCTGAATGGTGGAGAGAAATTCCATTTTAATGATGGCCTTATCTTAATAATGTCAGAGCTTGTGAACTCAAGAGGCATCCATGCCCTTGGCAGCTCATGACAAGAGCCTCGGCTGATCACTGACAGAACAAGTAACAGTGTCACTTGTTAAATCAACAACAGAATCACTGTGCACTTGCTCCTGCTGTAGGAGCTCTGCCCTTAAGGTGTTGTACTATGGGAATTAACGGCAACACTAACCTTCAAACATTACTTTATCCTTTGTATGTCGGTGTGGGTGCAAGCTGTGAAAATCGTTACTGACGATAGGGTTGATCTCTATATAAAGATAATTAAAAATGCATCTTAATGAAGAATGGGATGCGAGAGGGTGTAGGGGGAGGGCAGGTAGGTGGGAAGAACAGCTACAATCTGAAAGCTGTACTTTTGCAATTTATCTTTATTAAATAAAAGCTTTCTATAAAAATAGATAATAGATATTAATACCTAGAGCACTGATAGAGTAATATTAACAATAATATTAATAATGATAATAGAAAGATTCAAAAAAGAATGAATGCTCCAACATGGGGAGTATTCCATATAGCAGACTCCCAGAATGACAATCACTTCAAATAACACCCTGGCTCAGAATCAACCCTGAAGACATTCTGATGTGGCTAAAACACCTATGAGAGCACGTCAGGCAAGGGAAGACAAAACACTGTGGCAAAAAGGGTTCCACAGGAAGGACTTCTGTGGGTAGACCCCAAGACAAAGATGTGGCCATCCACAAACGATATACTTTACTCTGAAGGCACGAAAGAACTTCCACTTCCCCATGGCCCTGTCTAAATATTTTTAGGAAGGAGTCAGTGGATTCCATAGGCTTCCACAGCTTAGGCAGCTCAGGTCAAGATCCTCAGGTGTTCGCTCATGTGCTAACTCTTAAATTCTCCACAGGGGTCACTGTGCACTGACTTCCCACGCAGGACCTCTCTCCTCAGAGAGTTGAGGTATGTGAGTTAACGGTACCACTTGGTCACAAAGGTCTACCACACTTTCATGTGGATGACATCACCTATGGATTATAAGCTAGAAGAATGTCTAGTACTCGCTAAAGTCACGCTGTCCTTGGGTTCTTCTCCAAAGTTATCTCACTCAACCGCAACTGATAATACATACCTACGTAAGTCAAATCTCAGAAAGCCTTACTTTCTTTGAATTAAAAAGTACTTGCATCTCTTGTTTGTTGTAAAAACAAGCCTGTCGGTGTTCTATTGCATAGTAGGGTAATACTACTTCACAAAAACATACAGTATTTTCTCAAAAGCTAGAAGAAAGACTTCTGAATGTACATACTACAAAGAAACCTTGAATATGGAAGGGGTGGATGCGAATGACCTAATATGATCATTTAAATGTATGCATGTAGGGCAATATTACATTGCACCACATCAAGATGTACAGCTACTCTTTGTCAACAAATAAAAATAAAGAAACACATCAAAAAGAAAATACATCATTGTTCAGTTAACTGCATCTCCAAATGTCCACTCTTTTTCATAGAAGTATATGCCATTCCAAAGTTTCAAAATATGTATAGTATGCAGCCGGTCATGTTCTGTCAATGACTTCGAGGTAAATTCTACTGCTGTCAGAGAAGATGCCCCTAAAGGAGATGGAGGAGGAAGAAGGGTGGGAGGGCTGGTGTGAAGTTAGGTATGGTGGGAGAATCACCATGTTCCTAAAGCCGTGCGTAGGAAATGCATGAAGTTGGTATAGCTTCCATAAAAGGTGTCTGGGAACACATTGAAATAAAACATTCCAGGATTCCATGGTTGGCTGTGCACTGTGTAGAGAAAATCAGTGTCTACAGGGGCTCTTTGCTGCACACCCAGGGCAACGCTCTTTCCATCTTTTCTCTAGAAGATGCCATTTGGGAAGAAATTATGGACATCTAGTCGTCTATTTTCCTGTCTAGTCTAGCAGTAGAGGGTGCACTGCGCTTCCAACAAATCCAAGACTGATGTGTGCTTTTGTGGAGTGGGAGGCAAGGGTGTGACAGTCAAGGGATACTATTAACAAAGGAAACATGGGTTGAGAAGGAATTTAGCCTAATGGCTTAGATGCTTTGATGCCAAGTTCAGATGCCCAATTCTCACATCAGAGTAGCTGGTTTTGATACTCATCTCTGGAGCCTGACTCCAGTTTCTTACTAAAATACATCTGGGGAGGCAATGGTGACCCCGGCTCCCATAACAAGTTCCATGCTAGTCACATGGGCGACCTGGTTGGAATTGCCAGTTCCCAGTTGCAGTCTGGCACATCTCAAGGCACTTGCGGCATTGGGAAGTGAGTGAATTAGCAGGTGGGAGCTCCTCTCCCCTCTCTCTGTCTCCGTTCATTTCTTATGTTAAGATGGGAAGAGTGGCGAAGGCCCTGCCAACTCGGAAACAAAATGCATTAGTTATAAAGGAAAAGTATGTTATATTCAGCCACACAAAAACCTTAATTCATGCATGGCAAAGCAAGATAAAGGAAAAACAAATACCGACTAGGAAAGTGTAGTTGGCATTCCTATTATATCAAAATAAAAGAAACCTAACGTACACATTGTTCTTGGAAACGAGGGAGAAATGGCCAAAATTCCAACAGAAAGATGGGCAAAGGACAAGGACAGTTTACAGGAAAAGGGACACAAGTGGCTTTTCTTCCAATGGAAAGAGCGCCACCTTTCTGCTGTGCAGAGAAATGCAAGTAAAAACTGCACATCTCTCATTCGGCTAAAATTCAAGTAGTTGGCAGCACATAGTGGAAAAAGAAGACACTCCTCGAGGGGCGGTAATGAACATGCGAACCCATACAACCTCTATCAAAGGGGAATCTAGCAATAGAGTTCTACACTATATCTGCCATTTGCACTGGCAGTGTCACTTCTGGGAGTTAACGCCACAAGGATAGGGGCATATGTGGTTTCTGTGTTTGTGTTGCTAACACGCAATGCCTGAGACTGGATAATCTGGGAAGATCAGAAATTTATTGTGCTCACACCTGGAGTGCCTGGGAATCCAAGATCAGGCCATCAGCATTCTTTGTCTGATGAAGGTCTTACCACTGCATTGTCACATGGTGCAAGGCTGAAGGCAGAAGGGCAAGAGAGCAAATTAGCTGAACACCACATGAAGCCTGTTTGACAGGGGCCTCAATCCCTGGTTTCAGTAAGGCCCAGCCCTGACAGTTGTGGGTATTTGGAGAGTGAATTAGTGGATAGTGATTCTTTCGCTCTCGCTCTCGCTCTCTCTCTCTTCCTCTCTTTCTTTCTCTCTCTCTCTCTCTCTCTCTCTCTCTCTCTCTGTCACTTTGCTCGTGTGTGTGTGTGTGTGTGTTTCCACATCTCAAGAAAACTGAAAGAAGAATTCATCAAAGGCAACCATTGTTCTACAGTGAATACTGTAAAATAGACAAAACTGATGGCCTGCTCAGTTCTGAAGAGGTGAACTAAATGCTGATACCATTTACAAATGATGGTCCTCTTTCTAGAACACAGAAGGAAACAAACTCAACCAAAGCCTAAGCAACCTAATTTTATTTTTATTTGTTAAGAGTCTTTCCTGATTTACTTTGAAGATTCCTGGGTTCATATTTCATATTTATTGATTCCGTATGGAAAGGTAGAATGACAGCGAGGGAAAGACAGAGTATTTTCCATTCCCTGGTTCTCTTCCCAAATCCTGCAACAGCCAGGGCTGGACCAAGCCAAAGCCAGGAGCCAGCACTTCAATCTTGGGTCTTGGAATTGTGTGGCATTTTGTCATCTGTTGGGGCATAGTCTGTTTGACAGGTGCATCTGCAGGATCTTACAGCAGAAGCACAGAGTAACAAGGACTCCAAAATGGGATATGAGTGCCCCTTGTGGTACTTTAATCACTGGACCAGATGCCCACCACAAGAGTGATGATTTCGTACAGTCATTGTCTGCTAAGTCCTTTGTATGAGTGAAAATTAGGAAAAGCAAGCGAAAGGAGACAAGTAACATCCCCCAAATTGGCTTAACGCACAGCATCACAACGTTCACCCACAACTTAACTTCAACAATGGCCAAGGGCAAGGGCAGACATTTCTCCAAAGACGAAAAGCGCAAGAGCTCTACGAAAAGGACACAGTGTTATTTGTCACTGGCCATCACAAATCTAGTCTACAATGAGATGGATAGCCCTTCAAAACCACCTAGAGGCTATTCAAATAACCATGAACCTGCAGTTGCATTCTCAACTAGCTATCTAAAAGGACTGGAAATAAGTATGAAAACTATTTATACAGAAGAGTTCACAGGATGCACACTAGCCAAAACACAACCACAGCTCCAGGGTCCATCAGTAGATGAATGAACAAACACAATATGGTATACTCGTATGATGGAATTCAGCATGAAGTAGAATACAAGTACTGATACGGGCTACCGCATAGGCAAACCTTGAAAACATGATGCAAGTTGAGGGACTCCAGATACAGCAGAGAATAGTTTATAATGCTAGCTCTATGAAAAATCCAGAGCATACTCAGAGACCGAGAACTAATGGGTGGTTGCAATTGCTGGGGGAGGGGAGACTGGAAACTGGCTACTACTGGGCCTAGAGCTTGCTTTGGAGGTGATGTGATTCACTATTAGATGGTGGCGGAGGCGGTGGGGGGCACTAAAGCTCAGAATAAACTTAAATACAGCCTTTTGGGAAAACTTCTCTGGCTGCACCCACCAGTGAACTAGGGCCTCGCTCTCGGTCCCAACTCCCAAGGCTTCCACCACAACCCACTACAGACCTTGAGGATCAAGGGTTCACAACATGAGCCTTTGGGGAACATGCAACATCAAAACCCTAGCATCCTGCACCATCCCCCCCCCCCCAACATTCATCTCCGTATCCCAATACAAAATGAGCTCATGTGTAGTTTGTAGAAAGTAATTTGGAACAAAATGTTTTGTATGTGGATGAAGTTGAAGTCTAAAATAAATGTTTATAGGTGCGAATAGTTTATAGATTCCCATTGAAATGAGTCAGTAGATACCTACAGATGATACACAAAAGACAATGATAAGCAACCAAAGTATGTCATTATAGAAGATCAGCCAAACACAATGGGCAACCATGCAAATAAATGGCAAAGAAGACAAAAGGCCATATGAGAGATAAGAAGTCGTTAGGAGGGGCTGGCACTGTAGTGTAGTAGGTTAAGCGCCCGCCTGCATCAATGGTATCCCATATGGGCACCAGTTTGAGTCCCGGCTGCTCCACTTCCTATCCAGCTCTCTGCTAATGGCCTGGGAAAGATATACAGCCTGGAAGACAGTAAGTGATGAGTCAAATCCTTGGGCTCCTGCCACACATGTTGTTGACCCAAATTGAGTCTGAGACACCTTATTTGACTTAAGTTTGGGGGGACTGAACCAGCAGACGGAAAATCTCTGTGTCTCTGCCTTTCAAACAAATACATAGGAATTCTTGGGAAAAAGAAAGCACAGCGGCTGGCACTGCAGCATCGGGGGTAAAGGCGCCTCCGGCAGTGCCGGCATCCCCTACGGGTGCTGGCCCGAGTCCCGGCTGCTCCTCCCCTGATCCAGCTCTCTACTGGGGCCAGGGAAAGCAGTGCATGATGGCCCAAATGCTTGGGCTCTGGCACCCGGTTGGGAGACCCAGAGCAGGCTCCTGGCTGCTGGAATTGCATCGGCACAGCTCCAATCGTTGCGGCCATCTAGGGGCTGAATCAAGGGATGGAAGAACTCTATCATCTATCTATCTATCTATCTATCTATCTATCTATCTATGTATCTCCCTACCTATCTATCTACCTACCTATCTATCTCTGTCTGTCTTTTTCTGTCTCTCTGTAACACTGACTTGAAATTAAATAAATACATCTTCAAAATGAACCAAAACGACTCCTGGCCTCGGTCATGACTTCCGTAATTCCCCAGCCTTATGGGTTGAAGCAGGGAGGACTAGGGCTATTCCTATTGCTTGGAGGACATGGAAAAGAAAGCAGCTCACCCAAAACTCTAGGGATTACAAACTAAGTCTAATGCCAAGTTCCTCACTTGCCTCCCTAGGGAGGAAAATGATTTGGCCCATGTCATCTGAGATTCTTGAATAAAACACTAAGCAAACCAGACACGGAAGGAGTCTGTTTCATCAGGCACTCATAGTATTGCACTCTTCTAAAGAGGCTGGACAATTTGAATGAGCTCAGACCTGTTTCCAAATGGATGTCATTCTCTGTGGTAACAATGAAGCTTCCTAACCAGTAGTTGATCCCCCAGCCCTAATGATTTTCTGTGAGGTCTTTTGCTCTGTCGATAAGGTGGCCTGTTTCTGGGGCTCTGCATGCTGAAGATGGGAGATCTGATGCCAGTTTGGGGGGATGGCTTTCAGGTGAGCTCTCTCCCCTTCTCCTGGAGTTCTTGGACGTGGCTGATATCATAGCCAGAGACACTGAACCCGCATTCCGGGAAGATGCGCTTTAAGCTGCGACCTCGAAATCTCCTGAAGGGGCAGTATCCATGACTCAAAGATGGAGTTTATAGCCTGTTGTGTCCCTAACCTTGGCTTTTCATGGGTCCCCATACCTGGCTTGTTTCTTAGGGGTTTACCCGAAGGAACATGCTAGAATGTTTTGGAAATGATACGAAAAGTAGGTTTGGCACCCAGCTGTATGTCCTCAAGCTTAGGGCCCTGTCTACATTCAAGTCTCTTCAGGGAACCGAGGAGTGGGACTGTGTTTGCATCCTTGTGTATGGTTAAGGGATGATATTGCGGCAGCAGCCTAGAGGGGCCTTGGCATATCTTTGTAAGGGGAAAGTGTCCACATAATGGAACTTTGAAGATGTGACCTCACTTCCTTGGTGATAGAACTTAAACTCTGATAGCAACCGTCCTTAGCGGCTCACTTGATGGGAGACGTTCAGGAGAAGACAATGTTCTCTTGTTGCTGCCAATCGTTGCCAGGCTCTGGCCCTAGCAGGGCCCAGGGTGAAGGCTTTTTCTGGCGGTTGAGATGTTGGCTCCGCTCTCACATTGGGTGTCTGTGGCCTCGTACTGCAAGGCAACCACAGGGAACAGAACAGCCCGGGAGGCAGCCACAGGTAACGGGAACAGTCCCGCCCTGACAGGGGATCCCCTGTGACCCTATCTGGGCCTTCTTTGCCCCTCCCTTCACCATGGTGGTGGCAGAAGAAGAGGGGCTCTTGCTGCCCAGCAATAAGATTCATGTGTAGGAGCCTACTGTGCCTTCCGTGTTCATACCCTCTTTTGTGGACAGCTGGTTGGGCCAAGTGGGTGTTGGGGGACCTCCTCTTGTCTTCTGGAGTCCTGTCTGCCTGGAGGTGGGTATAGATGCCCCTACTTTCCTGACCTGGGTAACAGGATGCCTCATGGGGGGAATTATTCTCTGTGGGGACAGCCAAGCACGACACTGATGCCTTTGGTCCGGGCTGCCACACACTCTCTTTGCAGAGCTCCACACTGGAGTCCACACACAGAACACAGGAGGAAGCCATCGGCATCGTCGATGGACACGTGAGTCAGGCCAACAACTTGGCTAATGCTGGTGTGGAGTGAGCGAGGGGCCCAGGAGTACCCACGTGTTGGGGCACGAGATGACCACGGTGTGCCTAGAACCACTTTCCGAAGGGAGGAATGCCCCTGGCTTTTGGCCTCGCCTTCTCCCACTCAGTCACTGACCCCCATCCCACTCTCCAATAAGTCTCCTCCCCTTGGCAACTGGGTGTCGGGAAACACCCTGTTCACACAAGCATCGTGTGTGGCCATGGTGCTGAATGTTTTCCCACCTAGTCCAAGAATCCTGTGCAGTCCTTAGTCAGCTCCACTGCCTTCCAGGTCTTCTCCAAGGTTTAGGACTCAATGATCCTACCAGGAAGGTTTTCCCACAAAAAAGGGCAGAGGGTTCACCCAAAAGGGTGAAGATATCACACAGGACTGAAGCCTGGCCCCCGCCTGTTCTATTCCATGTGATGACATTGCCCCTGTGGCCACACTTGCATGGCTGCTGGGAAGTGTTGGGATTCAGCTGCATTGCCACGGCAGCGGTGCTGTAGGACACAGCCTCAGTGTCTGCTCACGGAGCGCAGTCTGCTAGGCTGCTCAAAGCACAGGAGCCCAGCTTGGGCAGCTCTCCCAACAGGAGTCGCTTGTTCCCATTTCTGGCGGCTGCATGTCAGGGCATGGCCGAGGTGATTTCTCAGGAGGGCTCATTGCCATCTCCATCCCCAGCTTCATATGCTCCCCTGGGTTTCTCTGTGCCCCTGTCGCCTCTGCAAATGAGCACAGCAAGGTAATGGGATGGGGCCCACCCCATTTCTTGGGGTCAGCTCAATCACCTCCTTGCGGACTATTGGCCCAACTGCAGCAGTCACACTCAAGCGCTCGGGGGTCAGAACAACCCCACGTGTGTGTTGGTGATGGGGGCCACAATTCGGCTCTTAACAGGCAGTGATGCCCTGCTGAGTACAAACTCCAAGGACCAGGCTGGCTGGGGACAGGGTCTGCACGTGTGTCGGTGTAATGGCTGAAGTCACAGCACTTTGCAGAATGCCTGTGGCCATTACGCCACAGGCAGACACCTCTGAATACGGCTTCTTTTCAGGATCTGGCCTCCCCTGGGGCTTCCTATCCTACTCTGCCCACTTGTTTCCATCCTGCAGTCTGGTGGCAAAGCAAATCACACGGTGGCCCTCATTTCTAGCTCCCCCAGGGGCACGGAATCATCTTTCACTGCTGGCCCCCTGGGAGGACTTTCTCATCCCTCAGTCCCTGTTCAGGCTCTTGGCCCCAACTGGGGTTTTCTCCCAACCCGGGGGTCTGCTTGCCTGTGCTCCCTGGAGCTGCCACTGACTCACATCCTTTCTGGTCCTCCCTAGTATGGAAATGGGTCCATGCTGTACTTGGCAGAGCTCTGTGCCATGCGGACACTACAGCCAGAGACTAAAGAGATGCTGGTGGATGCCCTGGTCCCGGGCCCCCCGGGAGAAAGTATCTGCTACTTCAACACCTTCCTGTGTGCATACAGCGACTTCTCCACCAGTCCCTATTACTTAGACCAGATATTTGACAGGTGGGTACCTGCCTTTCAGCACTGCGGTGATGCAGAGATGAATCTGACCTGTTGTAGATGACCTAAGCGACTTAAGACATGGCGGGCATGGAACGGGTGCCTTTCTCTGTGGACAGGGCTGCTGGCACACTGCGTCACACCTCTTGATTTTCTTTCTCTGCACCCTCACGAACCAACTTCTCTACTCAGGTGGGAACCGGCCATGGGACCCTATGTTTGGAAACCTCCCAGATGGCGATCCTGCTTTCCCCTTTTGCAAGAATTGGAAATGTTTTCTTTAATAGGTAGAGTTCGACTGAGAGAAAGAGAGAATGAGTTCTTCTATGTGCTGGGTCACTCCCCAAATGGCTGCAACAGGCAGTGCTCTGGCAAGCCAGACCGAGGAGCCTGAAGCTATATCTGGGCCCCCTCTCAGGAGTCCCAGGGGTCCAACTACTTAGGCCATCATGTGGCGCTTCCCCGGGCTCATTAGCAGGGAGCTGGATACCAAGGACAACAGCCAAGACTTGAAGTGGCCAACCCTGATATGGCTTGCCAGCATCACATGTGGGCAGGGGGATTGGAAGCTGCTATACCTTGGTACCAGCCATGTTTCCTGCTTGTTCCAGCTGCTCCTGTCCTTGATATATGCGCAGAATAGGTGCCCTCAGGGTTGGTAGCAGTTGCCCAGACCCCTCATCGACCTGGCAGATCTGCAAGGAATCATTCACTCTACACATATATGTTGAGCCCTCACTTTGCGCAGTTTTCCAGACACTTGCTACAAATCCAGTGAGCAAAGCATTCAAGGGCCTCGCATTTGTGGGGAATCAGACCCTCACAGCCCAGATCCTATACAAGTCCTGTCCTGCAGCGGCAGAGCTGAGGCTTGCAGACCTCCTCTGGGAGTAGCTGCAACGTCCCCTACTCTGATCAGAAGGAGAACCCCACGTCCCACTAAGATGCGGGTAGATTGGGGTGCAGATGTGGCCTTCTGTCACTCTAGAGAGTGGCAGGAAAATGAGGGCTGAGGCAAGGCAGAGGCAGACTGCAGGTGCAACTCCAACTTCTGGCCCCACCACATGCAAAGGAAGTGCTGAAGAGCAGTGCTAGGGACACAAGCGGACACGTTGTGTCGAGGAGCGGGCATGCTGGGGCTCACAGACAACACCCAGATAGCCATGCCCAGGGCAGTTGCTTCCAGCTTTGCCTACCCTCCCTGACCTCCAGACCCAACCCACCATCCCAGGAGCAACCTACTCCCAAGTCTGCCCAGAGCCAGAGCCTAGGGGCCTCCACCTTACAACACCATGGGAATGAATAGGAAGGCACTGAAAGGAAAAGGAGAAGCCATCGAAAGGAAAGCTACTGCCGGCAATGCCAGAATCCCACATGGGTGCTGGTTGGTGTCCCTGTTGTTGCAGTCCAGATCCAGCACCCTGCTCGCGGTCTGGGAAAACCAGGGGAACATGGTCCAGGCATTTGGACCCCTGCCACCCATGTGGGAGACCTGGATGGAGCTCCGCACTCCCCGCGTGAGCCTGGCCCAGTGCTGTCCACTGTGCCCATCTGGGGAGTCAAGCAGTGGATGCAAGATCTCTGCCCCGGTGTGTGTCTCTCCCTCCCTCTCTGTAACTCTTGGGATTCACAGGAAAGAAATCGCTTTGGGAAACAGCAAAGCATGGCATTGTCTTTAAGAATCTAGAGTTCACAGGCAGGCTCCGTGCCCCACCCCACACAGGGAGTCCTGGAAGGGCAGCAAGCAGGGAAAGGTCAAGGCTGACTCTGCTGCCCGCTCTCCTTCCCCAGGAACATGGCTTCCTGTTTGGAAAGCTGCAAAGCCAAGTACAAGGCAGAACTCTGCGATCGCATGGATCTCCCGCTTCTGAAGATGAGGGTCGGCTACAAGCAGGTCCGCTTGCCCAGAGGAGACCTGCAGACCCGTGTGTACTTTCTGCGTGTCAGGATGGCCTACCCAAATGCCACAAAGGCAGAGGCAGTTGGTGAGATGCACTGCCCTGGGCAAGATTCCCTCAGTGGGCTTTGGGGCTGGAGTCCCTTTCGAGGCAATGGGATCGCTCCTGGGTTGGGAGAGGCCATTGCAAAGGGCTTGATGTTGCTGACCCTTTCTCTTCTCCCAGCTCCTGCTCTACTTGCCGGGCTGCAGTCATGCCAAACACTGGCTTTAGAGCCAGATCCCCCACTGCTCCCAGAGCTAGAACCTATTCTGGAGCCAGGATCCACTTCCAAACTGAGGCCGCCCCCATGCGCAGAAGCAGCACCAAAGACAACTACCAAAGTCTCCTGCGAATGTCGGGGGCCTGCAAACAAGCAGCCTCACAAGACGGCTGGCATCACGACATTCCCCGCCAAGCTGCTGGCGGAACAGTTCACACTGATGGACGCGGTGAGCAGTGGGCTTGTCTCGGCAGGGCCAGGGCCGAACACCCCTTTGGCACCAGCCTCCCCACAGCTTCCCCCACCGGAATCCAGCGGCCTGGCTCCAGTTCAGGCTTCAGGTCCCACCACCTACGTGACTGGCCTCATTGCTTCACTCCCAAGGCTGCCTTGCTCCCATGGCTGGCAGAGATGGCACACAAACCACGCCAGCTGCACAGTGACTCTGCAGATCGACTGACATGGGCCTGGCAGAAAGCAGGGCTGGTTCTGACCCACAAAGTGCTGGGCGGTCCTAGGTGTAGGGCATCCAGGTCCACCCACTGCCTTCCCATCTGCCTGGGATGCCACAGGTGTCCTGGATCCTAGCGCACACATGCCACACAGCACCTTGTTGGAGTTGCCACAGGGAGCAGCACTGGCACAGGGACAAGGACTCCAGGGCAGATGCCATGATAGGCAGAAGGATGAGATACTGGGCGGGATGCCTGGGAGCACACACCTCTGTCTCTTCGCTCAAGGGGTGAGAGGGTTGGGATCCGGGCTGGCAGGAGCGAGGTGCCCTCAGTGGCAGAAAACAGCCCAGCTGCTCCCATGTTGGGCAGCTGCATGCCAAGCTCCCTGAGCTGCAGCTTCAAGCACTGTCACTTGCCAGGGGGGGGTGGGCTTCACTGCATTCTGAGCAAGGGTGGCTGTGCCCAAGGGACACCCTCTTGCCCCCAGGAGCTCTTCCAGAACGTGGTCCCCTATCAGTGCCACAGCTCCATCCGGATCCAGCAGAACAAGGAGGTCAATGCGCAGCTGCCCCCCACTGTGCTCGCTGTCATCATCCACTACCACTGTGTGGCCCATTGTGTTACTACCACGTGCTTGGGGGACCCCAGCATGAAGGCAGAGGACAGGGCCCGCGTGGTGGAACACTGGATCAAGGTGGCCAAGGTAAGCTGAGGCTGGCCCAGGGGCTCCCCCTCTGCATGGCAGGGACGTGCCACTTTGCTTCCTCAGCTCTCAGGTGTACAGTCTGTGGTCACAGATCCTGCCCAATCCCGGGAATCCTCGCATCAACCAGGCGGCCTGATCTGACTCACTTGTCCCAGAACTAAATGCTCACTTCCCGCCTAGGCCCCTGACAGGGGTTGAACCCAATCCTAGCCCATGTGAGCGTGGCTCATGGGGGACCTATCACTGACCTGGGGCTCCCTGGCCAACTCTCTGATGCACGAGGGGGATGTCAGCACAGCTGGCTGAGCCTGGCTCAGGCGGGGCTCCAAGCCACCTGCCATTCATCCGCTCCCCTCCCTAGGAGTGCCTGGCCCTCCAGAACTACTGCTCGGTCCACACCATCCTCTGCGCTCTGCAGAGCCACCCGGTACACCAGCTAAAAACTACGTGGGGAGAAGTCTCCAGGTGGGTGTGCATCTCTCAAAGCACCTGCTGGACCCGGGGCTACCCTCAGGCCTAAGCACTAATCCTCCAAGACTCAGAGAGGCTGGTATGCTGGGACACAGGGATAGGCGTGGACTGCCAGGGGCAGGGGTGGGGAGCACCATCTTTCAGCTGCCCTGGGACATGAGGACTGGGTTTCTGCCTCAGGATGACATTTCCATTAGTCAGGCACATGTGGCTTCCAAACTATGTACTTGCACCTGTGCACCACGCAGCACTGGACCTGCTTGGGCACTCCAACTCTTTACAGACACACACACACATACACACACCACTCAAAACAGAAGATAATACCAGGCAGGGTGGATCCTCTGATCTTTGTATTTAAACCAAAGGAGTTTGAACTCACCACCTCACCATTCCATCCAAATATCTCCTTCCGGTTTTCCCCTCACAACAGAAAAAGTGCCAGGAAATTTCAACGTCTTTGCGCACAGGACAAAAAAGTCAACAGAGATGTGCCCATGAAGGTAAAGTGGAGGCTCTGGGACAGGGGTGAGGGCTTGGCAGGAGGGGAAGGGGTGTGGCTGTAAGGGCATCAGGGCAGAGGTGGGTTTTGGTTGTCACTGAAAGTGTGCTTGCACAGAAAAGCTGGGGTGTGCCTGCTAGGACAACAAAGAGAGGGCTGTGGTCACAGGTAGTGGTATGGAGTCGGGCTCAGAGGGCAATGGGAACGGGCTGCCGCGAGAGCAGCTTGGCTCTCAGAGGGGGCTGTGAGCACCCACAGGTCTCTGGCTTCCATGCTGTTCCTGCTTCCCCCAGGCTGTGAGGTGGATGAGGCAGCAAGGGCTTCCTTCCTTCCGTCTGCCCTGGGGCCCTAGAGGGCCTTTGGAAACCAGGCCTGCTACAGTGTTCTCTGTTCAGCCTTCCATGGGGAGGGCTGCCAAGCCTGTGCCACGCATGGCACAGCTCAGGAATGCCAGGGGCTGAGCGGTCGAGTGGGATGCCAAGCATTGGCTCTTACTGGCTACCCTGGGAGCAGAAGTGCTGTCTTCTCAAGGAGAGAAGCAAGCATGATGAGATGAGCCTGTCTCTCAGTCTGCACAGGGAACCTCATGTGCATCCAGGGGGGCAGGGCATGGGGTGCAGGGCCTGGCCTCCTCCCAGGGACATGCTGAGGCACAGGTCAGTCCGAGGATCCTTAGCCCAAGGGTGACCTGAGGTGGGAGGGGAGCCCAGCACCCTCTCCAGCTGAGGAGCAGGCACAGGGAGGCGTGGCCAATCCCCCAAAGCCACCTTACCAGTGGGAGCTGCATGAATCCAGACAGAGCACGTGGTGAGGGGAGGGGAGTGCAGGGTGGGCCTTGTGCCAACGGAAGTGAGCCAGACATGCAGGGCCCAAGGGGAGTTGCACAAGTGTGGGCCGGTCAGGAAAGGACTGTCTCCCTGAATGTGACCCCGCCCCTGGCAGATGGCGATCTGCAAGTTGCCCGCCCGGGAGCAGAACCCCCAGAGAACACAGATGCGGCAGCGGCTGCAGAAGAAGGCGAGTGTGCCTGGGGCGGCAGGGGCTCCTCCCTCCCACTGGGGGCCCACGTCAAGGGAGCAGGGCCTTCTGCCTCCCTTGTTGCCCACGCCCATCACCACAGTACCTGAGAGGCCCCAGTGGAGAGAGACCAGGGCCGAGGGCCTGAGCTGAAGGACTCCCAGCAGACTTGGGCCTGAGCTGGGGCAGGCACCCCACACCGTGACTGGTTATCATGCCGTCAGGGCTCCCAGGGTTGTCCGTTTCTAGAGGCAGTTGGCTGACTGCAGGGAGAATTGGGAAAGGCAGTTTAGGGGCGGGAAGCTTCCCAATGGGGAATGTGGCCAGGGCTCCAGGAGCTGGGGTGGAGAGCATCTCAGGGGCCGGGCCTTGGTGGCACCTGAGAGCAGCTGCTCACCACCACCACCTCATGGCACAGGGAGTCGTCCCCTTCCTTGGCACCTTCATCCTGTATCTGGATAGGCTGGACATCGCCATGAAGGACTTCGTAGATGTGAGTGAACCTGCCATGGGTGGGGCAGGCTCCAGGATCTTGAGGCTTGGGAGCAGGGTCCTGGCCTGAGCTCTCAGCCCTCAGCCCCTTGCTGCCCATGTCTCCAGAGGCCTCACAAGCTGTCCTGGGGGGAGGGCTCACCTGCATATCCCCTCTGAGCGCTGGAGCCTGCAACCAGGTGCCCATCCCTGTCCCCCAAGGGTTGAAGCCGCATAGCCAGAGCCCCTGATTGCGAAGCTGCACAAGGTCTTGGCCGAGCTTGCTCAGCCTCTGAGTTGGGTGGCACCCAAGGGAAGGAGAGAAATTGGGCCCCTGCGAGGTCAGGCAGCACCCACATGCCTGAGCCCACCCATCCATTCCCAGGCCTCCGTTTCCCTGCCTGCCATCAGACATGGTTGGGACAGCAGGTCCCTGAGCCTCTGCCGCCATGTCCCCTTCTGCAGAGCTAACAGCCTGTCCCAGGGACACCTCCTTTCCCTTGCTCATATCGAGAGGGGAGGGCCAGGGGCTAGTCACAGGCCAGGGGCTGTTCTGATGGACTCTGCCTTCCAGGGAAAACACAACATGCTGAAAATGACAAAGGTGAGCAGCTCTGCCCTATCTTCCAGGCACAGAGGGGATGGAGGGGTCAGAGATGCCCTGGGCGGGAACCCCAGGCTCCAGCCCATCCGTGTCTGTCTGCTCTCTCCGCTGGGATGGATACACACAGAAGGAGGAGAGCATCCCTAGGGAGCTTGTGGCTAAGGGACTGCAATCCAGGAGAACTTCCTGGGTGAGGGGCTGTGTGTATGCTACTCAGAGGCAGCTTGGAGCCTGGAAGGGATTGTCAGAGAAGGCTTCTTTAGAAAAAAGACCCAGAGGCCAGCCCCCTGCCCCTCCCACAGTGTGCCCCTCCAGCAGTCCCAGTGCAGGCCTGTCAGCATCCTCTCTGCCCCCCTTGCCACAGGAGATAAAAGTTCTCCAGGAAATGCAGCGGCTCCAGGTGGCAGCCAGCCAATATACTTTTCTGCGTGATGCAGAGTTTGCACTGTGGTTCCAATCCATGGAGAGGCTCGGTGACACTAAGAGGTGAGGGCTGGGCAGGGATTGCGGGACATCCAGGGTGGCAGATGGGGAAGGTTCTCCTGTCGCGCACTGCAGAGAGGGCTATCCATGGCTCCTTGGTCAGCAGAGGGCCTTACACATGGGGACTGCGGGGCTCCAGGACTGCAGCTGCAGGGCGGGCCCTGGAGGGAGCCTGAGATGAGCAAGAGTGGACTCATGGCCACTTCTGTGTCCTGCAGCTAAAACCTGTCCTGCCTACTCCAGCCCCTGTGCTAGAATGTCAGCCTCATCCTCAAGACCAAGAACATCAGGCCTTGAGGAACATCAGCATGACTGAGTCCCCCGTGCAGGCAGGGAGTCAGTGCTGCAGAGTTGATCTGTGGGCTCTGGGACTGCACCGTGACACTCGCTAAATTCCCCACCAACCAAGCAACAACCCAGTGCCTGGGAGACTGGCCTCCCTCTCTCAAATGGGTGGTCACATTGTCACCAATTTCACGTATTCCTCCTAGATTTCCCTATGTTTATAGTTACTCATGATTAGTACCAATTTGTTAGGCCTTTCATTAAAGTACGTATACCTGTTAGACTGTGAGTGTCGTTCTTCCTCTTTCTCCCTTCCCTGCCCTGCTACTTAGACACCATTCTCTAGACCCACAGACAAAGACATTCATGCAGATTCGAGAGGGGTGTGTCTCCCCATGCAGGGTGCCACAACCATGAGTGCCCTTTCAGTTCTGAGGCTCCTACATGGAGCCCCATGCTGTCTCGTGGAGGGAGTCCCTAAGGTTCTTTTCAGAAGTGCAATTCATACATCACTCGGTATCTGGCGAGAACAAGGGTCTCACTGATTCCACACTCTCTCATGAGTTTTGGGATTTTGCTGCTCGAAGCCCTATTGACTCCGATGTGGTCCCCTCTATACAGTGTTTCCCAAATGATGTTTGTCACCAGGGTTCAGCAAAGTGGCCGAAGCACACAAATCAGCTCTAGTCACCAGAGACAATCCCCTGTGCGATTAGTGGGAAGTGCACATAATAAGAGTGCACAAACTTGGGAAATCAACACTGACAGAAAATGTCATCGGTGTAACATAGGACATATATATACACATATATGTCACATATATGTGTAACATGTATGTCATAGGTGTGACATTTAGCATATATACACACAGATTTGTATGCATTCAGGTGTGCTCTTATCCGTGAATTTATACTTATGGATGGATGGTTTTGCAGCAAAGGCACCCCACATGGTGAGTCCCGGCTGCTCTGCTTCCTACCCAGCTCCCTGCTGATGACCTGGGAGAGACGTACAGCCTGGGAGACAGGAAGTGCTATTTCAAACACCTGGGTCCCTGCCCTGCAGGTTGGAGACACACGCTGAGTTGCAGACACCGTACTTGACTGAAGTATTTGGGGACCGAACCAGCAGTTGGAACATCTCTG
Source organism: Lepus europaeus (assembly GCF_033115175.1). Classification (NCBI taxonomy): domain Eukaryota; kingdom Metazoa; phylum Chordata; class Mammalia; order Lagomorpha; family Leporidae; genus Lepus; species Lepus europaeus. The sequence continues at coordinate 98,731,335 of NC_084830.1, forward strand.
TGTCTCTGCCTTCCAAACCAATGAGTCAGAATTCTTTAAAACATGAAAACACAGGGGCTGGCACTGTGGCATAGCAGGTAAAGGTGATGCCTACAGGGCCGACATCCCATGGTGCTGCCTGTCTGAGGCCTAGCTGCTCCTCTTCTGACCCAGCACTCTGCTATGGCCTGGGAAAGCAGTAGTGCCTGGCACAAATATTTTGGCCCCTGCACACTTGTAGGAGACAAGGAATCATCAACTGGCTCCTGGCTTTGGGTCAGCTCACTCCCGGCCATTGCAGCCATTTGCGGAGGGAACCTGCAGGTCAGAGGTCGCTCTCTCATTCTCTCAGTCTCCCTGCAACTCTGCCTTTGATCAATATATCTTGAAAAAATTAAAATACAAGTCATATACTAAAGCAGTAACTTGAACCAAGAAAACAAAAGATCGGTCTAGTGATCATTGTAAAACACTACTACAGAAACCACAGGTGCTATAAATATATGCCATGATCATGGGAAAGATATCTCATGTTCCTCTTGGACAAATTAACCGATGTTTGACAATGTATGCTGAAGCTGCAAAAATGTACAGTTTAGACTGAGGATGGATTTGCCTTCTGGGAACCTGGGATTTTAGGACAGGGTAGGAAGAGAGAACACCGGGTAGGAGCCCCAGGAAACATCCTGGTCATTGACTAGCTAGAGTTCTCCAAGAAGAGCACAATTTCCATAGCTTGTCCACGTGAGGTGAATCTACTGGGAGAGGATGCATGGGAAATTGATGGCACAGCTTCTTTTCCTTTCACTGTAGCCCTGAGATGCCTCTACACCAACTCTCCAGTGTCCTACAGATGAGCAAACCTGGCGGTGTTCCTGGGGACACCTCAAACGCCACAGATCAAAAAACACTTGACAAACGCTAAGCAGAAAAACATACCAAAGCACGTCCCAATGAACTGCTGAAAACCACTAGCAACACCAAAACCTTCAAAGATCAAAAATGAGAAGCTAGGGGAGCAGCAAGATGGCGGAATAGGAAGGGAGCACACTGATAGTCTGGGAAGAGACAGTTTAATAAAAGTGGAGATACTGCAGATTTAGGGAAGAGTAGGGGAAGAAACAGCAGAGGAAACTCTTCTGGAACTAGTGATTCACAGTGGACCTGCGTGGAGAGCATGGGAGCCCAAGTTCAGGACACCAGCGGCAGACTCAACACACCAGCGCTGGAACGCAAGGTGAGCCGAACCCCAATAGCCCGAGACACCAGCGGGCAAGCGGAAAGAGGAGACTAGAGGGAACGAGGCTTGAAACTCCGTGGGGAAATGTTCACCAGGCTAACTAGAAGAGAGAGAGGGGGAAAAAAAAGGGACCGATACGGACATGAGTTTCTCTCTCTCCGCTCACCCCTCAAAGGTGAGCAAGACAAGGAGCAGGCGCCATTTTGGACATACGTCATAAGCAGGGCAACCTCAGGTCTGCACCGGCCCTGAGCCTAGCAGAGAAACCTGACTCTGGGGCGGGGTGAAATAACAAAAGATTAGGATCTAACTTGGCAACCCAGTGGGAGACTGCAGGAGAATTGGAGCCCACACCAAGGGCAGCAGAGATTCCCTCTGTGGTCCTTGGGAAAGAGCTTCTGATCTCTGGCTCCTGTGGGTATATCATTTGCCTGCTAACTACCTCCAATTACATTCAGCTGTGCGTTTAGCTGTGTGGAATTACTTTCCTTTTGAATAAAAAAAAACAATGAAAGAAAGAGAGATTTACCACGCCTAACCTGGGAGTGTCACCTTTGACACACCCTCAACCCTGAGGAACCAAACAGAGCTCTCAGGCCAGACTCATCTCAAGCCTCTAAGACTCCACCGAAAGCAGACAGTACACTTAATTTAGAGCCATAGTATAACAAGAAAAAACACCACAGTGAAGAAACCAAATATCTCCAACATGCCAAACAACAAACGCAAAAACCGAGGGAACAAGAACAAGGAAGACACTATCACGCCCCCAAATGAAAAGGACACCCCAATTCAAGATCATGAAGATGATGAGATCGAAGAAATGCAAGAAGCGGATCTCAAAAAATTGATAAGAACATTAAGAAGTTCTCAAAAACAGATTCTTGAACTACAGAAGTCCTTAATGGACAAGATAGAAAATCTCTCTCGTGAAAATGAAATATTAAGGAGGAATCAAAATGAAATGAATCAACTAGTAGAACAAGAAACTGTGATAGTGTTGATAAATCATAATAAAATGAAGAATTCAATAGATCAAATGACAAGCACATTAGAGAGCCTCAAAAACAGAGTGGGTGAAGCAGAAGAGAGAATATCAGACTTAGAAGACCGAGAACAGGAAAGGAAACAGGAAAACCAAAGAAAAGAAGAGGAAATTAGAAATCTAAAAAATACTGTCGGGAATCCACAGGATACTAGTAAAAAACCTAACATTCGGGTTCTGGGAGTTCCTGAAGGCATGGAGAGGGAGAAAGGATTAGCAGGCATTTGCAGTGAGATACTAGCAGAAAATGTCCCAGGTTTGGAGAAGGACAGAGGCATCTTAGTACAGGAAGCTTATAGAACCCCTGGTAAACATGACCAAAAGAGATCCTCACCACGACATGTTGTAATCAAACTCACCACAGTGAAACATAAAGAAAAGATTCTAAAATGTGCAAGAGAGAAACGTCAGATTACTCTCAGAGGATCTCCAATTAGACTCACAGCAGACTTCTCATCAGAAACCCTACAAGCTAGAAGGGAATGGCGAGACATAGCCCAGGTACTAAGCGAGAACAACTGCCAGCCCAGAATATTATATCCTGCAAAGCTCTCATTTGTGAATGAAGGTGAAATAAAGACTTTTCATAGCAAACAGAAATGGAAAGAATTTGTCGCCACTCGTCCAGCCCTGCAAAAGATGCTTAAAGATGTGTTACACACAGAAACACAGAAACATGGTCATCAATATGAAAGCAGGTAAAGCAAGGAAACTTCACAGCACAAGATCACAGGAAGCTCAATTTGTCTTTGACATAGAATTAAAATCTGATTCTCTGTTTAAGCAATGTGTTAAAGTAATCTATTATGTTCTCTTGATGTCTGTTAAATTCTAATTGTTCAAAAACAGCTGAATTTTTATTAAGAGCTATGTGTTATTGAAATATGTGCTTATTTTCAAAGATTTGAATAATCACCTTGTAACAATGATCAAATTGGGTCTATGCTATGTCATGATTTTAAGGAATCTTATTTCAACCAGATATTTTGGATTTTGAGCCTTCTTGGCATTCTTGACAGGCATTCAAAAAATCAAAGTTCCAAACAATCTGGACTCTAAAATTTCCAGTAAATCTTGGACTTTGTTTTTTCCAGTTTGGGCCCAACTGAAAAAATCGAAGGACCTATGTCTCTCACCTTATAGAGACACCAACTAATCAGGCTATTTGTATTATATTAGAAGTACTGTCAATTGGTGACGTGGTACTAAATTTTAAGTTTCTATAATGGAAAATGCTATTAATACAAATGTTGGAGAATTAAAAAGTCTAATGATCTTGTGTTACTAGACATGATAGTTATTTTAATGAGAAAGCCCCAGAGGCCTAAAGGGTTAAATACGTGTAAAATCCTACAGGTGCTTTCAAAAATACTGTGAAGTAAGCAAGTGCCTCTTGTTGGTTGATGAGTTTATAGTTTTAAACATGGCAACTTAAAGTCTTTTGTCATCCACAGTTATATATGATTTGCTGCTCATAAAACTAAAGCGTTGTTGGTTCTGGGTTTAGCTGTCCTCCTATAGGTTCCTATGGACTTTTTCCAGCCACTTCTATTGTAATCGGTACTTTGGGATGGCTCTGTAAACAGATGAAGCCAATGATGTATTAAGAGTATCAACTGAGAGAAAGTATGGTTAACTGAGGTTACTAACAACAAAAAGCAATTCAAATCAATTGGCAATCTACAAAAAAGAGTTAAAGATTTTAAAAGCTATTATTAAAATTGCTATTTTGGTCTATTATGTTATGTTATCTGTGTGTACATATTGTATGTCCACATAGGAAAATTTTATTGAGTTTTATTTTAATTGGCTTATAGATAAGATTGTCCATAAATTTAAGCTGCTAAATTTAATCAAAGATCCATTTTACTTCGTGTGACCAGAATCTCTGCAGCATATGTTTTATACTTGTTGGTACAAAGAAACTAAAAACATTTTATATGGTTGTGCTTAAGTCTACTGGTTAAACAAACTACACCATGTTAGATATTTAAGAGGTGCTGCCAAATACATGATTCTTAAAATGTCTAGAAGGCATTGGACCTTCTGGTAAATGCTTTCTTAAGTTGTTGTCTAATGGTTGAAACGGTTTGCTATGTATTCATGTAATATTGCTATTGTCAGCAAGCGATCTAGGACTTGCTCCCTCATTTCTCTATTCTAAGCCCTACTTGTTCTTTCATTTCTCTATTCTCCTCAAGGTAGGAAACTAATTCTATTATAAAGCAATCTGTAGGACGCACAATTTAATCTTTAGACCTAATGAAAGAGATGGCTAACATTTTTCTGTAATAGCATAGCCAAAATAAGAGCTTAAATAATAATCTCATAGCTAGATTTACTTCGCCATCAGCGAAGTAAACAGTAAGTAGAAAAAACCTCCCTTTCAGACCAAAGGGAAAGAAAGTTTTTAAGTTAGAATATAATTTTCCTCATGGGCATTGTCTACATTAGAAAAGCCACTACAGAACATGCCTGTGACTAGAGACTTGCAGTTCAGGCCACCGAAGATTAGAGATGGGACTTGGGCACTCCCTTGATTTGCATCCTCTGGTCTGCTTTAACACAAACCAGGAGGAAAAGAAAGCTAGGCATCAGAAGCAATGGGTGGCAGGCCTATTAATGGCTGATCTGTACAGTGATCTGCCCTCAAGGAGACCCAACAGGCCAGTCCACTGCAGTGGCTTTCAATGTTGTAAGCCTGGGCTTCAGCAAAAGTCAACTTGTGAAGAGCCCTGGCAGCTCTGGCAAGAGTTGGATCACTGGAAATGGACCTGCCCTGGAGTCGAAGGATGCCCAGGTCAGAGCCTCAGATCTTATTGGCTCTAAGCTGAAAAGCCCTTCACTCAGCCCAACTTCCAAAGTGACCACTGCAGCTGAGGGGATGGCCAAGTAGGGTCAGCAACATGGCAGGCAGAACTGTAAATTTCTTGTTAGAGATGCCCCCTGCCTTTACCTGGCCAGCTCTCCTCCCAGGCCAGCTAAGTAATGAAAGTCAACAGAGTGCCTTCCCCTAGGAGGTTCACACCTCCCTTAGGATGTACCCCATGTGAAGAGATAGATAGGTCTGGGCCTCTTAACTTACAAGGCCTAAAGCCCACCAGATTATTATCAAGCCCCTTCTATCAGGTTCTATTTGCCTCTCAATCAGAAAACTTAATTGTAGCTTAGACAGCACCTTTCTTAGCTCCTCTAAGAATGACTCTGTCCTTTGTTCTAGACCCTGTCTAGCGCACTTGGGCCTCATTCCTTTGCAATCATAACCTCTACTCTACCTCCAATGGCTCTACTCCCAACCTGTGTGTACTGATGGTCCTCTTCCCCACTTAATGCTGTATAATTGTTCAGACCTGGTTAATGCCACTCTTAGGATCATTGGTTACTATCCTCACCCTGTCTTTTATGACCTTGTCTAAATATGATCAGAGTCGGTGAACTTGGAAGGCTTCCATAGCCTTGGCAACTCACGATGAGAGCCTAGGGTGGTTACTGGCGCCATAAACTAGAGTGTCAATTTGTTGGGTCAACAACAGGAGTCACTGTGCACTTGCTCCTCATGTGGGATCTCTGTCCTTAATGTGCTGTACATTGTGATTTAATGCTATAACTAGTACTCAAACAGTATGTTTCACTTTGTGTTTCTAGGTGGGTGCAAACGGTTGAAATCTTTATATACTCAATTAATCTTCTGTATATAAAGAGAATTGAAAATGAATCTTGATGCAAATGGAAGGGGAGAGGGAGCGGGAGAGGGGAGGGTTGTGGGTGGGAGGGAAGTTATGAGTGGGGGAAGCCATTGTAATCCATAAGCTGTACATTGGAAATTTATATTCATTAAATAAAAGTTAAAAAAAATGAGAAGCTTCAGCCTGACTCACAAAATCCTGGAGCTGAAAGACAATGCATCAATGCCTTCAGAACTTGGGAAAAACCATTTCCAACCTAAAAGCACATACATGTTTTCAATCACACATTAAAGGACAGTAAGATCAAAGCATATTTAGAGATGCCAAGCATCAAAAACTCTTCTATATGTCATTGCTCAGAACCTACCAGAAGATGTGCTCAAGAAAACCAAGCGTGGAGGGGCTGGCGCCATGGCTCACTTGGTTCTTCCTCTGCCTGCAGTGCCGGCTCCCCATATGGATGCTGGGTTCTAGTCCTGGTTGCTCCTCTTCCAGTCCAGCTCTCTGCTGTGGCCCAGGAGGGCAGTGAACAAAGGCCCAAGTGCTGGGATCCTGCACCCACAGGGGAGACCAGAAGGAAGCACCTGGCTCCTAGCTTCAGATCAGCACAGAGCAGGCCATGCGGGCCATTTGGGGAGTGAGCCAACAGAAGGAAGACCTTTCTCTCTGTCTCTGTCTCTCTTACTGTCTATAACTCCACCTGTCAACTAAATAAATATAAATAAATATATAAATAAATATTTTTTTAAAAAAAATCAAGCGTGGAAACAAAAAACCTACGAGGAAAACATGAAATGCAGGATGAAGGAGCACCATCAGGAAAGAAGTGACCAAATTCCTGGAATGATGGGGAACAGAAACCCCAGGCTGACAACATCCACAAAGAGAAAAAGATCTTGAATCCACGTTGGAGCAACTAGGAGGTGGTAGGGAAACATTCACCATGAAAGTAAAACTGAGAGAAAGTCTGCTACATGTATAAATGTTTATGAGACTGTAAGACAGTAAAGAAAGATTAGGATTCTATGAATGTTCAGCAAAATGAGCTAAGCAAAGGGTCAATATGGGGAGCAGGTGTTTCACGCATTGGTAAAGATGCCACTTGGAGAGGCATACACCCCATGGCAGAGTGCATGGGTTTGAGTCCTGGCTCCGATTCAGAGTCCACCTTTTTGCTCATGTGCACCCAGAGAGGTGGTCAGAGGAGCCTCAAGTACCTGGATCCCTGGCACACAAGTGCAAGACCCAAATGCAGTTCTAGGCTCCTGGCTTCAGCCTGACCCAGCCCTTGGCTGCTGGGAGCATTCGGGGAAGGAACCCAGCAGATGGACAATCTCTGGGTCCCACTGCCTTTCCAACAAATACATTTTTTAAAAAAAAAACCCAAGTAACACAAATAGTTGTTCAAGCTAATCATGATAATCAGCACTGGTCTTGATGATCAAGATTCCCTACTTATTTACAATGATGTAAATGCTGCATACTAAACTAACCACACCCTGACATATCTGTACTAGGGCACTGGAGGGACAGCCAAAGTTCATTGCCTAGTTGGCAGTGGAGAGTTAGGGGGAGGAGAGCTCCATATTTCCCCATCTTGAGAAGCACAACACCAGCATGTGATTTAAGGACCAAGGTGTGGAGCTCAGAAGAAAGCTCTAAGAGTGAAAAGAATGATACCTGAGAAGGAACGGTGGGAGAAACACCAAAAGGCCTTGATCAACCTATGTTATAGAAGAATAGGAGTTTCTGAAATGATCCATTCTTACCTTAGCAAAATTAGAGAGCCTGTCATCACTCGTCAAAGACTGCCGACTTGCGAGGAAGCACAGTCTGAGGTACCCACAACACCCTCGCTATCTTCAAATTCGTTACATTCACCAGCACCTTCCCTGTCCCTGTCGAGCTCCCAGTCAAGGAAATGCAATTCACCTAAAAGAGCACAAGTTGCAACTTGCTTCATTTCAAATCATTAAATGGTTTACATCTATTTTTATTCTCTTTTAAGATTTGTAAAAGTACATGATTTCTACAATTCTTGTCTGTGTCTATCAACTGCGGTGTGTCCTTCAGGGGATGCCTCATCTCAGAAGACCTCTTTGGTTGTGTCCACGGGGACCGGTGGTGTCACTGTAATCTACTGGGTAGAGGTTGGAGAAGCTGCAAAACTTTCTGCAACACACAGCAACGTCCTCCTCCTCACGACAGAGGCATCTGGACCCAAGCGATAACAGTGCCAAGACTGAGAAACCCTATTTCCAACTGTCTAAAACATGAGGCAACACAAAATACTAACAGCACACACAACTGGCAAAAGTTACACTAACATCACACACTCATTGTTATAGTATTGTCCCAATAACCACAAGTTAGCCAAGCATCCCATGGTGCTGCCTGTCCGAGGCCCGGCTGCTCCTCTTCTGATCCAGCACTCTGCTATGGCCTGGGAAAGCAGTAGTGTCTGGCACAACGTCAGCTTCTTTGAGTTAAGGCCAAGTTACAAGAAAAAAGAAAAAAAAGAAGAACTGACTGAGATAGATTATCAATCGATAGTAGAAATGAAAGATCTCCATGAGTGAGATCCCGGGGGAAAGAAGGGGCCATCAAAGAAGGAGGTACCTTCTTTCTCTGAATGGTGGAGAGAAATTCCATTTTAATGATGGCCTTATCTTAATAATGTCAGAGCTTGTGAACTCAAGAGGCATCCATGCCCTTGGCAGCTCATGACAAGAGCCTCGGCTGATCACTGACAGAACAAGTAACAGTGTCGATTGTTAAATCAACAACAGAAGTCACTGTGCACTTGCTCCTGCTATAGGAGCTCTGCCCTTAAGGTGTTGTACTATGGGAATTAACGGCAACACTAGCCTTCAAACATTACTTTATCCTTTGTATGTCGGTGTGGGTGCAAGCTGTGAAAATCATTACTGACGATAGGGTTGATCTCTATATAAAGATAATTAAAAATGAATCTTAATGAAGAATGGGATGCGAGAGGGTGTAGGGGGAGGGCAGGTAGGTGGGAAGAACAGCTACAATCTGAAAGCTGTACTTTTGCAATTTATCTTTATTAAATAAAAGCTTTCTATAAAAATAGATAATAGATATTAATACCTAGAGCACTGATAGAGTAATATTAACAATAATATTAATAATGTTAATAGAAAGAATCAAAAAAGAATGAATGTTCCAACATGGGGAGTATTCCATATAGCAGACTCCCAGAATGACAATCACTTCAAATAACACCCTGGCTCAGAATCAACCCTGAAGACATTCTGATGTGGCTAAAACACCTATGAGAGCACGTCAGGCAAGGGAAGACAAAACACTGTGGCAAAAAGGGTTCCACAGGAAGGACTTCTGTGGGTAGACCCCAAGACAAAGACGTGGCCATCCACAAACGATATACATTACTCTGAAGGCACGAAAGAACTTCCACTTCCCCATGGCCCTGTCTAAATATTTTTAGGAAGGAGTCAGTGGATTCCATAGGCTTCCACAGCTTAGGCAGCTCAGGTCAAGATCCTCAGGTGTTCGCTCATGTGCTAACTCTTAAATTCTCCACAGGGGTCACTGTGCACTGACTTCCCACGCAGGACCTCTCTCCTCAGAGAGTTGAGGTATGTGAGTTAACAGTACCACTTGGTCACAAAGGTCTACCACACTTTCATGTGGATGACATCACCTATGGATTATAAGCTAGAAGAATGTCTAGTACTTGCTAAAGTCACGCCGTCCTTGGGTTCTTCTCCAAAGTTATCTCACTCAACCGCAACTGATAATACATACCTACGTAAGTCAAATCTCAGAAAGCCTTACTTTCTTTGAATTAAAAAGTACTTGCATCTCTTGTTTGTTGTAAAAACAAGCCTGTCGGTGTTCTATTGCATAGTAGGGTAATACTACTTCACAAAAACATACAGTATTTTCTCAAAAGCTAGAAGAAAGACTTCTGAATGTACATACTACAAAGAAACCTTGAATATGGAAGGGGTGGATGCGAATGACCTAATATGATCATTTAAATGTATGCATGTAGGGCAATATTACATTGCACCACATCAAGATGTACAGCTACTCTTTGTCAACAAATAAAAATAAAGAAACACATCAAAAAGAAAATACATCATTGTTCAGTTAACTGCATCTCCAAATGTCCACTCTTTTTCATAGAAGTATATGCCATTCCAAAGTTTCAAAATATGTATAGTATGCAGCCGGTCATGTTCTGTCGATGACTTTGAGGTAAATTCTACTGCTGTCAGAGAAGATGCCCCTAAAGGAGATGGAGGAGGAAGAAGGGTGGGAGGGCTGGTGTGAAGTTAGGTATGGTGGGAGAATCACCATGTTCCTAAAGCCATGTGTAGGAAATGCATGAAGTTGGTATAGCTTCCATAAAAGGTGTCTGGGAACACATTGAAATAAAACATTCCAGGATTCCATGGTTGGCTGTGCACTGTGTAGAGAAAATCAGTGTCTACAGGGGCTCTTTGCTGCACACCCAGGGCAACGCTCTTTCCGTCTTTTCTCTAGAAGATGCCATTTGGGAAGAAATTATGGACATCTAGTCGTCTATTTTCCTGTCTAGTCTAGCAGTAGAGGGAGCACTGCACTTCCAACAAATCCAAGACTGATGTGTGCTTTTGTGGAGTGGGAGGCAAGGGTGTGACAGTCAAGGGATACTATTAACAAAGGAAACATGGGTTGAGAAGGAATTTAGCCTAATGGCTTAGATGCTTTGATGCCAAGTTCAGATGCCCAATTCTCACATCAGAGTAGCTGGTTTTGATACTCATCTCTGGAGCCTGACTCCAGTTTCTTACTAAAATACATCTGGGGAGGCAATGGTGACCCCGGCTCCCATAACAAGTTCCATGCTAGTCACATGGGCGACCTGGTTGGAATTGCCAGTTCCCAGTTGCAGTCTGGCACATCTCAAGGCACTTGCGGCATTGGGAAGTGAGTGAATTAGCAGGTGGGAGCTCCTCTCCCCTCTCTCTGTCTCCGTTCATTTCTTATGTTAAGATGGGAAGAGTGGCGAAGGCCCTGCCAACTCGGAAACAAAATGCATTAGTTATAAAGGAAAAGTCTGTTATATTCAGCCACACAAAAACCTTAATTCATGCATGGCAAAGCAAGATAAAGGAAAAACAAATACCGACTAGGAAAGTGTAGTTGGCATTCCTATTATATCAAAATAAAAGAAACCTAACGTACACATTGTTCTTGGAAACGAGGGAGAAATGGCCAAAATTCCAACAGAAAGATGGGCAAAGGACAAGGACAGTTTACAGGAAAAGGGACACAAGTGGCTTTTCTTCCAATGGAAAGAGCGCCACCTTTCTGCTGTGCAGAGAAATGCAAGTAAAAACTGCACATCTCTCATTCGGCTAAAATTCAAGTAGTTGGCAGCACATAGTGGAAAAAGAAGACACTCCTCGAGGGGCGGTAATGAACATGCGAACCCATACAACCTCTATCAAAGGGGAATCTAGCAATAGAGTTCTACACTATATCTGCCATTTGCACTGGCAGTGTCACTTCTGGGAGTTAACGCCACAAGGATAGGGGCATATGTGGTTTCTGTGTTTGTGTTGCTAACACACAATGCCTGAGACTGGATAATCTGGGAAGATCAGAAATTTATTGTGCTCACACCTGGAGTGCCTGGGAAGTCCCAGATCAGGCCATCAGCATTCTTTGTCTGATGAAGGTCTTACCACTGCATTGTCACATGGTGCAAGGCTGAAGGCAGAAGGGCAAGAGAGCAAATTAGCTGAACACCACATGAAGCCTGTTTGACAGGGGCCTCAATCCCTGGTTTCAGTAAGGCCCAGCCCTGACAGTTGTGGGTATTTGGAGAGTGAATTAGTGGATAGTGATTCTTTCACTCTAGCTCTCGCTCTCTCTCTCTTCCTCTCTTTCTTTCTCTCCCTCTCTCTCTCTTTGTCACTTTGCTCGTGTGTGTGTGTGTGCGTGTGTTTCCACATCTCAAGAAAACTGAAAGAAGAATTCATCAAAGGCAACCATTGTTCTACAGTGAATACTGTAAAATAGACAAAATTGATGGCCTGCTCAGTTCTGAAGAGGTGAACTAAATGCTGATACCATTTACAAATGATGGTCCTCTTTCTAGAACACAGAAGGAAACAAACTCAACCAAAGCCTAAGCAACCTAATTTTATTTTTATTTGTTAAGAGTCTTTCCTGATTTACTTTGAAGATTCCTGGGTTCATATTTCATATTCATTGATTCCGTATGGAAAGGTAGAATGACAGCGAGGGAAAGACAGAGTATTTTCCATTCCCTGGTTCTCTTCCCAAATCCTGCAACAGCCAGGGCTGGACCAAGCCAAAGCCAGGAGCCAGCACTTCAATCTTGGGTCTTGGAATTGTGTGGCATTTTGTCATCTGTTGGGGCATAGTCTGTTTGACAGGTGCATCTGCAGGATCTTACAGCAGAAGCACAGAGTAACAAGGACTCCAAAATGGGATATGAGTGCCCCTTGTGGTACTTTAATCACTGGACCAGATGCCCACCATAAAAGTGATGATTTCGTACAGTCATTGTCTGCTAAGTCCTTTGTATGAGTGAAAATTAGGAAAAGCAAGCGAAAGGAGACAAGTAACATCCCCCAAATTGGCTTAACGCACAGCATCACAACGTTCACCCACAACTTAACTTCAACAATGGCCAAGGGCAAAGGCAGACATTTCTCCAAAGACGAAAAGCGCAAGAGCTCTACGAAAAGGACACAGTGTTATTTGTCACTGGCCATCACAAATCTAGTCTACAATGAGATGGATACCCCTTCAAAACCACCTAGAGGCTATTCAAATAACCATGAACCTGCAGTTGCATTCTCAACTAGCTATCTAAAAGGACTGGAAATAAGTATGAAAACTATTTATACAGAAGAGTACACAGGATGCACACTAGTCAAAACACAACCACAGCTCCAGGGTCCATCAGTAGATGAATGAACAAACACAATATGGTATACTCGTATGATGGAATTCAGCATGAAGTAGAATACAAGTAGTGATACGGGCTACCACATAGGCAAACCTTGAAAACATGATGCAAGTTGAGGGACTCCAGATACAGCAGAGAATAGTTTATAATGCTAGCTCTATGAAAAATCCAGAGCATACTCAGAGACCGAGAACTAATGGGTGGTTGCAATTGCTGGGGGAGGGGAGACTGGAAACTGGCTACTACTGGGCCTAGAGCTTGCTTTGGAGGTGATGTGATTCACTATTAGATGGTGGCGGAGGCGGTGGGGGGCACTAAAGCTCAGAATAAACTTAAATACAGCCTTTTGGGAAAACTTCTCTGACTGCACCCACCAGTGAACTAGGGCCTCGCTCTCGGTCCCAACTCCCAAGGCTTCCACCACAACCCACTACAGACCTTGAGGATCAAGGGTTCACAACATGAGCCTTTGGGGAACATGCAACATCAAAACCCTAGCATCCTGCACCAACCCCCCCAACATTCATCTCCGTATCCCAATACAAAATGAGCTCATGTGTAGTTTGTAGAAAGTAATTTGGAACAAAATGTTTTGTATGTGGATGAAGTTGAAGTCTAAAATAAATGTTTATAGGTGCGAATAGTTTATAGATTCCCATTGAAATGAGTCAGTAGATACCTACAGATGATACACAAAAGACAATGATAAGCAACCAAAGTATGTCACTATAGAAGATCAGCCAAACACAATGGGCAACCATGCAAATAAATGGCAAAGAAGACAAAAGGCCATATGAGAGATAAGAAGTCGTTAGGAGGGGCTGGCACTGTAGTGTAGTAGGTTAAGCGCCCGCCTGCATCAATGGTATCCCATATGGGCACCAGTTTGAGTCCCGGCTGCTCCACTTCCTATCCAGCTCTCTGCTAATGGCCTGGGAAAGATATACAGCCTGGAAAGACAGTAAGTGATGAGTCAAATCCTTGGGCTCCTGCCACACATGTTGTTGACCCAAATTGAGTCTGAGACACCTTATTTGACTTAAGTTTGGGGGGACTGAACCAGCAGACGGAAAATCTCTGTGTCTCTGCCTTTCAAACAAATACATAGGAATTCTTGGGAAAAAGAAAGCACAGCGGCTGGAACTGCGGCATCGGGGGTAAAGGCGCCTCCGGCAGTGCCGGCATCCCCTACGGGTGCTGGCCCGAGTCCCGGCTGCTCCTCCCCCGATCCAGCTCTCTACTGGGGCCAGGGAAAGCAGTGCATGATGGCCCAAATGCTTGGGCTCTGGCACCCGGTTGGGAGACCCAGAGCAGGCTCCTGGCTGCTGGAATTGCATCGGCACAGCTCCAATCGTTGCGGCCATCTAGGGGCTGAATCAAGGGATGGAAGAACTCTATCATCTATCATCTATCTATCTATCTATCTATCTATCTATCTATCTCCCTACCTATCTATCTACCTACCTATCTCTGTCTGTCTTCTTCTGTCTCTCTGTAACACTGACTTGAAATTAAATAAATACATCTTCAAAATGAACCAAAATGACTCCTGGCCTCGGTCATGACTTCCGTAATTCCCCAGCCTTATGGGTTGAAGCAGGGAGGACTAGGGCTCTTCCTATTGCTTGGAGGACATGGAAAAGAAAGCAGCTCACCCAAAACTCTAGGGATTACAAACTAAGTCTAATGCCAAGTTCCTCACTTGCCTCCCTAGGGAGGAAAATGATTTGGCCCATGTCATCTGAGATTCTTGAATAAAACACTAAGCAAACCAGACACGGAAGGAGTCTGTTTCATCAGGCACTCATAGTATTGCACTCTTCTAAAGTGGCTGGACTATTTGAATGAGCTCAGACCTGTTTCCAAATGGATGTCATTCTCTGTGGTAACAATGAAGCTTCCTAACCAGTAGTTGATCCCCCAGCCCTAGTGATTTTCTGTGAGGTCTTTTGCTCTGTCGATAAGGTGTCCTGTTTCTGGGGCCCTGCATGCTGAAGATGGGAGATCTGATGCCAGTTTGGGGGGATGGCTTTCAGGTGAGCTCTCTCCCCTTCTCCTGGAGTTCTTGGACGTGGCTGATATCATAGCCAGAGACACTGAACCCGCATTCCGGGAAGATGCGCTTTAAGCTGCGACCTCGAAATCTCCTGAAGGGGCAGTATCCATGACTCAAAGATGGAGTTTATAGCCTGTTGTGTCCCTAACCTTGGCTTTTCATGGGTCCCCATACCTGGCTTGTTTCTTAGGGGTTTTCCCGAAGGAACATGCTAGAATGTTTTGGAAATGATACGAAAAGTAGGTTTGGGACCCAGCTGTATGTCCTCAAGCTTAGGGCCCTGTCTACATTCAAGTCTCTTCAGGGAACCGAGGAGTGGGACTGTGTCTGCATCCTTGTGTACGGTTAAGGGATGATATTGCGGCAGCAGCCTAGAGGGGCCTTGGCATATCTTTGTAAGGGGAAAGTGTCCACATAATGGAACTTTGAAGATGTGACCTCACTTCCTTGGTGATAGAACTTAAACTCTGATAGCAACCGTCCTTAGCGGCTCACTTGATGGGAGACGTTCAGGAGAAGACAATGTTCTCTTGTTGCTGCCAATCATTGCCAGGCTCTGGCCCTAGCAGGGCCCAGGGTGAAGGCTTTTTCTGGCGGTTGAGATGTTGGCTCCGCTCTCACATTGGGTGTCTGTGGCCTCGTACTGCAAGGCAACCACAGGGAACAGAACAGCCCGGGAGGCAGCCACAGGTAACGGGAACAGTCCCGCCCTGACAGGGGATCCCCTGTGACCCTATCTGGGCCTTCTTTGCCCCTCCCTTCACCATGGTGGTGGCAGAAGAAGAGGGGCTCTTGCTGCCCAGCAACACGATTCACGTGTAGGAGCCTACTGTGCCTTCCGTGTTCATACCCTCTTTTGTGGACAGCTGGTTGGGCCAAGTGGGTGTTGGGGGACCTCCTCTTGTCTTCTGGAGTCCTGTCTGCCTGGAGGTGGGTATAGATGCCCCTACTTTCCTGACCTGGGTAACAGGATGCCTCATGGGGGGAATTATTCTCTGTGGGGACAGCCAAGCACGACACTGATGCCTTTGGTCCGGGCTGCCACACACTCTCTTTGCAGAGCTCCACACTGGAGTCCACACACAGAACACAGGAGGAAGCCATCGGCATCGTCGATGGACACGTGAGTCAGGCCAACAACTTGGCTAATGCTGGTGTGGAGTGAGCGAGGGGCCCAGGAGTACCCACGTGTTGGGGCACGAGATGACCACGGTGTGCCTAGAACCACTTTCCGAAGGGAGGAATGCCCCTGGCTTTTGGCCTTGCCTTCTCCCACTCAGTCACTGACCCCCATCCCACTCTCCAATAAGTCTCCTCCCCTTGGCAACTGGGTGTCGGGAAACACCCTGTTCACACAAGCATCGTGTGTGGCCATGGTGCTGAATGTTTTCCCACCTAGTCCAAGAATCCTGTGCAGTCCTTAGTCAGCTCCACTGCCTTCCAGGTCTTCTCCAAGGTTTAGGACTCAATGATCCTACCAGGAAGGTTTTCCCACAAAAAAGGGCAGAGGGTTCACCCAAAAGGGTGAAGATATCACACAGGACTGAAGCCTGGCCCCCGCCTGTTCTATTCCATGTGATGACATTGCCCCTGTGGCCACACTTGCATGGCTGCTGGGAAGTGTTGGGATTCAGCTGCATTGCCACGGCAGCGGTGCTGTAGGACACAGCCTCAGTGTCTGCTCACGGAGCGCAGTCTGCTAGGCTGCTCAAAGCACAGGAGCCCAGCTTGGGCAGCTCTCCCAACAGGAGTCGCTTGTTCCCATTTCTGGCGGCTGCCTGTCAGGGTATGGCCGAGGTGATTTCTCAGGAGGGCTCATTGCCATCTCCATCCCCAGCTTCATATGCTCCCCTGGGTTTCTCTGTGCCCCTGTCACCTCTGCAAATGAGCACAGCAAGGTGATGGGATGTGGCCCACCCCATTTCTTGGGGTCAGCTCAATCACCTCCTTGCGGACTACTGGCCCAATGGCAGCAGTAACACTCAAGTGCTCGGGGATCAGAACAACCCCACGTGTGTGTTGGTGATGGGGGCCACAATTCGGCTCTTAACAGGCAGTGATGCCCTGCTGAGTACAAACTCCAAGGACCAGGCTGGCTGGGGACAGGGTCTGCACGTGTGTCGGTGTAATGGCTGAAGTCACAGCACTTTGCAGAATGCCTGTGGCCATTACGCCACAGGCAGACACCTCTGAATACGGCTTCTTTTCAGGATCTGGCCTCCCCTGGGGCTTCCTATCCTACTCTGCCCACTTGTTTCCATCCTGCAGTCTGGTGGCAAAGCAAATCACACGGTGGCCCTCATTTCTAGCTCCCCCAGGGGCACGGAATCATCTTTCACTGCTGGCCCCCTGGGAGGACTTTCTCATCCCTCAGTCCCTGTTCAGGCTCTTGGCCCCAACTGGGGTTTTCTCCCAACCCGGGGGTCTGCTTGCCTGTGCTCCCTGGAGCTGCCACTGACTCACGTCCTTTCTGGTCCTCCCTAGTATGGAAATGGGTCCATGCTGTACTTGGCAGAGCTCTGTGCCATGCGGACCCTACAGCCAGAGACTAAAGAGATGCTGGTGGATGCCCTGGTCCCGGGCCCCCCGGGAGAAAGGATCTGCTACTTCAACACCTTCCTGTGTATATACAGCGACTTCTCCACCAGTCCCTATTACTTAGACCAGATATTTGACAGGTGGGTACCTGCCTTTCAGCACTGCGGTGATGCAGAGATGAATCTGACCTGTTGTAGATGACCTAAGTGACTTAAGACATGGCGGGCATGGAACGGGTGCCTTTCTCTGTGGACAGGGCTGCTGGCACACTGCGTCACACCTCTTGATTTTCTTTCTCTGCACCCTCACGAACCAACTTCTCTACTCAGGTGGGAACCGGCCATGGGACCCTATGTTTGGAAACCTCCCAGATGGCGATCCTGCTTTCCCCTTTTGCAAGAATTGGAAATGTTTTCTTTAATAGGCAGAGTTCGACTGAGAGAAAGAGAGAATGAGTTCTTCTATGTGCTGGGTCACTCCCCAAATGGCTGCAACAGGCAGTGCTCTGGCAAGCCAGACTGAGGAGCCGGAAGCTATATCTGGGCCCCCTCTCAGGAGTCACAGGGGTCCAACTACTTAGGCCATCATGTGGCGCTTCCCCGGGCTCATTAGCAGGGAGCTGGATACCAAGGACAACAGCCAAGACTTGAAGTGGCCAACCCTGATATGGCTTGCCAGCATCACATGTGGGCAGGGGGATTGGAAGCTGCTATACCTTGGTACCAGCCATGTTTCCTGCTTGTTCCAGCTGCTCCTGTCCTTGATATATGCACAGAACAGGTGCCCTCAGGGTTGGTAGCAGTTGCCCAGACCCCTCATCGACCTGGCAGGTCTGCAAGGAATCATTCACTCTACACATATATGTTGAGCCCTCACTTTGCGCAGTTTTCCAGACACTTGCTACAAATCCAGTGAGCAAAGCATTCAAGGGCCTCGCATTTGTGGGGAATCAGACCCTCAGAGCCCAGATCCTATATAAGTCCTGTCCTGCAATGGCAGAGCTGAGGCTTGCAGACCTCCTCTGGGAGTAGCTGCAACGTCCCCTACTCTGATCAGAAGGAGAACCCCACATCCCACTAAGATGCGGGTAGATTGGGGTGCAGATGTGGCCTTCTGTCACTCTAGAGAGTGGCAGGAAAATGAGGGCTGAGGCAAGGCAGAGGCAGACTGCAGGTGCAACTCCAACTTCTGGCCCCACCACATGCAAAGGAAGTGCTGAAGAGCAGTGCTAGGGACAGGAGCGGACACGTTGTGTCGAGGAGCGGGCACGCTGGGGCTCACAGACAACACCCAGATAGCCATGTCCAGGGCAGTTGCTTCCAGCTTTGCCTACCCTCCCTGACCTCCAGACCCAACCCACCATCCCAGGAGCAACCTACTCCCAAGTCTGCCCAGAGCCAGAGCCTAGGGGCCTCCACCTTACAACACCATGGGAATGAATAGGAAGGCACTGAAAGGAAAAGGAGAAGCCATCGAAAGGAAAGCTACTGCCGGCAATGCCAGAATCCCACATGGGTGCTGGTTGGTGTCCCTGTTGTTGCAGTCCAGATCCAGCACCCTGCTCGGGGTCTGGGAAAACCAGGGGAACATGGTCCAGGCATTTGGACCCCTGCCACCCATGTGGGAGACCTGGATGGAGCTCCGCACTCCCCGCGTGAGCCTGGCCCAGTGCTGTCCACTGTGCCCATCTGGGGAGTCAAGCAGTGGATGCAAGATCTCTGCCCCGGTGTGTGTCTCTCCCTCCCTCTCTGTAACTCTTGGGATTCACAGGAAAGAAATCGCTTTGGGAAACAGCAAAGCATGGCATTGTCTTTAAGAAGCTAGAGTTCACAGGCAGGCTCCGTGCCCCACCCCACACAGGGAGTCCTGGAAGGGCAGCAAGCAGGGAAAGGTCAAGGCTGACTCTGCTGCCCGCTCTCCTTCCCCAGGAACATGGCTTCCTGTTTGGAAAGCTGCAAAGCCAAGTACAAGGCAGAACTCTGCGATCGCATGGATCTCCCGCTTCTGAAGATGAGGGTCGGCTACAAGCAGGTCCACTTGCCCAGAGGAGACCTACAGACCCGTGTGTACTTTCTGCGTGTCAGGATGGCCTACCCAAATGCCACACAGGCAGAGGCAGTTGGTGAGATGCACTGCCCTGGGCAAGATTCCCTCAGTGGGCTTTGGGGCTGGAGTCCCTTTCGAGGCAATGGGATCGCTCCTGGGTTGGGAGAGGCCATTGCAAAGGGCTTCATGTTGCTGACCCTTTCTCTTCTCCCAGCTCCTGCTCTACTTGCCGGGCTGCAGTCATGCCAAACACTGGCTTTAGAGCCAGATCCCATCCATTCCCAGGCCTCCGTTTCCCTGCCTGCCATCAGACATGGTTGGGACAGCAGGTCCCTGAGCCTCTGACGCCATGTCCCCTTCTGCAGAGCTAACAGCCTGTCCCAGGGACACCTCCTTTCCCTTGCTCATATCGAGAGGGGAGGGCCAGGGGCTAGTCACAGGCCAGGGGCTGTTCTGATGGACTCTGCCTTCCAGGGAAAACACAACATGCTGAAAATGACAAAGGTGAGCAGCTCTGCCCTATCTTCCAGGCACAGAGGGGATGGAGGGGTCAGAGATGCCCTGGGCGGGAACCCCAGGCTCCAGCCCATCCGTGTCTGTCTGCTCTCTCCGCTGGGATGGATACACACAGAAGGAGGAGAGCATCCCTAGGGAGCTTGTGGCTAAGGGACTACAATCCAGGAGAACTTCCTGGGCGAGGGGCTGTGTGTATGCTACTCAGAGGACAGCTTGGAGCCTGGAAGGGACGGTCAGAGAAGGCTTCTTTAGAAAAAAGACCCAGAGGCCAGCCCCCTGCCCCTCCCACAGTGTGCCCCTCCAGCAGTCCCAGTGCAGGCCTGTCAGCATCCTCTCTGCCCCCCTTGCCACAGGAGATAAAAGTTCTCCAGGAAATGCAGTGGCTCCAGGTGGCAGCCAGCCAATATACTTTTCTGCGTGACGCAGAGTTTGCACTGTGGTTCCAATCCATGGAGAGGCTCGGTGACACTAAGAGGTGAGGGCTGGGCAGGGATTGCGGGACATCCAGGGTGGCAGATGGGGAAGGTTCTCCTGTCGCGCACTGCAGAGAGGGCTATCCATGGCTCCTTGGTCAGCAGAGGGCCTTACACATGGGGACTGCGGGGCTCCAGGACTGCAGCTGCAGGGCGGGCCCTGGAGGGAGCCTGAGATGAGCAAGAGTGGACTCATGGCCACTTCTGTGTCCTGCAGCTACAACCTGTCCTGCCTACTCCAGCCCCTGTGCTAGAATGTCAGCCTCATCCTCAAGGCCAAGAACATCAGGCCTTGGAGAACATCAGCATGACTGAGTCCCCCGTGCAGGCAGGGAGTCAGTGCTGCAGAGTTGATCTGTGGGCTCTGGGACTGCACCGTGACACTCGCTCCGTTCCCCGCCGACCAAGCAACAACCCAGTGCCTGGGAGACTGGCCTCCCTCTCTCAAATGGGTGGTCACATTGTCACCAATTTCACGTATTCCTCCTAGATTTCCCTATGTTTATAGTTACTCATGATTAGTACCAATTTGTTAGGCCTTTCATTAAAGTACGTATACCTGTTAGACTGTGAGTGTCGTTCTTCTTCTTTCTCCCTTCCCTGCCCTGCTACTTAGACACCATTCTCTAGACCCACAGACAAAGACATTCATGCAGATTCGAGAGGGCTGTGTCTCCCCATGCAGGGTGCCACAACCATGAGTGCCCTTTCAGTTCTGAAGCTTCTACATGGAGCCCCATGCTGTCTCGTGGAGGGAGTCCCTAAGGTTCTTTTCAGAAGTGCAATTCATACATAAATCGGTATCTGGTGAGAACAAGGGTCTCACTGATTCCACACTCTCTAATGAGTTTTGGGATTTTGCTGCTCGAAGCCCTATTGACTCCGATGTGGTCCCCTCTATACAGTGTTTCCCAAATGATGTTTGTCACCAGGGTTCAGCAAAGTGGCCCAAGCACACAACTCAGCCCTAGTCACCAGAGAAAATCCCCTGTGCGATTAGTGGGAAGTGCACATAATAAGAGTGCACAATCTTGGGAAATCAACACTGACAGAAAATGTCATCGGTGTAACATAGGACATATATATATACACATATATGTCACATATATGTGTAACATGTATGTCATAGGTGTGACATTTAGCATATATACACACAGATTTGTATGCATTCAGGTGTGCTGTTATCCGTGAATTTATACTTATGGATGGATGGTTTTGCTATGAAAAGTAACGAGATTCCTTCTGCGTTTTGCTAGAGTAGGGAGAAAGTTCAAAGCACAGAAAATTGTTGTCATGTGCAAGTGAACTTGTGCAAGATTATCTAGAACACAGTCAGAGACATAGAACGAATTGGCAGGTGCAATTGCTTGAAGAGGAGAGGTTACTAGTAACTGACCACAAATGGGTATGGAGCTTGCTTTGGTGGTGATGTGATTCACTATAAGATAGGGGAGGAGACTGTAGCTCCTAAGAAACATACATACAGCCCTTGGGGAAACTCCTTTCAGAGAACACCTCAGCAGTGACCCAGGGCCTCTCTGGGTCCCAACTCCTAAAGCTTAAGCCACATCCCAGTAGAGACTATGGGCATCAAGTCTTGACAATGGGAGCCTCTGGGGAACATTCACCATCACAACTATAGCATCCTGCTCTGGGTCCCTCAGAGATACATCCCCATATCACAATACAAAGTGCATTCATTCCATGACCCAGAACCTCGAGTTCTTGCTGTCTGAGCATTGTCACGATGCCAAGTCCAAAGTCTCACTGAAGGCAAATCCCTTAGCTAATAAACTCTCAATGACTTTTTTTTTGGACGTTACATTCTTCCAAGGTCTGGTAATGGAATAGGCCCTGGGTGCACATTGCTATCCCCACAAGAACAGACAATGGAGTCCAAAGGAGGAACTGTCTCAAGGCAAGTCTGAAACCTGCAGAGCAAACCATAAATCCTTGGGTTTCATGATTGGCATTTGGGATACATGTGGACTTAGGATGGGCAGCCCTGCTGCTATAGCTTTGCCGGTCCAATTATTTGTGTGTTTGAAAGGCAGAGTGACAGGAAGACAGGCAAGGAGAATGAGGAAGAGAGGAAAGTTCATCCAGTTAACCGCAGTAACACTGCTTCAGCTGATACCCCACAGTATCCACTGTGAACCAGAGCCTTTCCTGCACCCCTCCCCAGAACAGCATGTGGTTCTGAACACACAGCAGGCCATCAGTAACTTAAAAGCACTCAGAAATCTTGTGTTGCACAGGATGTGTTTGCAAAGTGGAACTCTATGCATGTCTGGCAGAAAGAGATACTTTTGTGACTGCAGTCGAAGAGCATCCACCAAAGCTGGACAGGACTAGCTCTTGGATCCTTCCCAGAGATTTAGACTATCAATATAAGAGAGGATACACACTTCAGTAAGAACACCAGGTTTCTCAGAAGAAACTTTACAGGCCTGACGCATGTAGAAGCTTATCTTCACCTACCTGAAAGAATACACTTCCAACCAACGAAAAGTACATCTTAGACATGGGCAGGTTAAGGGAGTTCAGCATGAGCCTGGCCTGACAGGAATGCTACATTGCCCTCTAGTGGAAGCAAATGGACACCACATCGCAACCGAAAACAACCAACTAGAGGCCAAGCTCTCCTGTGCAAGATGAAATGTACAGACAAATACAGGGTCATAACTACTGCAACGCGACATAAATCATTTTACATCTTGTCAGGAAAGTTCAGGTAAAATCACAGAACTTACAGCAACGATAAGTAGTCCATCTGTGTCTACAAAATAATTTCTGACTAATCTTTGCAGGTGGTTGAAGTTAATGTCTACAATAAAGTTTTACAGGTGTGAATCATTTAGATACTCCCACTGTAAGGAGATGGTAAATACCTATAGATGATACACAAAAGAAAATGATAAGGAACGAAAGTATGTCATGACAGAAATACCAGCCCAGCACACTGGGCAACAATGCAAATGGAAAAGAAGACAAACAGCCGGAAGACAGATGAGAAGTAGTTAACAGGGACTGGCACTGTAGTGTGGAAGGTTAAGTATCCACCTGCAGCAAAGGCACCCCACATGGTGAGTCCCGGCTGCTCTGCTTCCTACCCAGCTCCCTGCTGATGACCTGGGAGAGACGTACAGCCTGGGAGACAGGAAGTGCTATTTCAAACACCTGGGTCCCTGCCCCGCAGGTTGGAGACACACGCTGAGTTGCAGACACCGTACTTGACTGAAGTATTTGGGGACCGAACCAGCAGTTGGAACATCTCTGTGTCTCTGCCTTCCAAACCAATGAGTCAGAATTCTTTAAAACATGAAAACACAGGGGCTGGCACTGTGGCATAGCAGGTGAAGGTGATGCCTACAGGGCCGACATCCCATGGTGCTGCCTGTCTGAGGCCTAGCTGTTCCTCTTCTGACCCAGCACTCTGCTATGGCCTGGGAAAGCAGTAGTGCCTGGCACAAATATTTTGGCCCCTGCACACTTGTAGGAGACAAGGAATCATCAACTGGCTCCTGGCTTTGGGTCAGCTCACTCCCGGCCATCGCAGCCATTTGAGGAGGGAACCTGCAGGTCGGAGGTCGCTCTCTCATTCCCTCAGTCTCCCTGCAACTCTGCCTTTGATCAATATATCTTGAAAAAATTAAAATACAAGTCATATACTAAAGCAGTAACTTGAACCAAGAAAACAAAAGATCGGTCTAGTGATCATTGTAAAACACTACTACAGAAACCACAGGTGCTATAAATATATGCCATGATCATGGGAAAGATATCTCATGTTCCTCTTGGACAAATTAACCGATGTTTGACAATGTATGCTGAAGCTGCAAAAATGTACAGTTTAGACTGAGGATGGATTTGCCTTCTGGGAACCTGGGATTTTAGGACAGGGTAGGAAGAGAGAACACCAGGTAGGAGCCCCAGGAAACATCCTGGTCATTGACTAGCTAGAGTTCTCCAAGAAGAGCACAATTTCCATAGCTTGTCCACGTGAGGTGAATCTACTGGGAGAGGATGCATGGGGAATTGATGACACAGCTTCTTTTCCTTTCACTGTAGCCCTGAGATGCCTCCACACCAACTCTCCAGTGTCCTACAGATTAGCAAACCTGGGGCTGTTCCTGGGGACACCTCAAACCCCGCAGATCAAAAAACAAACAACGCTAAGCAGAAAAACATACCAAAGCACGTCCCAATGAACTGCTGAAAACCACTAACAACACCAAAACCTTCAAAGATCAAAAATGAGAAGCTAGGGGAGCAGCAAGATGGCGGAATAGGAAGGGGGCACACTGATAGTCTGGGAAGAGACAGTTTAATAAAAGTGGAGATACTGCAGATTTAGGGAAGAGTAGGGGAAGAAACAGCAGAGGAAACTCTTCTGGAACTAGTGATTCACAGTGGACCTGCGTGGAGAGCATGGGAGCCCAAGTTCAGGACACCAGCGGCAGACTCAACACACCAGCGCTGGAATGCAAGGTGAGCCGAACCCCAATAGCCTGAGACACCAGCGGGCAAGCGGAAAGAGGAGACTAGAGGGAACGAGGCTTGAAACTCCGTGGGGAAACGTTCACCAGGCTAACTAGAAGAGAGAGAGGGGGAAAAAAAAGGGACCGATACGGACATGAGTTTCTCTCTCTCCGCTCACCCCTCAAAGGTGAGCAAGACAAGGAGCAGGCACCATTTTGGACATACGTCATAAGCAGGGCAACCTCAGGTCTGCACCGGCCCTGAGCCTAGCAGAAAAACCTGACTCTGGGGCGGGGTGAAATAACAAAAGATTAGGATCTAACTTGGCAACCCAGTGGGAGACTGCAGGAGAATTGGAGCCCACACCGAGGGCAGCAGAGATTCCCTGTGTGGTCCTTGGGAAAGAGCTTCCGATCTCTGGCTCCTGTGGGTATATCATTTGCCTGCTAACTACCTCCAATTACATTCAGCTGTGCGTTTAGCTGTGTGGAATTACTTCCCTTTTGAATCAAAAAAAAAACCAATAAAAGAAAGAGAGATTTACCACGCCTAACCTGGGAATGTCACCTTTGACACACCCTCAACCCTGAGGAACCAAACAGAGCTCTCAGGCCAGACTCATCTCAAGCCTCTAAGACTCCACCGAAAGCAGACAGTACACTCAATTTAGAGCCATAGTATAACAAGAAAAAACACCACAGTGAAGAAACCAAATATCTCCAACATGCCAAACAACAAACGCAAAAACCGAGGGAACAAGAACAAGGAAGACACTATCACGCCCCCAAATGAAAAAGACACCCCAATTCAAGATCATGAAGATGATGAGATCGAAGAAATGCAAGAAGTGGATCTAAAAAAATTGATAAGAACATTAAGAGGTTCTCAAAAACAGATTCTTGAACTACAGAAGTCCTTAATGGACAAGATAGAAAATCTCTCTTGTGAAAATGAAATATTAAGGCGGAATAAAAATGAAATGAATCAACTAGTAGAACAAGAAACTGTGATAGTGATGATAAATCATAATAAAATGAAGAATTCAATAGATCACATGACAAGCACATTAGAGAGCCTCAAAAACAGAGTGGGTGAAGCAGAAGAGAGAATATCAGACTTAGAAGACCGAGAACAGGAAAGGAAACAGGAAAACCAAAGAAAAGAAGAGGAAATTAGAAATCTAAAAAATACTGTCGGGAATCCACAGGATACTAGTAAAAAACCTAACATTCGGGTTCTGGGAGTTCCTGAAGGCATGGAGAGGGAGAAAGGATTAGCAGGCATTTGCAGTGAGATACTAGCAGAAAATTTCCCAGGTTTGGAGAAGGACAGAGGCATCCTAGTACAGGAAGCTTATAGAACCCCTAGTAAACATGACCAAAAGAGATCCTCACCACGACATGTTGTAATCAAACTCACCACAGTGAAACATAAAGAAAAGATTCTAAAATGTGCAAGAGAGAAACGTCAGATTACTCTCAGAGGATCTCCAATTAGACTCACAGCAGACTTCTCATCAGAAACCCTACAAGCTAGAAGGGAATGGCGAGACATAGCCCAGGTACTAAGAGAGAACAACTGCCAGCCCAGAATATTATATCCTGCAAAGCTCTCATTTGTGAATGAAGGTGAAATGAAGACTTTTCATAGCAAACAGAAATGGAAAGAATTTGTCGCCACTCGTCCAGCCCTGCAAAAGATGCTTAAAGATGTGTTACACACAGAAACACAGAAACATGGTCACCAATATGAAAGCAGGTAAAGCAAGGAAACCTCACAGCACAAGATCACAGGAAGCTCAATTTGTCTTTGACATAGAATTAAAATCTGATTCTCTGTTAAAGCAATGTGCTAAAGTAATCTATTATGTTCTCTTGATGTCTGTTAAATTCTAATTGTTCAAAAACAGCTGAATTTTTATTAAGAGCTATGGGTTATTGAAATATGTGCTTATTTTCAAAGATTTGAATAATCACCTTGTAACAATGATCAAATTGGGTCTATGCTATGTCATGATTTTAAGGAATCTTATTTCAACCAGATATTTTGGATTTTGAGCCTTCTTGGCATTCTTGACAGGCACTCAAAAAATCAAAGTTCCAAACAATCTGGACTCTAAAATTTCCAGTAAAACTTGGACTTTGGTTTTTCCAGTTTGGGCCCAACTGAAAAAATCGAAGGACCTATGTCTCTCATCTTATAGAGACACCAACTAATCAGGCTATTTGGATTATATTAGAAGTACTGTCAATTGGTGACGTGGTACTAAATTTTAAGTTTCTATAATGGAAAATGCTATTAATACAAATGTTGGAGAATTAAAAAGTCTAATGATCTTGTGTTACTAGACATGATAGTTATTTTAATGAGAAAGCCCCAGAGGCCTAAAGGGTTAAATACTTGTAAAATCCTACAGGTGCTTTCAAAAATACTGTGAAGTAAGCAAGTGCCTCTTGTTGGTTGATGAGGTTATAGTTTTAAACATGGCAACTTAAAGTCTTTTGTCATCCACAGTTATATATGATTTGCTGCTCATAAAACTAAAACATTGTTGGTTCTGTGTTTAGATGTCCTCCTATAGGTTCCTATGGACTTTTTCCAGCCACTTCTATTGTAATCGGTACTTTGGGATGGCTCTGTAAACAGATGAAGCCAATGATGTATTAAGAGTATCAACTGAGAGAAAGTATGGTTAACTGAGGTTACTAACAACAAAAAGCAATTCAAATCAATTGGCAATCTACAAAAAAGAGTTAAAGATTTTAAAAGCTATTATTAAAATTGCTATTTTGGTCTATTATGTTATGTTATCTGTGTGTACATATTGTATGTCCACATAGGAAAATTGTATTGAGTTTTATTTTAATTGGCTTATAGATAAGATTGTCCATAAATTTAAGCTGCTAAATTTAATCAAAGATCCATTTTACTTCGTGTGACCAGAATCTCTGCATCATATGTTTTATACTTGTTGGTACAAAGAAACTAAAATCATTTTATATGGTTGTGCTTAAGTCTACTGGTTAAACAAACTACACCATGTTAGATATTTAAGAGGTGTTTCCAAATACATGATTCTTAAAATGTCTAGAAGGCATTGGACCTTCTGGTAAATGCTTTCTTAAGTTGGTGTCTAATGGTTGAAACGGTTTGCTATGTATTCATGTAATATTGCTATTGTCAGCAAGCGATCTAGGACTTGCTCCCTCATTTCTCTATTCTAAGCCCTACTTGTTCTTTCATTTCTCTATTCTCCTCAAGGTAGGAAACTAATTCTATTATAAAGGAATCTGTAGGATGCACAATTTAATCTTTAGACCTAATGAAAGAGATGACTAACATTTTTCTGTAATAGCATAGCCAAAATAATAGCTTAAATAATAATCTCATAGCTAGATTTACTTCGCCATCAGCGAAGTAAACAGTAAGTAGAAAAACCTCCCTTTCAGACCAAAGGGAAAGAAAGTTTTTAAGTGAGAATATAATTTTCCTCATGGGCATTGTCTACATTAGAAAAGCCACTACAGAAAATGCCTGTGACTAGAGACTTGCAGTTCAGGCCACCGAAGATTAGAGA
Source organism: Lepus europaeus (assembly GCF_033115175.1). NCBI lineage: Eukaryota > Metazoa > Chordata > Mammalia > Lagomorpha > Leporidae > Lepus > Lepus europaeus. Next base: position 98,759,952 of record NC_084830.1, read on the forward strand.
TGGGACTTGGGCACTCCCTTGATTTGCATCCTCTGGTCTGCTTTAACACAAACCAGGAGGAAAAGAAAGCTAGGCATCATTAGCAATGGGTGGCAGGCCTATTAATGGCTGATCTGTACAGTGATCTGCCCTCAAGGAGACCCAACAGGCCAGTCCACTGCAGTGGCTTTCAATGTGGTAAGCCTGGGCTTCAGCAAAAGTCAACTTGTGAAGAGCCCTGGCAGCTCTGCCAAGAGTTGGATCACTGGAAATGGACCTGCCCTGGAGTCGAAGGATGCCCAGGTCAGAGCCTCAGATCTTATTGGCTCTAAGCTGAAAAGCCCTTCACTCAGCCCAACTTCCAAAGTGACCACTGCAGCTGAGGGGATGGCCAAGTAGGGTCAGCAACATTGCAGGCAGAACTGTAAATTTCTTGTTAGAGATGCCCCCTGCCTTTACCTGGCCAGCTCTCCTCCCAGCCCAGCCAAGTCATGAAAGTCAACAGAGTGCCTTCCCCTAGGAGGTTCACACCTCCCTTAGGATGTACCCCATGTGAAGAGATAGATAGGTCTGGGCCTCTTAACTTACAAGGCCTAAAGCCCACCAGATTATTATCAAGCCCCTTCTATCAGGTTCTATTTGCCTCTCAATCAGAAAACTTAATTGTAGCTTAGACAGCACCTTTCTTAGCTCCTCTAAGAATGACTCTGTCCTTTGTTCTAGACCCTGTCTAGCGCACTTGGGCCTCATTCCTTTGTAATCATAACCTCTACTCTACCTCCAATGGCTCTACTCCCAACCTGTGGGTACTGATGGTCCTCTTCCCCACTTAATGCTGTATAATTGTTCAGACCTGGTTAATGCCACTCTTAGGATCATTGGTTATTATCCTCACCCTATCTTTTATGACCTTGTCTAAATATGATCAGAGTCGGTGAACTTGGAAGGCTTCCATAGCCTTGGCAACTCACGACGAGAGCCTAGGGTGGTTACTGGCGCCATAAACTAGAGTGTCAATTTGTTGGGTCAACAACAGGAGTCACTGTGCACTTGCTCCTCATGTGGGATCTCTGTCCTTAATGTGCTGTACATTGTGATTTAATGCTATAACTAGTACTCAAACAGTATGTTTCACTTTGTGTTTCTAGGTGGGTGCAAACGGTTGAAATCTTTATATACTCAATTGGTCTTCTGTATATAAAGAGAATTGAAAATGAATCTTGATGTGAATGGAAGGGGAGAGGGAGCGGGAGAGGGGAGGGTTGTGGGTGGGAGGGAAGTTATGAGTGGGGGAAGCCATTGTAATCCATAAGCTGTACATTGGAAATTTATATTCATTAAATAAAAGTTTAAAAAAATGAGAAGCTTCAGCCTGACTCACAAAATCCTGGAGCTGAAAGACAATGCATCAATGCCTTCAGAACTTGGGAAAAACCATTTCCAACCTAAAAGCACATACATGTTTTCAATCACACATTAAAGGACAGTAAGATCAAAGCATATTTAGAGATGCCAAGCATCAAAAACTCTTCTGTATGTCATTGCTCAGAACCTACCAGAAGATGTGCTCAAGAAAACCAAGCGTGGAGGGGCTGGCGCCATGGCTCACTTGGTTCTTCCTCTGCCTGCAGTGCCGGCTCCCCATATGGATGCTGGGTTCTAGTCCTGGTTGCTCCTCTTCCAGTCCAGCTCTCTGCTGTGGCCCAGGAGGGCAGTGAACAAAGGCCCAAGTGCTGGGATCCTGCACCCACAGGGGAGACCAGGAGGAAGCACCTGGCTCCTAGCTTCAGATCAGCACAGAGCAGGCCATGCGGGCCATTTGGGGAGTGAGCCAACAGAAGGAAGACCTTTCTCTCTGTCTCTGTCTCTCTTACTGTCTATAACTCCACCTGTCAACTAAATAAATATAAATAAATATATAAATAAATAATTTTTTTAAAAAATCAAGCGTGGAAACAAAAAACTATGAGGAAAACATGAAATGCAGGATGAAGGAGCACCATCAGGAAAGAAGTGACCAAATTCCTGGAATGATGGGGAACAGAAACCCCAGGCTGACAACATCCACAAAGAGAAAAAGATCTTGAATCCACGTTGGAGCAACTAGGAGGTGGTAGGGAAACGTTCACCATGAAAGTAAAACTGAGAGAAAGTCTGCTACATATGGAAATGTTTATGAGACTGTAAGACAGTAAAGAAAGATTAGGATTCTACGAATGTTCAGCAAAATGAGCTAAGCAAAGGGTCAATATGGGGAGCAGGTGTTTCACGCATTGGTAAAGATGCCACTTGGAGAGGCATACACCCCATGGCAGAGTGCATGGGTTTGAGTCCTGGCTCCGATTCAGAGTCCACCTTCTTGCTCATGTGCACCCAGAGAGGTGGTCAGAGGAGCCTCAAGTACCTGGATCCCTGGCACACAAGTGCAAGACCCAAATGCAGTTCCAGGCTCCTGGCTTCAGCCTGACCCAGCCCTTGGCTGCTGGGAGCATTCGGGGAAGGAACCCAGCAGATGGACAATCTCTGGGTCCCACTGCCTTTCCAACAAATACATTTAAAAAAAACCCAAGTAACACAAATAGTTGTTCAAGCTAATCATGATAATTAGCACTGGTCTTGATGATCAAGATTCCCTACTTATTTACAATGATGTAAATGCTGCATACTAAACTAACCACACCCTGACATATCTGTACTAGGGCACTGGAGGGACAGCCAAAGTTCATTGCCTAGTTGGCAGTGGAGAGTTAGGGGGAGGAGAGCTCCATATTTCCCCATGTTGAGAAGCACAACACCAGCATGTGATTTAAGGACCAAGGTGTGGAGCTCAGAAGAAAGCTCTAAGAGTGAAAAGGATGATCCCTGAGAAGGAACGGTGGGAGAAACACCAAAAGGCCTTGATTAACCTATGTTATAGAAGAATAGGAGTTTCTGAAATGAGCCATTCTTACCTTAGCAAACTCAGAGAGCCTGTCATCACTCGTCAAAGACTGCCGACTTGCGAGGAAGCACAGTCTGAGGTACCCACGACACCCTCGCTATCTTCAAATTCGTTACATTCACCAGCACCTTCCCTGTCCCTGTCGAGCTCCCAGTCAAGGAAATGCAATTCACCTAAAAGAGCACAAGTTGCAACTTGCTTCATTTCAAATCATTAAATGGTTTACATCTATTTTTATTCTCAGCAGTTGTTATATCCCTGTTACTGAATAAAGGTTACAACTGCATTCAGATGGTGAAAAAGGTATCCCTAGCCTCATTTCTAGTCACTTGGTTGCTCGCATCTCTTAACCCCACCCAATCAAAGAGAACTACATTTCTTAGCTCTTGCCGAGACTCCATTGCCTGTTCAAGTAAACAGGTAACCGTGCATGTTGCATTTTGCCTCCTTACCTACAAACCATGATCTTTTTCACTTCACATCATTAAGGTGACTTTCCTTATCACGAAACAGGGAATACCCTCAGTCCCAAATGTCCTTGTAAAATGAGGATATTTTCAGCTCAGAAGACCCAGCAGATATCAAAGGAAACAACTCAGCCAAGTGCAAAAGAAAAAAAATATTGGCCATCTTCTAGAGAGGCTGTCTGTACAAAGCTAACTTGATGGCTTAAGTCGCTAATATGAACGGTGAGGATTAAAAGTTACCAGCTTACTTTGAGTGCATTAAGATGTTTCAATAGTCTCGTTAAGCTATCTCTTAAGATTTGTAAAAGTACATGATTTCTACAATTCTTGTCTGTGTCTATCAACTGAGGTGTGTCCTTCAGGGGATGCCTCATCTCAGAAGACCTCTTTGGTTGTGTCCACGGGGACCGGTGGTGTCACTGTAATCTACTGGGTAGAGGTTGGAGAAGCTGCAAAACTTTCTGCAACACACAGCAATGTCCTCCTCCTCACGACAGAGGCATCTGGACCCAAGCGATAACAGTGCCAAGACTGAGAAACCCTATTTCCAACTGTCTAAAACATGAGGCAACACAAAATACTAACAGCACACACAACTGGCAAAAGTTACACTAACATCACACACTCATTGTTATAGTGTTGTCCCAATAACCACAAGTTAGCCAAGCATCCCATGGTGCTGCCTGTCCGAGGCCCGGCTGCTCCTCTTCTGATCCAGCACTCTGCTATGGCCTGGGAAAGCAGTAGTGTCTGGCACAACCTCAGATTCTTTGAGTTAAGGCCAAGTTACAAGAAAAACAAAAAAAAGAAGAACTGGCTGAGATAGATTATCAATCGATAGTAGAAATGAAAGATCTCCATGAGTGAGATCCCAGGGGAAAGAAGGGGCCATCAAAGAAGGAGGTACCTTCTTTCTCTGAATGGTGGAGAGAAATTCCATTTTAATGATGGCCTTATCTTAATAATGTCAGAGCTTGTGAACTCAAGAGGCATCCATGCCCTTGGCAGCTCATGACAAGAGCCTCGGTTGATCACTGACAGAACAAGTAACAGTGTCACTTGTTAAATCAACAACAGAATCACTGTGCACTTGCTCCTGCTGTAGGAGCTCTGCCCTTAAGGTGTTGTACTATTGGAATTAACGGCAACACTAACCTTCAAACATTACTTTATCCTTTGTATGTCGGTGTGGGTGCAAGCTGTGAAAATCGTTACTGACGATAGGGTTGATCTCTATATAAAGATAATTAAAAATGCATCTTAATGAAGAATGGGATGCGAGAGGGTGTAGGGGGAGGGCAGGTAGGTGGGAAGAACAGCTACAATCTGAAAGCTGTACTTTTGCAATTTATCTTTATTAAATAAAAGCTTTCTATAAAAATAGATAATAGATATTAATACCTAGAGCACTGATAGAGTAATATTAACAATAATATTAATAATGATAATAGAAAGATTCAAAAAAGAATGAATGCTCCAACATGGGGAGTATTCCATATAGCAGACTCCCAGAATGACAATCGCTTCAAATAACACCCTGGCTCAGAATCAACCCTGAAGACATTCTGATGTGGCTAAAACACCTATGAGAGCACGTCAGGCAAGGGAAGACAAAACACTGTGGCAAAAAGGGTTCCACAGGAAGGACTTCTGTGGGTAGACCCCAAGACAAAGACGTGGCCATCCACAAACGATATACTTTACTCTGAAGGCACGAAAGAACTTCCACCTCCCCATGGCCCTGTCTAAATATTTTTAGGAAGGAGTCAGTGGATTCCATAGGCTTCCACAGCTTAGGCAGCTCAGGTCAAGATCCTCAGGTGTTCGCTCATGTGCTAACTCTTAAATTCTCCACAGGGGTCACTGTGCACTGACTTCCCACGCAGGACCTCTCTCCTCAGAGAGTTGAGGTATGTGAGTTAACAGTACCACTTGGTCACAAAGGTCTACCACACTTTCATGTGGATGACATCACCTATGGATTATAAGCTAGAAGAATGTCTAGTACTCGCTAAAGTCACGCCGTCCTTGGGTTCTTCTACAAAGTTATCTCACTCAACCGCAACTGATAATACATACCTACGTAAGTCAAATCTCAGAAAGCCTTACTTTCTTTGAATTAAAAAGTACTTGCATCTCTTGTTTGTTGTAAAAACAAGCCTGTCGGTGTTCTATTGCATAGTAGGGTAATACTACTTCACAAAAACATACAGTATTTTCTCAAAAGCTAGAAGAAAGACTTCTGAATGTACATACTACAAAGAAACCTTGAATATGGAAGGGGTGGATGCGAATGACCTAATATGATCATTTAAATGTATGCATGTAGGGCAATATTACATTGCACCACATCAAGATGTACAGCTACTCTTTGTCAACAAATAAAAATAAAGAAACACATCAAAAAGAAAATACATCATTGTTCAGTTAACTGCATCTCCAAATGTCCACTCTTTTTCATAGAAGTATATGCCATTCCAAAGTTTCAAAATATGTATAGTATGCAGCCGGTCATGTTCTGTCGATGACTTCGAGGTAAATTCTACTGCTGTCAGAGAAGATGCCCCTAAAGGAGATGGAGGAGGAAGAAGGGTGGGAGGGCTGGTGTGAAGTTAGGTATGGTGGGAGAATCACCATGTTCCTAAAGCCGTGCGTAGGAAATGCATGAAGTTGGTATAGCTTCCATAAAAGGTGTCTGGGAACACATTGAAATAAAACATTCCAGGATTCCATGGTTGGCTGTGCACTGTGTAGAGAAAATCAGTGTCTACAGGGGCTCTTTGCTGCACACCCAGGGCAACGCTCTTTCCGTCTTTTCTCTAGAAGATGCCATTTGGGAAGAAATTATGGACATCTAGTCGTCTATTTTCCTGTCTAGTCTAGCAGTAGAGGGAGCACTGCACTTCCAACAAATCCAAGACTGATGTGTGCTTTTGTGGAGTGGGAGGCAAGGGTGTGACAGTCAAGGGATACTATTAACAAAGGAAACATGGGTTGAGAAGGAATTTAGCCTAATGGCTTAGATGCTTTGATGCCAAGTTCAGATGCCCAATTCTCACATCAGAGTAGCTGGTTTTGATACTCATCTCTGGAGCCTGACTCCAGTTTCTTACTAAAATACATCTGGGGAGGCAATGGTGACCCCGGCTCCCATAACAAGTTCCATGCTAGTCACATGGGCGACCTGGTTGGAATTGCCAGTTCCCAGTTGCAGTCTGGCACATCTCAAGGCACTTGCGGCATTGGGAAGTGAGTGAATTAGCAGGTGGGAGCTCCTCTCCCCTCTCTCTGTCTCCGTTCATTTCTTATGTTAAGATGGGAAGAGTGGCGAAGGCCCTGCCAACTCGGAAACAAAATGCATTAGTTATAAAGGAAAAGTCTGTTATATTCAGCCACACAAAAACCTTAATTCATGCATGGCAAAGCAAGATAAAGGAAAAACAAATACCGACTAGGAAAGTGTAGTTGGCATTCCTATTATATCAAAATAAAAGAAACCTAACGTACACATTGTTCTTGGAAACGAGGGAGAAATGGCCAAAATTCCAACAGAAAGATGGGCAAAGGACAAGGACAGTTTACAGGAAAAGGGACACAAGTGGCTTTTCTTCCAATGGAAAGAGCGCCACCTTTCTGCTGTGCAGAGAAATGCAAGTAAAAACTGCACATCTCTCATTCGGCTAAAATTCAAGTAGTTGGCAGCACATAGTGGAAAAAGAAGACACTCCTCGAGGGGCGGTAATGAACATGCGAACCCATACAACCTCTATCAAAGGGGAATCTAGCAATAGAGTTCTACACTATATCTGCCATTTGCACTGGCAGTGTCACTTCTGGGAGTTAACGCCACAAGGATAGGGGCATATGTGGTTTCTGTGTTTGTGTTGCTAACACACAATGCCTGAGACTGGATAATCTGGGAAGATCAGAAATTTATTGTGCTCACACCTGGAGTGCCTGGGAAGTCCCAGATCAGGCCATCAGCTTTCTTTGTCTGATGAAGGTCTTACCACTGCATTGTCACATGGTGCAAGGCTAAAGGCAGAAGGGCAAGAGAGCAAATTAGCTGAACACCACATGAAGCCTGTTTTACAAGGGCTCCAATCCTGGTGAACTATTGGTGGGGTATATTTTTGCAACCAAGTGCCATTTACATATTTATAATGTCATTCGTAAGCCATACAAAATCATCAGATTAAAATTAGTTTGCTGTATGTTTATTGAATTTCAATTATCCTAGATCTGCCTTGGCAGGCCCATGCCAAATGATTTCCTAGGCTGTTCCCCACCGTTGCTAAACTAATAAATTGCACAATCACACAAACACTTTCATCCTTCCAAGACTGGTCTTTCAGTAGAGTATGCACTAGCACAGGGAAATTTGCCCAAAAGTTCTTTTTGTAATTAAATACAGGTAGCAAATTATTTAGTATTTCCTTCTCTTCCAAAGCTAAATTTACTATACTTACTTTAAATCTCCTAGAAACAGGCAATGTCTTACCTATATACAGAAAAATAAAATGTTTTCGCCATATGTTATGAAGATTCACAAGTCAAAAGTAAGTTGATCTTTGAATATCAGAGCATTTACCACAAATAAGAAGAAAACTGAAAGTCTGCAATTCACCTGATAGACTGATATTACAAAAAGAAGTGTGGTCCCTTATTTTATAAAATAGTGTTATGCACTGAAGGAAACATTTTAGAAATTTTTTTTTTCTTTTCCACAGAAGATTTCTTTTAGTATTAGTGAAATACTAATGCAGTTAGGATATTTGATCTCTTAGTCACAGAAACTTTTTCTATGCTGTACAAGACAGGCTCTCATTTAGCTCTTGCCACTCTAGGACTTAACAAAGCTGCTGCCATCAATTTAGTACCTATGTGTACACAAAGTATTTTGTTTTGGACATAAAATGCTTTAGAGAAAGTATTTTATGTTTTTCTCTTGAACTCACCCACTAAAAGAACACAATGAGGCACACACAAATACATTCATTTCCCAATCACAAACACGGAAGTTCAGAGTACTTAGTTTGTTCCCCCGAGATTATACTCAGGACACAACAGGACCCCTGAAATTCAAGTCCATTTTTCCCACTTGCCCACAGCAGCAAAACTAGTGGCTTACCTGATAGCCACCCTCTCTCTTCTTCATTACTAATAAACCCCCATTTCATCTGGGTAGCAACATATCTTTATAAAAATTTGTAATTTCACTACCCATCTTTATTGGAGGTGAGCACATGTAACATGTTCTGGCCAAAGGTTGACGTCCAAGGGAAGGCATTCCTTCCCAAAAGAAACACAATGCTCACTTGTTGAAAATCTTCAGCACCTACACTCCTACCATGGATTTAGCCTGGAGAATTTAGCTACCACCTCACGGCCATGAAGACCAAACCCACATTATGACTGTACAACTTGGAAAAAAGACTGGCCTTCTGCCTGTCTTCTTGCAGGAGTTTCATTCAACCTCATTTGTTCAGACACTGGAGGGGAAACAAGAGTTTCCTACCATTTGTGGCTGGAAAGACTTCCCTAATGAATTCACCAAAAACTTCATAACCTGAATCAGTACAGTTCTTATATAACACAGCTCATAAGTTTATAATTCCCAGCCAGATTTCCTTTTCAACCCTGGAGTAATGAGTCTGGGCTCTGTTATAAAAGTGAAGGGCTGCCTGCGCCATGGCTCACTAGGCTAATCCTCTGCCTGTAGCACCGGCACTCCAGATTCTAGTCCCATTTGGGGCACCGGTTCTGTCCAGGTTGCTCCTCTTCCAGTCCAGCTCTCTGCTGTGGCCCAGGAAGGCACTGGAGGATGGCCCAAGTGCTTGGGCCCTGCACCAGAATGGGAGACCAGGAGGAAGCACCTGGCTCCTGGCTTCAGATCAGTGCAGCACACTGGCCGTGGCAGCCATCTGGGGGGTGAACCAACGGAAGGAAGACCTTTCTCTCTGTCTTTCTCTCTCACTGTCTAACTCTTCCTGTCAAAAAAAAAAGTTAAAAAAAATTGAAGGGCATGCAGAAAATTTTAATAATTACCCACAGAGCCAGGAAAAATGGGGCATATGGTGACAAAGATGGAGGTAAGTGGTCTCAAAAATACACTTTTACATGGTTGTGATTATTTTCACCATGAATGCATTGTCTACCCAAACCTTGTTAATAACTTTTGGAAAGAAAGGAAAGGAAAAACAATCATAAGAGGCTATATCAGTCTATATCTTCTGCATCCAGAAGTCATCAAAATGATATTACCTTCCTGGGGTCTAGCGGATAATTCAGGATAGTATTCTGCAATGGTCTTCCTTTCAGCTGTCAATGACTGCAGGCCAAATAAGAGTAACAGTGATGGAATATATGTAATAGCTAAAAATCTAATTTGTAAAATAATTCAATTCTTAAATTACACCCTACTTAGCACATTCTTGTTTTCTTCTTTTTTTGTTTTTTTAATTTTTATTTAATAAATATAAATTTCCAAAGTACAACTTTTGGATTATAGCGACTTTCCCCCCCATAACCTCCTTCCCATCCACATCTATCCTATCTCCCACTCCCTCTCCCATCCCATTCACATCAAGATTCATTTTCAATTATCTTTATATACAGAAGATCAATTTAGTATATATTAAGTAAAGATTTCAACAGTTTGCACCCGCACAGAAACACAAAGTGTAAAGTACTGTTTGAATACTAGTTATACCATTAATTCACATAATACAACACATTAAGGACAAAGATTCTACATGGGGAGTAAGTACACAGTTACTCCTATTGTTGATTTAACAACTGACAGTCTTATTTATGATGTCAGTAATCCCCCAAGGCTCTTGTCAATGAGCTGCCAAGGCTATGGAAGCCTCTTGAGTTAGCCAACTCTGATCTTATTTAGAAAAGGCCATAGTCAAAGTGGAAGTTCTCTCCTCCCTTCAGAGAAAGGTGCCTCCTTCTTTGATAGCCCATACTTTCCGCTGGGATCTCACAGAGATCTTTCATTTAGGTCATTTTTTTTCCACTGTGTCTTGGCTTCCCATGCCTGAGAAACTCTCATGGGCTTTTTAGCCAGATCCAAATGCCTTAAGGGCTGATTCTGAGGCCAGAGTGCTGTGTAGGACATCTGCCATTCTATGAGTCTGCTGTGTATCCCTCTTCCCATGTTGGGTTGTTCTCTCCTTTTTAATTCTATCACTTAGTATTAACAGACACTAGTCTTGTTTATGTGATCCCTTTGACTCTCAATCCTATCATTATGATCAATTCTGAACTGACACTGATCACTTGGACTAGTGAGATGGCATTGGTACATGCCACCTTGATGGGATTGAATTGGAATCCCCTGGCACGTTTCTAACTCTATCGTTAGGGGTAAGTCCGAGTGAGCCTGTGCCGAACTATACATCTCCTCCCTCTCTTATTCCCACTCTTATATTTAACAGGAATCACTTTTCAGTTAAATTTAAACACCTAAGAATAATTGTGTGTTAATTAAAGACTTCAGCACATTCTTGTTTTCCTTATATTCACCAATTTAAGGATTGTTAAGGCACATATTCCTTACAGACTTAAAAATTTTTTTTTTAAATTTTCCAGAATAAACAGAGTAGACTGATTGAAACATTTCATGTTAAACATTCAATGTTAATAACTTCACTTATAGAACTCTGAAACCTAGGTCTTAATTACTGTACCCAAATTATATTGAGAGTTTATTACAGCAATTTTCTATGAAGACTATATGTAGCCACATAGACAAAAATTAACAGTATCTCACTGGCAAAAAAAAGTTGTGATTATGTTTGTTTACAGCCCTTGTCTCTACTGCTGAGGAACAGTGTTTTTTGTTTTTCTCCTCATACTATTTGTTGAACTCTTTACTTAAAAATGGTTAATTTTATGCACATAAAGGAAACTGAAGAGATCTCTTAGCAAAAATTAAGAGTGGGGAGAGGAGAGAAAGGAGGAAGAATGATGGGAGTGTGGGCAGCAGGGAAGATAGAGTGAGAAGAATTACTGTATTCCTAAATTTGTATGTATAAAAACCATGAAGTTTATATACCTTAAATAAATTTTTTAAAAAAGATATTTCAGGGATGGCATTGTGGCATGATGGGTAAAAGCTGCCACCTGCAGTGCCAGTATCACATTTGGGCACCAGTTTGAGTCCCAGCTGTTCTACTTCCAATCTAGCTCTCTACTATTGTGCCTGGGATAGCAGAGGAGAATGTCCCAAGTCATTGGGCCCCTGCACCTACATGGAAGACCAAGAAGAAGCTCCAGGCTCCTGGCTTTGGATTGGCCTAGCTCCAGCCTTTGCAGCCATTTGGGGACTGAACAAGTGGCTGGAAGACCTCTCTCTCTTTCTCTCTCTCTCTCTCTGCCTTTCTGTAACTCTGCCTTCCAAATAAATAATCTTTGAAAAAAACAGAATATTCACAATATATTTCCTGTGAGGACTAGCATGCACTATGGCTTCAACTCTGAGAACGCTCTCAGAATATAACCTCAGTTACATATAAGCAGAAAGGTTCTGCATGACATAAAGCAGTAATATTGACCTGCCACAATTATTAAAGGAATTCAAGGAATGAGGAGAGGGAATCACAGTGCCACTGAAAGAAAATAAAGAATTCCAAAGAACTATAATTGCAATGCCTAAACATGCAGAAATCTGAGATTTCTTTTATAGTATTCAGGGAAAATATTTCAACAGCTACTTTACTGGAGTTCCAGAGGCATCTTGTAATCCTCCACACCTGCACCATGATTCTGAAGGGGAGACAGCTGCTCCTCCAGTCCTGATACCTGCTCCTCTGCACTGCAGTGGCCTGTCTTCAGGGAAGGATGGATACTCTATACCCCAATTCCTTTTTCTTCTAGGTGATTTTTAAGAAAAGAAAAACTAAATAAATTTTATTAAGTAGACATTAAGATGACAACAGATGACTTGAAACTCCAGTAACAGTACCAAAGGCATCATTTTTGAAACTCTGTGAATCTTCACATAAAGATAGAGCACCTGGATCAACAAAACCAAAAGCATGTAGACTGCATTTGCAAGTAGTCAACAAATACCGAAATCCAAGCAGGCGAGAACAAACTACCAACCCTGTGAAGTCCTGTGCACTAACAGGATCTGTGGGGAAGGAAGCTGAGAGAAGCCAGAGGGGAAAGCCAGCCCTGAGATCCTAGCCATCCAGGGCTCACAGAGAAGCAGAGCAGACCTCAGCCTGGGGACAGCACCTGCACCAGGTAAGGGCATCATCCTAAGGGGATGAGACAGGATGGGACAGCCTTGGATACTCTATACTAGTCAGGGTCCCATGCTGAGAAAGTGTTGGGGTGGAATCCACTCAGCAGTAGTGACAACAAGAAAAACAAAAGGTCCTGATGGAGGAGTGTGACTGAGCAGAGCCAGAGAGTATCTACATATAAACAGGTGGCCATGTTTTTGCAAACTGCAAGAAAAAATAAGGCACACAAGCTATGCTGAGTCAGTTATCCTTCTCAAATTTCAGGAAAAGTATGACATTAAAATAAATACAGGGGATGGGCATTTGGCACAGAGGTTAAACCACCATTTGGGACAAGCATCCTATATCAGACCGAGTGCCTGTGTTCAAGTCTCAGTTGCAATTCCAATTTCAGCTTCTTGATAATGCACAGATGATGTCTCAAGTAGTGGGTTCTATTCCACCCACACGGGAGACTGGATTGAGTTCCCAGCTCCTGGCTTTGGCTGTGTTGTGACATTTGACGACTTAACCAGCAGACAGATGTGTGTGTATGTGTGTGTGTACCCCTTGTTTGCTCTCTCACTCTCTGCCTTTCAAATAAATTAAAAAATGCAGGAAAACATCAAATTCTATACACCTATTAGGGAAAAAATACAAGAAGCACAATAATATCCTGATATAGAAAACAGATGAAGTGGCTGCTGACTCAAAATAACACAAAGTATTCAGTCATAAAAACTCAGAAATGTTCTGATGAAACTTAAGACAAAAGCAGAATACAACAAAAATTTGAGGCCGGCACCATGGCTCAGTAGGCTAATCCTCCGCCTAGCGGCACCGGCACACCGGGTTCTAGTCCCGGTCAGGATGCCGGATTCTGTCCTGGTTGCCCCTCTTCCAGGCCAGCTCTCTGCTGTGGCCAGGGAGTGCAGTGGAGGATGGCCCAAGTCCTTGGGCCCTGCACCCCATGGGAGACCAGGATAAGTGCCTGGCTCCTGCCATCGGAACAGCGCGGTGCGCAGGCCGCAGCATGCCAGCCTTGGCGGCCATTGGAGGGTGAACCAACGGCAAAAGGAAGACCTTTCTCTCTGTCTCTCTCTCTCTCTCACTGTCCACTCTGCCTGTCAAAAAGTAAAAAAATAAAAATAAAAAAAATAAAAATAAATAATTTGAAGACCAGGCATTTGACAGAGCGGTTAAGACACCTGTATCCCATATCAGAGTACCTAGGTTCCACTTCTGGTTCTGGCTTCTGATTACAGCTTCCCTCCATTGAAAACCCCAGGGGCAGTGTTTCTGCCACACATGCGAGAGACCTAGCTTGAGTTCCTGGCTCCAAGCCTTGGCATCCACCCAGCCTTGACTGTGCGCATTTGAGGAGTAAACCAATGGATGGGAACTCTCTTTCTCTCTCAACTTTAATTAAAAAATAAAAAATAAAAAAATAAATAACTTGAGAGAAAGAGGCCTAAACCAAAGAAATTCAACTTAAATAGATTATCACAGATAACATCAAGAGAAATAGAAGGTGAGGAATAGGCATTAAACAAAGGGGTTTAAATACCACTTGGGACACCTACATCCATGTCAGAGTGCCTAGGTTCAAGTCCCAGCTCCATTTCTAATTCCACCTTCCTAAGGTACACCCTGGGAGGCAGCAGTGATGGCTCAAGTCAATGGGCCCTGCCCCCCATGTAGGACACCCAGAAAAATTTCCAGATTCCTGGCTTTGGCCTGGCCCAGCCCCAGCTCTTGCAGGCATTTGGGTGGGGTTTTAAAAGTCAAAAATGGATGGAAACTGGTAATACATCACAATTATGGTCCAGTTTTATTTTATTAATCATTTCCCACTCAAAAATGAACAATGGGGGCCAGTGTTATGGTGCAGCAGTTAACGTGCTACTTGTGATTTCAGTACCCCTTATTAGAGGGCTGCTTCAAGTCCTAGCTGGCCAATTCTGATTCCAGCTCCTGCAACTGGGAAGGCAGCAGAAGATGGCCCAAATTGTTGAACTCTGCCACTCACATGGGAGACCTGGACGGAGTTCCTGACTCTTGGCTATGTCTGGCCCAACCCTAGTGTTGTGGCCATTTGGAGAGTGAACTAGCAAGTGGAAGATCTCTTGTTCTGCCTCTCTCCTTTTCTCTCTGTTGCTCTGCCTTTCAAATAAATAAATCTTTTTTAAAAACTGAACAAGGAATTCATCTTGGTTCTTTCCCATTCTTGCTTCCCCACTGTTAAATAGCTGACACACAGAAACCTAAGAACTGATCACACTATCAAGCACATCATCAAGATCCCTTCAAAGGCCACAGATTCAATTCTTGCTTCTCACTTCCTCCAACTTTCTGACCAAATCTCTATGCTAGTGGTTCACTGCTAACCTCAGAGGAGGGAAGTGTGAAGAAAACAAGGCAGTCCTTAATACCAATCAGTTTTAAAAAATATGATAAGCTGGTCTTTCAATTAAATCTTTACCCTAATTACAAGTCATTTGAAACATATCTAATCATATGCTACTAAAGTGTAACCAGCTCCAGTGAAAGTAAGCATGATGATTCATATTATTCACTGAGCACCTGAAGGTGCCAGACACTGTAGCAAACATATCATACACATTATCACATCCAGGTCCTATACATTACACTATAATTTTGTAGACAAAGAAATTAAGAGGCCATGTAATGCATATATCTACAAATAGCTAACGCAGGATCCAAACCCAAGTTGGTCTAAACCCAAGTGCCTTATCTTAGCATGGCTACAACTTTATAGAAATGAGAAAGACATGCCTTTCCAAGTCCCTTTACTTCAGTCTATTAGAAAATTGTCATTAATGGACTGCATTTGTTAGGAAACACATTAGAACAGTATACTAAGAAACATACATGTCTAACAGGCACTCACCATAAATGGGGTTCCTAAAAGCATGGAAGTTCTCAATCTATACAACAAAATGCACCTGCTCTCATAATTAAAAGAAATGGGAATTTCAATATTTTTTACTAGTCAGGTATTTAAAAATGGAAAACATTATGGAGATGCCTCAGAAATCTGAAAATAGATCTATAAATGACCCATCTATCCCAATCCTGGGAATTTACCCAAAGGAAATGAAATCAGCATATGAAAGAGTTATCTATACCCCCACATTTATCACAGCTGAATTCACAATAGCTACCATTTGGAATCAACACAAATGTCCATCAACTAATGGCTAAAGAAAACATGATATATATATACACTATGGAAAGCTACTCAGCCATAAAAAAGAATAAAATCCTGTCATTTGCAATAAAATAGATGCAAGTGGAAACCCTTATGCTTAATGAAATAAGGAAGTCTCAAAAATACAAATGTCAGTGTTTTCCGTGTTTTCCTTGATATGTGGCAGTAAATAGAGAATACAAAAATGCACAGGAATGAAACAGATACTTTATGATAAGATTGTTACTTTTCGCCCTTGTTTATTCTCTCTGTGGAACTGTGGTCTTCCTACCTTTTATTATTTATTTATTATATATAAATATCTATTGAAAGGCAGAAATACAGGGGAGAGGGAGGAGTGAGAAATCTTCCATCTGCTGGTTCACTCCCCAAATGGTTGCAATGGCCAGGGCTGGGCCAGACTGACACCAGGAACCACGAACTTCAGCCATGTCTCCCACATAGGTGTAGGAGTTGAAGACTTGGGACATCCTCCTCTGCTTTTCCAGGTGCATCAGCAGAAGTGGAACATATGGAATGACCTGGGGTGGCAACACTAGTATTACATAAAATCAACTTTAAAATAACCACTATTATCTGAGACAAGAAAGAACAGATTGTATTTTTTTTTAAATGGCACATGGTGCAGTGGCTTAAGCCATTGCCTACAACACCCACATCCCAGATCACAGAGCTGGTTTGAGTTCCAGATTAGCTTGCTGCTAATTTGCCTAGGAAGGCAGTGGAAGATAGCCCAAGGACTTGGGCTCCTTTCACCCAAGTAGGGGACCAAGATGGAGTTCTTGACTCCTGACTTCTGCTTGGCCCTGCCTCAGTCATTTCAGCTACTTGAGGAGGGAGCCAGCAGATGGAAGAGATTCATTCTCATTCTCTCTTCCCCCCTCCTCCATAGCTGCCTTTCAAACAAGTAAATAAATAAATCTTTTTTTAAAAGGGTCAATCTGGGCCGGCACTGAGGTTTACTTGGTTAATCCTCCGCCTGCGGTGCTGGCAGCCCATATGGGAGCTGGGTTCTAGTCCCGGTTGCTCCTCTTCCAGTCCAGCTCTCTGCTGTGGTCCAGGAAGGCACTGGAGGATGGCCCAAGTGCTTGGGCCCCTGCACTCACATGGGAGACCAAGGAGAAGCACCTGGCTCCTGGCTTCGGATCGGCGCAGCGCACTGGCCGTGGCAGCCATTTGGGGGGTGAACCAAGGGAAGGAAGACCTTTCTCTCTGTCTCTCTCTCTCACTAACTCTGCCTGCCCAAAAAAAAAAGATCAATCTATCAAGAAGATATAATAATCTAAAATAAACACAATTCTATTAATATAGCTTGGAATATTAAGCAAAAACTGATAGAATTGAAGGAAAAACCTGACAGTTCCACAATAGATGGGGACTTCAATATACTACTTACAATAGAATCAGACAGAAAGTTAATAAGGAAATAGAGGGATTGAACACCCTACAAACTGTCTAAATTTTACAGACATATGAAAAACGCAACATATAATACCAAAAAAGACTACTTTTTCTCAGGTGTACATGGAACATTCTCTAGCACAGACTACATGTATGCCACAAAACACTACTCAATATATCCTAAAATTATGAAATCAAAATATATTTTTGAACAGAGTGGGATGGAACTAGAAATCAACAACAAAAGGAAAACTGGGAAATTCACAAATAAGGAGAGGTTAAACAACATATTTTAAACAGTGAGCAAAAGAAAAAAGAAGAAATAAATTAGAAAGCAAATAAGGAGGCCGGCGCCGCGGCTCACTAGGCTAATCCTCCGCCTTGTGGCGCCGGCACACCGGGTTCTAGTCCCGGTCGGGGTGCCGGTTCTGTCCCGGCTGCCCCTCTTCCAGGCCGGCTCTCTGCTGTGGCCAGGGAGTGCAGTGGAGGATGGCTCAAGTGCTTGGGCCCTGCATCCCATGGGAGACCAGGATGGGCACCTGGCTCCTGCCATCGGATCAGCGCGGTGCGCAGGCCGCAGCGCGCCAACCGCGGCGGCCATTGGAGGGTGAACCAACGGCAAGGGAAGACCTTTCTCTCTGTCTCTCTCTCACTGTCCACTCTGCCTGTCCAAAAAACAAAAAAAGAAAGCAAATAAGGAAATGATTTCAAAATCATGAAAATGAAAATACAATATACCAAAATCTAGGAGATAGAGTGTTCACAGAAAAATTTATAGATATAAACATCTTAAGGAGATAAAAGACACCAAAATGAATAACCTTACACATTAAGGAACTAGAGGTGGGGGGGGAAAGGCAAACTAAATCTAAGGCTAGCACACAAAAAATGGAAATAATAAAACTAGAACAGAGATAGATAACATAGATAGTAGAGAGAATCAATGAAATAGTTAATAGAAATTGTTTCTTTGGAAAACATAAAATTAAAAAATTTAACTGAAGAAAATGAGATATAAGATTTAAGTTACTAAAATAGAAAAAAGTGGAAAAATTACTACCAAACTTGGGGCCAGCGCTGTGGCGTAATGGGTTATCGCCCTTGCATGAAGCGCCAGCATCCCAAGTGGGCACCGATTTGAGACCCAGGTGCTCCACTTCCGATCCAGCTCTGTGCTATGGCCTGGGAAAGCAGTAAAAAATGCCTCAAGTCCTTGAGCCTCTGCACCTGCGTGGGAGACCCAGAGGAAGCTCCTGGCTCCTGGCTTCAGATCAGTGCAGCTCCGGCCATTGCGGCCATCTGGGGAGTGAACCAGCAGATGGAAAATCTCTCTCTCTCTCTCTCTCTCTCTCTCTGCCTCTCCTCTCTCTGTGTAGCTCTGACTTTCAAAAAATAAATAAATCTTAAAAAAAAAGAAAAAATATTACCAAACTTAAGAGAATACCAATAAATAATTTAAATAACAAAAATAAGGGAACTTGTATAAAACAAACTCCTGTAACACAGAAACCACCAGAACTGACTCAAGAAGAATTTTAAAAATCTGAACACATCAACAAGTAAAGTGACTGAATCAATAACCGAAAGACTCCCGAGAAAGAAAAGTGCAGGACTAGATGAATTCAGTAATGAATTTCATCAAGCATTGAACGAATGAACACCAATCACTCTCAAACTCCTCTAAAAATACAAGAGATTAACACAACTAACTCTTCTGAGGGAAGCATACCCAGATACTAAGCTACCTAAACATACCCCAAGAGGGCCGGCACCAGCACACTGGGTTCTCGTCCCGGTCGGTGTGCTGGATTCCGTCCCGGTTGCCCCTCTTCCAGGCCAGCTCTCTGCTCTGGCCCAGGAGTGCAGAGTGGATAGTGACAGGCAGAGTGGATAGTGAGAGAGAGAGAGAGAGACGGAGAGAGACAGAGAGAAAGGCCTTCCTTTTTGCCGTTGGTTCACCCTCCAATGGCCACCGCGGGCGGCATGCTGCAGCCAGCGCACCGCATTGATCCGAAGGCAGGAGCCAGGTGCTTCTTCTGGTCTCCCATGGGGTGCAGGGCCCAAGGACTTGGGCCATCCTCCACTGCACTCCCGGGCCATAGCAGAGAGCTGGCCTGGAAGAGGGACAACCGGGACAGAATCCCGCGCCCCAACCGGGACTAGAACCAAGTGTGCCGGTTCCGCTAGGCAGAGGATTTGCCTATTGAGCTGTGGCACCAGCCAGGAAGACCTTTCTCTCTCTCACTGTCCACTCTGCCTGTCCAAAAAAAAAAACCACATATCCCAAGAAAGTTATAAACTAATATCCTTTAATAAAATATTAAAAATCTTCACCAAAACACTAACGAACTGAATCTAGCACAAGATTACAAGGATTATACATCACCACCAAGTGGGATCCATACTAGGCATGCATTAAGGGGTTCAATTCCTCAAAATCAATGACTGTAATATACCACATTAATTGAAAATAAGAAAACAAACAGGTAATTTATTGATGCAGAAAATGTTTTTAAATTTCCAATACGTTTTCATGATAAAAAAATATTAACAACTAAATACAAGGCAATTTTTTTACGTAACACATTGCTTTTCTGAAAGGGATTCCCTTAAGATCAGGAATAAGGCACGATAACCACTTTGGCCACTTCAGTTAAACACTGTACTGGAAGTTCTAGACAGAGCAACTAGGCAAGAAAAAAGAAATAAAGGCATCCACATTTGAAAGGAAAAAGCAAAATGATCTATATTTACAGATGACATGATCATATATATAGAAGGAAAATAAACCCACACAAAACTAAAGAGCTAATACATTCAGAAAAGTTGCAGGATACAAGAGAAATACAGAAAAATGAGCTGTATTTCTATACATCAACAATAAACATTCCAACAAGCAAATTTTTGAAAAAATTCCTCTTATTGTATCACCAAAAATATAATATACATAAGAATAAATGTATCCAAGTAGCTACAAGATTTCTACATGGAATACCATAAAACACTGCTGACAGGAATTTTAAAAAATGGAAGAATAGCTTGTGTTAACAGATGAGAAGACTCCATATTATTAAGGTGGCAATAATACACAAAGCCCCCTACAGACTCAGTGTAATGCCTAACAAAATCTCAACAACTACTTGTGCACAAATGTGAAATGTAATCCTAAAAATCATAAATTTTAAGAGTCTTGAATGCCCAAATCAATCTTGAAAAGTAAAGACAAAGCTAGAGAACTCATATTCCAGTTTGAAAATTTACTGTAAAGTTGACTATGAAATAATCAAAGCAATATAGTACTGGTATAACAAAAGACCTATTCATTGAAATAGAATTCACAGTCCAGAGTTAAATCTAGATTTCTACGGCCTATGGTGAAAAGCATGCTATGACTATTCAATATCAGAGTCTCTACACCAAATGGTGCTGGACCAACCTGAATCACATACAAAAGAATATACAACAGAGATTAAATCAGTGCTTAAAAATGTCCACAAAGAAAAGCTGTAGTTCAGATGTCTCCAATGGTGATTATAATAAATATTTTAAAAAGCACTAATGGGGTGAAAGTTGTGGCACAGCGGGTTAAGCCTCGGCTTAGGACAACCACATCCCATGTGGGAATGCCAGTCTAAGTCTCGGCTCCTCTACTTCTAATCATGCTTCCTACTAATGCATCCAGGGAAGAAGCAGATGATGACTCAAGTCTTATGTCCCTGCTACTCACTTAGGAGATCCAGATAGAGTTCTTGACTCCTAGTTTCTATCAGGCCCAGCACTGGCTGTTGAGTGGATTCAGGGAATAGAACAGTAAATGGAAGAGAGCTCTCTCTCTCTCTTGATCTCTCAGCTAAATGAAAAATATGTTTTAAAAATAAAAAAAACATTAATATAATCCTTCCCAACTCTTCCAAAAAAAAAAAAAAAACAGAAGAAACACTTTCCAATTCATACTACCACATTACTCTGATAACTAAATCAAAAACATCGTAGGAAAACACAGACCAGTATCACCTATAAATATGTAAAAACCTACAAGAAAACTCTAGCAGACTGGATTGAATAATATGTACAAAGGGTTATATACCATGACCAATAGGAATTTTTCCCAGGAATTAAGAATGATGTTAAAATCAACAATTTAATTAATGTAATATGCCATATTTATAAGAGACAAAAATCACACTGCTATTCCAATAGATGCAGGAAAATAATTGGCGAAAATCAACAACTTCCCATACTAAAAACATTCAACACATTAGCAATATAAGGGTATTTTCTCAACTCCATAAAACCATACATGCATCTGCAAAGAACTCCCAACTGACATACTACAGAATAGTGAAAACACTGAATGCTTTATCCCTAAGAAAAGGAACAAGAAAGGGATGTCAGTTCCTGCCACCTGTTCTCAATGCTATACTGGCTTAAGCCACAGATAGGCAAGGAGCTGAAACAATAGGCATCTAGATTAGAAGGCAAAATGATAAAAATATCCCATGACATTATCTTATATGTAGAAAACCCTATGGGTCCACATAAAGAATTGTATTGGAACTAATATGACTTTCGTCAAGTTGTAAGATATGGGGCCGGCACTGTGGCACAGCGAATTAAACACCTGTATGGGTGCTGGTTTAAGACCAGCTGCTCCACTTCTGATCCAGCTCTCTGCTATGGCCTGGGAAATCAGTAGAAGATGGCCCAAGTCCTTGGGCACATGC
This sequence comes from Lepus europaeus, assembly GCF_033115175.1. NCBI lineage: Eukaryota > Metazoa > Chordata > Mammalia > Lagomorpha > Leporidae > Lepus > Lepus europaeus. Next base: position 98,781,935 of record NC_084830.1, read on the forward strand.
ACCCATGTGGGAGACCCGGAAGAAGCTCCTGGCTCCCGGCTTCAGATCGGCACATTTCCAGCCATTGTGGCCAACTGGGGAGTGAACCAGAGAATGGAAGACCTCTCTCTCTGCCTCTCCTTCTCTCTCTGTGTAACTCTTTCAAATAAATAAATAAATCTTTTAGAAAAAGTTGTAGGATATAATCACAATACTTAAAAATTCAGATATATTTACCTATATACTAGCAACAAATGATTCAAAAAATGTTTTTTGTCAAAAATGAACTCATAACAGCATCAAAAATACTTAGGAATAAACTAAACCAAAGTACAAGATTTTTACACTGAAGATTATAAAACATGGTTGAAATAAGTGAAAGATCTATCAGGAAAGGGGAACCTTTTCCTGCCAAGGGCCAATTGGATATTTATAGCATACTGTGCAGATTATGCAAAATTATCAACTTAAAAATTGTTCTGCTATTCATGTATTAAATCTTGAGTCCCACCTGCAGTTCCCTTGGCAGGGCCAGGTGAAATGATTTTGTTAGCAAGTTGAACATTTCCCACCACTGATCTAAATAAATGGAAAGACAATCAAGCCCATCAATTGAAGAATTAATATTAAGACTGCAATACTTTCCAATTTTTCTACAGATTGAACTCAATCAAGTTTGCAGATAGCTTTCTGTAGAAACTGACAAGTTCATGTTATTATTCGTATGGAAATATAAGAACCCAGTGTAGTCAAAGCATTCTCTAAACAAGTTACACACTCATACTTCTTGATATCAAAATTTACTATACCAAACTTCAATAACTAAGACCTACTGGATCAAAGATAGATCTCATAGGGGAGGGCATGTGGTACAGTGGTTAAGACAGTGCTTGAGACGGGCACATCTCATGAGAGTACCTGGGTTAAAATCCCAGGTCAATCCTGATTCTAGCTTCCTGCTTCTGCACAAGATGGGAGATAGCAGGCAAGAGCTCAAGTCCACCCTGTCACCCACCAAGAAGATCCAGATGGAGTTCTTGGCTTCAGCCTGGACCATCCTTAACTGTTACCAGCCCTAACTGCTACACGTCTTTGGACAGTAACCTGAGGAGAGGAGATATCTATCTACCTCTCTCTGATTCTCTCTATACACATTTCAAAAATTTTTCAAAGGAAAGATATAGAACAATGCAATAGAATTCATAGTCCAGAAATAAGTCCTTATTTGACCCTTATGGTCAGTTGATTTTTAAAAAATGAAAACAGTAACAGGACAATTCTACAAGCAAGAACAATCTTTTCAGTAAACAGTGCTGGAGCAACTGTATGTCTATGTGTATAAGAATTAAACTAGACTCACATGCTACATAAAAGTTGATTCAAAATGAATGTATGAGCTAAAATTATAAAAAAATATTGTAAGAAAACATAGGTAGGAGTTTGACACTGGTTTAGGCAATGATTCCTTGGATATGCTACCAAAACAAATACAACAAAAGAAAAACTAAACAGACCTTCATCAAAAATTTTAACAACTTTGGTGCTTTAAATGATACTATCAAGAAAATATTAAGACAACTCAAAAATTGGACAAAATATTTGCAAATCATGCATCTAATGGGGAAACTGTAAACAGACCTTACAGGAACTCTTACAATTCAATAAAAAGATTTTATAAACTAGCAAGAAGTGTAAGGAATACATACAACTAAAATAAAAAGATATAACTAGGCCAGCGCCATGGCTCAACAGGCTAATCCTCCGCCTAGCGGTGCCGGCACACCGGGTTCTAGTCCCCGTTGTGGCGAGGGATCCTGTCCTGGTTGCCCCTCTTCCAGGCCAGCTCTCTGCTATGGTGCGGAAGTGCAGTGGAGGATGGCCCAAGTGCTTGGGCCCTGCACCCCATGGGAGACCAGAAGAAGCACCTGGCTCCTGGCTTCGGATCAGCGCGGTGCGCCGGCCGCAGAGTGCTGGCCGTGGCGGCCATTGAGGGTGAACCAACGGCAAAGGAAGACCTTTATCTCTGTCTCTCTCACTGTCCACTCTGCCTGTCAAAAAAAAAATAAACAAAAAATAAAAAAAGACATAAATAAAACAGGTGATAGATTGAACAGACATTTCTTCAAGAAGGAACACAAAGGGCCAAAAAGCACAGGAAAAGATACTCAACCCTATGAGTCATTAGAGAACAACAAATAAAAACTACAGTGACAATAAAAGTTCACATTCATTAGGAAGGCTAAACTCAAAACACAGACAATAACGCATTTAAGCAAGGATATAGAGACATTAAATCCTCATTTCTCATGGATGAGACTATGCAATGGTAAAACTGCTTCCACAAAATTTTTTAAAATATTCATTTATTTATTTGTAAGTCACAGTTACACGGAGAGAGGAGAGGCAGAGAGGGAGAGGGAGAGGCAGAGAGAGAGGGAGGGAGAGGGAGAGAGAGAGGGAGGGAGAGGGAGAGGCAGAGGGAGGGAGAGGGAGAGGGAGAAGGAGAGGGAAAGAGAGGGAGGGAGAGGGAGAGGGAGAGGGAGAGGGAGGGAGAGGGAGAGGGAGAGAGAGAAAGAGATTGGTCTTCCATCTGCTGGTTCACTCCCCAGTTGAGTGCAATGGCCAGAGCTGCACCAATCTGAAGTCATGAGCCAGGAGCTTCTTCTGGGTCTCCCATGTGGGTGCAGGGGCCCAAGGACTTGGGCCATCTTCCACTGCTTTCCCAGGCCATAGCAGAGAGCTGGATCAGTAATGGAGCAGCTGGGTCTCGAACCGGCACCCATATGGGATGCTGGCGCTTCAGCCTTGGGCATTAATCTGCTACCCCACAGCACCGGCCCCTTCCTCAAAATTTTTAGCCAGTTATTATATAATGCAGTAATTCCATGTCTAGAGAAAGAAAAAAATTAGATCTACTCAAAAATTTATATACAAATACTAAAGTAGCATGATTGCTAACAGCCTTAAAGTGGAAATTATCCAAATCTCTACTAACTGATACATATAGTTTTAAAATGTGGTATATCCATAGAATGGAAAATTATTCAGCCATCGAGAATAGAGCATGAAAGGTGTTAAATCACAGATAAACCTTTAAAATATTACACCAAGAAGTCATTTACAAAAAGACCATATAAATGATTATGTTTATAGGAAATGTCCTTATTAGGCAAATTCATACACATAGAAAGTATTTGAGTTGGAGTTGCCAGGAGATGGGGAAAGAAGGAATGGGGAGTGACAGCTAATAGCTAATAGCTAACATTTTCTGAGCAAATGAAAACATTCCATGCCTAGAAATATTTGCACAATTCTGTAAATATACTAAAAACCACTAGATTGTACACTGTGTCTGTGAAATGGAATCACAATACCAATGGGAATGTAAAATTTTACAGCCATTCTTGAAAAGTCTGTCAGTTTCATACCAAATTAAACATCTGACCTAGCATGGACACCCTTGGACATTTATCTCAGAGAAATGTAAACTCATGAACACACAAAAACCTTTGTTCAAATGTTCATAGCAGCTGTATTTATAACAGAAATAATCCAGAAACAGCCCAGATATCCTGCAGTAGTAATCTGTTAGGCCAAACTGTGTTATATTCATTCTATAAAAACAATAAACAGTAATGAAAATGAAGAATCTAGCAGTATGTCAAATTTGCTAAATCTCCATGGATTTGTGCTAGGTAGCAAAAAACATCCTAAAAGGTTACATTTTAGATGATTCTTTTAGGTAGCATTTTTGAAATGACAAAATGGTTACAATGATGACTTCAGGGATGAGAGGAGGATATTACTGGAAGCAAGGGATGTGATTATGAAAGGGACCCTCAAGTTGATAGAACTGTTAAGTATTTTGCCTATGGTAGTGGATACACAAGTGCACGTTTCATAAAATCATGTACAACTGCTGTGGTCTGAATGTTTGCATCTGCCTAAAATCCATATGCTGAACTCCTAACCCTCTAGGGTATTAGGAGGTGGGACCTTTGGTAGGTGATTTACATAGATCAGGATGAGTGAGTCCCCTACTAAAGATACCCTGCAGAGCTCCCCCACATCTTCCACCATGTCAGGACACAAGGAAGAGACAGCTATCAGCTAAGAAGGGTCGCTCACCAGGGTCAGAATCTGTCACTGCTTTGATTAGCACTGCCCAGCCTCCAGAACTGTGAAAAACAAATTTCTGTTTTTAATGAGCCATTGATAGTTTGTTACAGCAGTAAAATCAGACTATGTCAGAATTACACACACAAACACCTGGGGAAATTTGAGAAAGATAGCTTGTATTTATCAATATGTTATGTTATAGATTTTCAAAGTGTTGTCACTGAAGGAAACTGGACAAAAGGAAGGTGAAATCTCTAAATGAGTATTCAGGATTCTATGTGAGCCTACAATTATCTAAAAGATAAGGCATAGTAGGGCAAGAATTTCTGGTTTTCAAGGGGAACTTTTCCACCCTGTTTTATCTATCTGTGAGCATATATTCTTTGGATGAAAAAGAAAAACACATTTCCTTAAATGAGGCACTCTATGTGATGTACTTGACATATAGAAAGTCATCAACAAGAAAGTGCACTTGGTTTCCCTTCCATTTCAAGTATAAGACAACTCCTGGACCAAGAAGTCAACACTAAGTAGTCTAATTCTGAGTATAGCCACCAATAAATCACACAGTGTAATTGCTTAGGCCTCAAACTTTGGCTATCTGGTACTGCTGCCAGGAGAATCTCCTGCCATTACTTAGCCACAAAACTAAGTCCTCTTTAAGTTCCTGTTCACAGGCTGACAGAGGCAATTTGAGAGAAATCTAAAGGCAAAGTATGGGAGGATGTTCAGTAACATTCTTAATACAAACTTCACTATCATGGTATTTTATTGATTAATTCCATTATAACTAACATTTATCAAGTACTTCCATGCTTAATGTCTCAACCCTTACATTCTTATCATTTAATTTTCACACCAACTCTTAAAAACAGGTGTCATTCCTATTTTACAAACTACTATTCAGAAATGATAGAAAGCCAATAATCAGTATGGCAGGATTTTCCCCATGTCTAATTCCAGAAATGAAGATTCCAGGTGATTCTCCACTATCTCACTTAAACAAAACTGCCTATAAATAACTACGATGAGCATTTGCCACACACATGACCACCGGTGAGCTTGTGGTTGAGCTCTAAGTATCTGGCAATCCACTGGGACATCACCCCACACACTATGTGAGCATCACTAGCTCCTTTATAACCATGTCCACTCTGCCACTCTGTACTCCATGGCCAAGTACTTAAGGCCTCTATGCACTACAATTGCTACCCTTCAAATAACTAATTACCATCCCAAGGGGCTACTGTAAAGAAAAGGGAGGAGGTGAAAGACAGCACTGCCCTTGATATTTTTTCTTATATATCCTTGGTCACTACTGGTGAACACTAGCTCATTTCTTAGCCCTCTACACACCAACACATACACGCACACACACAGGCTCTCACTCACTCTCTCCTTTACTACCTGGGCCTCACAGCTCAAGTTTTCACATTTTCCCTAAGAGACAAAGAACAAATACAGATAAGTCTGAAATAAAGTACTGCATATTGAAAAAGCACAGGAATAATAATATGAGAGTGGTGTCTATAACAACACCATCTCTGCAGATGAAATGTCAGCATCGTAGTTGATACCATACATAAATATTCCAAGCATGAAGTACTTGGGGTATGACCTAGGATAACAGAAATGGAAAAGAAATTCCTGGGTCAAAACTTTTATTGTGGCCGGCACCGCAGCTCACTAGGCTAATCCTCTGCCTGCGGCGCCTGTACTCTGGGTTCTAGTCCCAGTTGGGGCACCACTTCTGTCATAGTTGCTCCTCTTCCAGTCCAGCTCTCTGCTGTGGCCCGGAAGGCAGTGGAGGATGACCCAAGTGCTTGGGCCCTGCACCAACATGGGAAACCAGGAGGAAGCATCTGGTTCCTGGCTTCTGATCGGCGCACCACACCCGCTGTGGTGGCCATATGGGGGGGGGGGTGAACCAATGGAAGGAAGACCTTTCTCTCTCTCTCTCTCTCTCTAACTCTGCCTGTCCAAAAAAAGAAAAAGAAAAACTTTTATGATAGCCTGCTTCCCAAATGGTCCCTATTATGCCTACCATGTGTTGTTCATACCCTCTATGGTCACTCTCATGTTGTCCAAGATTGGTCTGTATGATAAAGGGAAAGAAGAGATGGCTTGTCACTTCTCAAGTTAGGTGATTAAAGACACCAGGGCCTCTGCTTCAGATTGTTTTTGCTCTTGCTCTTGGCAAAACCAGTTACCAGTTGTGAACTAAACTTTGGAAATGGCAAGGAACTGAGACTTCCCAACAGCCACACCAGTGGGCTTAAAAGTGCATCCTCCATGACCAATGACCTTTTATTTGATGGCAACCTTCCAGGAGGCCTTGATCTAAACTATGGAATTGAGCCATCCCCAGGTATCTGACCCTCAGAAACTGGATGAGATAATAAACATTTGTTCTGAGTGCTTCAGTTTTTAGGCGGTCCATTACAAAACAATACAACTAGTGAAAAGAAAAACTGAGAGTACTAAAACCTGAAAGTGTGAATCTTAAGTCAAAAATACTATGAATCCTAAATTGGAGTGGAGGGAGCATTTAGGATATGGTGGACTCAGGGTGAGAGAATGATTTCATGAAACATCGAATTTAACTGAGCTCCAGGGAAAGGTCAAATACAACTCTGAAGTCATTTTTAAAACAGTCACAGTTAACGTCAAGGTGTAAGATTCCCCAAGGCAAACTTATAAAATGAGAAAAAACACAAAGGACAAAAGCAGAGCATGGCAGGGAGACAGTAAACAGAAGTGACCAAGCAGTGGTGAGACAGACAGAAGCAGAACAACATCATACATGCTCAGGGGGCAAATACGACAGGTGCTCCAGGGACCAGGTAAATAACCCATAGTGGATGAGGCAACTTCACATAGTTTCTTGATTTTTTCCCCACATTTTAGGGTTTCTGAAATCTGGATGTGTTGTCAAATCAACAGCTGTGTTTAAAATGGGTTTCCTTTAGTCCCTAAAATCAGTTAAAAAATTGACAGCATGCTCTGATAATCAATGGTATTGGAGAAGGAAGATTGGCACAGACAAGGAAACTAAATCAGTAAGTGTGAGCTATGGAGGGGGGCAGTTTGAGTTAAACAGCTGTCAGGAGGGAAGCACTATGATAGCATTTTAGATCTTTTCCTATGAGCCAAACATGTAAGCAAAGAGCTTAGAAGGGACTTTTAAGAAGACAAAGGACACACACCAAGAGAAGTACAATTAACAATAAAAAGGATGTCTTCACTTGGAGGCGGCAGCATTTAAGCCTCATTCACCCAACAGCACCCACACACTGCGAGAGGCTCTGGTACAGGGACCAGGAGCCACTAGCTCCAAGTACCTCTCCCACCGTAGCCGGTAGAGAACGATCTAGAGAAAGCTTGGGGTGCAATGGAAAGTGTGGCAACAGACACATCTGGGAAAAACGGGCAGCACCAATGAAAACCTGCCGCTCTCAGCTCCTGAGACGACAGAGGTCAAAAGACACAACTCAAAAAGAGCCACCACCAGCGAGTAGGGATCTGTCTCACAGACTCCTCACAGACTCGACTCTCAGGAGCCCACTATGCCCGGAAAGGGCTCGCGCGTGCCCGGGCAGGACCCTCACCCCAGGTGGACCCAACCGTAGCTGCCTCTCCCCGGCTCCCTCAACGGCCGGAGGTGCCCCCCAGCCACAGCACCACAACTCCCACTCCCTCAGTCCCGTCCCGCGCAGGCCACGCGCGACCGCCCGCCGAGAAGGGGCACAGCAGGGCAGAGCTGCATACCCTATGGCGCGGAAAGAGCCTTGGCCTTGGCTCAAGCCACAAAGCAAACGTTAAGTCGACAAACGCGGAAACCAGGGGACATCTTCACTGGTGCCGCCGCCTCTCGGTCGCTTAACGGTCTCCAGAAGGCGCGCGCCGCCCTTTCCACCTTGGCGCGCCGCACCGCGCGTCGCGATTGGATGATTCTCCGCGCCTGGTCACCGCCCAAGCGCGCCTGCGCGACCTGAGCTGGGTTCTGGGCGCCTTGGGGGCAGGAGGAGTCTAGTGGTGTGTTGAGCTGCGGGGTTGCTGTTTATTAAATTCTCTTGTCTGTTGTCAGACAGGAGCTGATTTTACATACGATTAAAATGAAAGCCAGAAGAAGGCTGCGAATGCAATAATCAGTAGTTAAGTCGCAGTTGCTGGTAAACTGGAGCAAAGACTGTTACTTCTGCATCCGTTGGGAATGAGGGCAGAGTGGTGACATTTACCTGTTGCATGCTGACATGCTCAAGAGACATCCAAATCACCAGAAGGGTTTGGGATTCTGCAGGTCTGAGCCGCGCCCAGAGAGCTTGGAATTCTAACCAGTTCCCCTACCTGACCAGGGATCACTCCGAAAACTGGAGGCGGCCGACCTTGCTTAGCCCCTCAAGTGAATATGCTGGGGCCTCAGCCTTTGAGAAGTAGACTTCAAACCAAACACAATGAAAAAAGCCGGGACTGAGCAGATGGTGGATTAGCTGGCAAAGACTAATTGGGTAGGAAGATTCAGTAAAAAAGCGTCTACTGGATGAAAGAAAAGGAAAAAAGCTAAAGCAATAAGCAAGTTGGAAACAGTTTCAGCCTGGGGAGGAGGAAAGAATTCGCAAGGAGTGGTGCTCTCAGAGTCATGCGGAAATGTAAATTAGACTTTGGCTTCAAAAGCACTCTTTGTACCTCTGTAAGAATACATTGTTGGTGAGGGACACACGTGTGGTCATTCCCTCCTCCCTAGTCGCTATTCTTTCACCATCTCCTGTTGGAGTTCCAGTGCCTAAACCACAAATGACTTTTGGTATATGCTAGACGCCCACTCTGCAATAATTGAAACCATGATGTTAAAATAATAGGTGTGTGTGGGGGGTGGAGGCTTAGCCTAAGAAAGATAGTATTGCTGCCAACATTTGGAAATATAGTTTCAGATTTAGACTATTGGGCTTCTGACTGGGAATCAGCAAGAATAGAAATTTGCCACTGCTGGGTCAGCCGGTCTTAGCAGTTCATTGACCATTTGCGTCGTGTTTCTCAATTTCATATCAGCAGCCACATCTGTCTGTGCAGCTCCCATTCTAACCCCAGTACACTGTTCTCTCCATTTGGATATGTTCTTCTGCCTAAAGGTTTCTTTTCCAAAACTTGGGTCTATTCAGATCTCTCTCTCCATCTCTCTCTGTCTCTCTCTTCCCCACCCCTCCCTCTTTGCCTCAGTAATGACACTGATGTCTTCTAGGAAGTTCATGCAGAAACCTGGGAATTTTGTCAACACTTTGTGTCTCCTATGAAAGTCCTGTCTGTCCCATATCCCACATGTAAATCTCTCTTCTGGTCACCCTGTGTCCACTGCCATCAGTGTTTTCCAGGCTCAGACATTTAGTAGCTTCCCAGCGCATGTCTCCTAATCCTCTCTTTCAGCTGGTCCATCTCACACATATAATTCATTCTCCACATGGACCTTCCAGTGGTGTTGATGCTCTCTGTACTGTCCTTCATTCTCATTGTCTTCCCCTGGAGCCTCAGGATCTAAGCATTTGTACTTCTATTTGCCTTAAAGGCCCTAGCCTCCCATTAACATGCCAATTCCTGTGCACCTATCAAGCCTGTATCTAATAAGCATAGTTTCTTTCAACTTCTAAGCTTTAAACTCCATGCTCTTCACTTTCTCAGGTACTTCTGATCCTTTGATGATGGTATTATAACTCTAAACTAAATACAATAATTTCTATAATTATCTGTTTACCATTGGTTCCACCTCTGTGCTGTAAAGTCTAGCATCTTCACTTTTACATTCCTTGCACTTAGCACAGGGTCATCCACATATGAAGTCTTCAAATGATATATATATATATATATATATATATATATATATATAATCATTATGAAAAAGAAATAGCTGGCCAAGGTTGCAAAGCTAATATGTGTTCAGAATTAGAACCCGCATCTGAAAGACCATGCTTTCTCTACTATGCCATCACTACTAAAGTGACAAGGAATTATTTATTAATAATCAGACTCAGCAAAAAATGGAACTGTCTCTAAGGAAGATGAGTCTGTGCAGGAATGCATTCTTGCATCCTCTCCAGCTTCATCATCTCCTCAACAAACAATTACATATACCAAAATAAGCAAGAACAGCCTTATTTTAACTTCTTACTCATCAACCTTTTTGACTCACTTGTTTTTCTGCAGTTTTCTGTGGCTTCGTCGGGACCCCATGGCAAGGGAGGACAAACCTTGAGAGCACCTCTTCTGCTTCCCCAGGATAACCCTCCTTCCATCAGAGGGTCAGACTGTGTTTAAAGAAAGGTCTCATGTGGAAAGAAACTTCTTTTTTGACAGGCAGAGTGGATAGTGAATGAGAGAGAGACAGAGAGAAAGGTCTTCGTTTTTGCCGTTGGTTCACCCTCCAATGGCTGCTGTGGCCGGCGCATCTCGCTGATCCGAAGCCAGGAGCCAGGTGCGTCTCCTGGTCTCCCATGCGGGTACAGGGCCCAAGGACTTGGGCCATCCTCCACTGTGCTCCCAGGCCATAGCAGAGAGCTGGCCTGGAAGAGGGGCAACCAGGATAGAATCCGGCGCCCCAACCGGGACTAGAACCCGGTGTGCAGGAGCCGCAAGGCGGAGGATTAGCCTGTTAAGCCACAGCACTGGCCAAGAAAATCTTGACATCTACTAGTCTATATTCTTTTTTAGTCTAGTAGTAAACAGTGCTCTGAGTTACAAAGATTTAAATGTGTGTGTTGGAGGTGGGGAAGAACAGCCAAGGTACAATATTATAATGAAACATGGACTGAGAAGGCATTTAGATACCAAGTTAGGATGCCCACACAGAGTACCTGAGTTCAATACCTGGCTCCAGCTCCTTATATTAGCTTCTTGATAATGCAGACCCAAAAAGTTGTTGTGATGACTCTAATTATTAGTTCCTCGCTACCTACATGGAGACCTGGGTGGAGTTCCTGGCTTCAATTTGGGCCCAGCCCAGGCCATTTTAGACATGTGGGAAGTGCACCAACAGATAGAAGCTTTCATCTTTATCTCTTCCTCTCTGTCTCTCTGTCACAGAAGAAAAGAAATCATGAGCAGTTCATTTACTATCTAAGTGTAGGAAGTGCAGAAAGTCTTCCCCACCGTGACTCACAATTCATCAGTCATAAAATAAAAGCTTGATTTATGCAACTATATAAGCACTTTAATTTGTGCATGATAAACCCAGATAAAGCACAAGCAAAGACAAATAGCACAATATGCCAGGAAGTATACCTGGAATTCATAGCATATCAAAACAATCTATCCCTAATATACCGATTGGTCTTGGAAACTAGAGGGAAATGACCAAAATCCCAGTGGAAAATGGACAAAGGATAAGG